>NW_006159640.1:3618917-3625129 GCF_000334495.1 Tupaia belangeri chinensis
AGCAGGAAATCACCCCCCAGGGGGGATGGCCACGCCGCAATCCCTTCTCCTCCATTCTCCTCTTGGGATCTTGGGCATGCACGCACACGCGCCCGGCGTGAGTTCAAGCCACCGGGTCCGGGACTCGAACCGCGGTCGACTATGTGGGAGTCCAGCGACATAGCCATTACGCTAACTGCTGGTCCCAGACAAAATACTTTTTAAGGTTAAGAACCGGTCATGTCTGTGTCAACATCTATGTGCCTGGCACACAGTAGGTGTTTAGAATAAGTCTGATGAATGATGACTGACTGACTGACTGACTGAATGAATGAAGGTGGCCAACCAAGAAACAGCCTGAGATCTTCAAATTGTCCTTACATTGTGAGCATGAAAATGCAGTCATTTTTTTTCTCTTGCCCATTTCCCAGGCGGTACTTCCCGAACTGGAATGGTCTGCATGGCAGCCTTGGTTAAAAGCTGTGTCCAGGGGCCCAGCACTAGACTACCACGTGGCCAACTGCAGTTTGAATCCTGGACCTGGTGGCTTGAAACTTAACGCTTGGGAGCATGTGCTTGCATGCCCAAAATCCCAAGAGGAGGATGGAGGAGAACGGATTGAGGTGTGGCCATCCCTCCTAAGGGTCGATTTCTCACTTTCTCTCTCTGTCTCTTTCTGGTGAGTGTATATGCCCTATAGCAAAAACAAAAATGAAAGAAAGAAAAAAAAAAATCTGTGCCCAGAATTTCCTGGAACAGACTCTTCTACTGAAAGACCATAAAGGTTCGTCGCACATGCCAACCTACGTGGCCTGCATCCCCTATACAAATTACCCACTCTTACAAGAGAAATGATCCAGGGAACTCAGTCAAGAATCTCTGGGAGCCAGCAAGAGGTATGGAGGTTAAGATGACTGTATCCCAGAAGGCTTACTGTGCAGTTCAAGTCCCAGACCTGGTGACTTGAAAACATGCTAGGTGCATTTGTGTAGGGGCAAAATATCCTGAGAGGAGAATGAAGGAGAATGTATTGAGATGTGACCATCCCCTCGCCTCTGGTGGGGTGATTTCTCACTTATTCTTTCTGTCCAGCGAGTGGATCTGCCACATAGCAAAAACAAAAACAAAAACAAATAAAAACAAAAACAAAGAAAAATAGTGAATCCCTTTCTGGAGAAAGACTGAATTTTTTAAATAAAGGAATTACTTATTTAATTTTATTTATTATTCTTTTCTTTAAAGAAGAAATCTTTTTAAAATAATCATTTATTTAATTTTATGTATTCATTCATTTCTTTTACTTTGATACACGCAGAGAGAGAGAGGGAAAGTGAGAAAGCAAGCCACCAGGTCCGGTACCTGAACTGTGGTCGGCCATGTGGAAGTGTCCAGCATCTTAACCACCACGCCACCTGCTGGTCCCTATTATTATTACTTTTGAATTTGACCAGAGAGAGAGGGAAAGTGACAAAGCAAGCTACCAGGTCCAGGACTTGAACTAAGTGTCAGCCATGTGGGAGTCCAGTGCCCAAAACACTGCGCCACCTGCCAGTCCCGGAAAGACTGATTTTAAGATTCTGGATCACAGTCCCTTCTTTCAGAAATGCTTTAAAGAGCTGCTACCACATCCTCACATCTTCAGCCCCAGTCACTGTTCTCTCCAGCTACTGGTAACACGCCGATTAGGGATGATGGGAACTGCATTGATGTCAGCCTATTGTGAAGAACTGTGTGGACAAGAACCTTATCTGAGCCATTACCCTTCTTTTCTCATCACCATCAAAAAGACTGTCAGATGCGGGGGAGGTGCTGGCAGGTGGCATGGTGGTTAAGGGTGCTGAACTTCCACATAGGTGACTGTGGTTCGAGTCCCGGACCTGGCGGCTTGTTTCCTCACTTTCCCTCTCTCTCTCTCTTTGTCCCTCTCTGGTCAAATCAATCAATCAATCAATAATAAAAATAAATAAATAAAGTTCAGTAAAATAATTCTTTTTTTTTTTTAAACAGCCACACGGAAAGTTACTGAGGTTCTGAAGCACATTGTTGGAGATTTGCCAACATTTCCCAAATTTCTCTTCTCTCAACATGTCACTCCGTGCTCAGCAATAGGAGTTGGTCTTGCTGAATTTACTAATGAGATGATGTCTCAAGACTTGGCTCCATAGTTTTTATTTCAATAAATATTTATTAAGGACTTGTATACCAGGTACTCTGTTAGTGGCTGGAGAGGATAAAAGCATAAATAAGACAAGTCTCAATTGGTTAATTGACTAACTAGCCCTAAAAAAAAGGGTCTTCAAAAGTTCATGGAAGGGACCAGCAGTTAGCGTAATGGCTGTGTCGCTGGACTCCCACGTAGTCGACCGCGGTTCGAGTCCTGGACCCAGTGGCTCAAACTCAAGCCAGGCACATGTGCGTGCGTGCCCAAGATCCCAAGAGGAGAATGGAGGAGAAGGGATTGTGGAGTGGCCATCCCCCTGGGGGGTGATTTCTCGCTTTCTGTCTCTCTGTTTCTCTCTGTCTGTCTGGCGAGCGCATGCGCCCTATGGCAAAAACCTCTCCAAAGAAAAAGAAAGAAAGAAAGAAAGAAAGAAAGAAAGAAAGAAAAAGAAAGAAAGAAAGAAAAAAGTTCATGGAAAAATGGAATGAAAGTACAAGCTAATAGTTTTCTTGTAATACATATTTTCCATGACCTTTTGGAGACCCCCCTCCCCATGCAAGATAAGTAAAATATGTGTTAAACAGAGGTATTATCAATAGCGTGTAGGAACACAGGTGCAAAGGGAAGAGTGATGGGAACTGATGCTTACGGAACACGAGCTGTGACGGTAAGTCTTATCGCATCTATCATCGCAGAGATTAATTCTGACTGGGGGGAGTCTGAAAAGTCTCTGTGCACTAGGACACTTGAGTTGGGCCTTGAAAGGTAAGAATTCTTTATTTTTTTAAAAGGTGAGAATTTGATAAGATAAAAATCAAAGAAAGAATACTCAAAGTTGAGAGAACTGTACATAAAAAGGCAATAGGGCACGAGAGTACATGAGCTGTTCAAGGAACACAGAGTATTAGGCATGGCTGGACCACAGGCTGTCAAAGTATAAAAGGGTAGTGTGGGTAATGAGGCATGACTAGCAAAGCTGGGCTGGCATCAGATTTTGGAGGAGTTATAATGCCTGGCTTGGAAATGTGAATTTTATTTAGTAGATAATGAGAAATCCCTAAAAGGTTTTCAATGAGGAGAATGACAAGATAGAAATGATGTTTTAGGGAGACTGACTTGGCAGAATGAACTGGGGATGGAATAGACTAGAGGTTGCAAAGGTAGGTAGGAGGCCGTGTCAATAATGTAGGCATAAAAAAAAAGATAAAAAACAAACAAAAAAGGGAACCAGCAGTTAGTGTAATGGCTATGTCGCTGGACTCCCACGTAGTCAACCGCGGTTCGTGTCCCGGACCTGGTGGCTTAAAATTCATGCTGGGCGCATGAGCGTGCATGCCCAAGATCCCGAGAGGAGAATGGAGGAGAAGGGATTGCGGCGTGACCATCCCCCCGGGGGGTGATTTCTCGCTTTCTGTCTCTCTGTCTCTGTCTGGCTGGCGAGTACCCACACCCTATAGCGAAAACCTCTCCAAAAAAAAAAAAAAGATAAAAAAACAAATAATGTAGGCATGAGGTTATAAAGATTCAATTTAGGGAGGCAGCAGTAGCGATGAAAAAGAAGTAAAATATCCAATGAGATTTCAAGGGACAATATGTTGCGGCACAAGGTAGATTGGACTGGGAGTCCAATAGCTCTGGGTTCCAGTCTTGACTTCCATTTATAAGCTGTGTGGCTTTACCTTTCATGAACTCAATTTTTTTTTTTTCTGAAAAAGGTGAATCTGAGAGAAATAAGTATTTTCAAGATCTCTTACAGTTAGAATGGGCACTGCACTGGGCAATTAACCACTACACAGCATGGACATTTGTATAGGACTAGTTGCCCAGACTCAGTAAGGGATTAGCTGACTGGAAGAATGGAGGTGCCATTAATAGGAAAGTGGAGTCAAAGAGAAAAGCTAGCTTTGCAGGGAAAGATGGCGCTCAGACATGCTGAGTTTGAGGTGTTAGTGGAACACGGTTGACCATAGGAAGGGTGGAAGAGCAGCTCTGAAGAGAGGCAAGGGGGTGATTTCAATCTGGCAATTAAAAGCCCAAAAGCAAATACTGGAAGCCTTGAAAACTGATGAGTTTCTAGAAAGAGGAACTGAGTATAGGAGAACAAAGAGCGAAGAACCATAGGAAGTGAAAAGAGGAAAAAAAGGCAAGGAACAGCTGACTGAACCTTGAACGAGCTTACTTCCATTTTCTGACTCTTTAGTCTCCTCATTTGGAAAATGAGGGGGTTGGAGTAAGTTCTATAAGGCTTTCAGCTGTGACATCTATGCATAATCAGAAAAGATCGAAGAGAACAGAATACCATGGAAACTGAAGACAAGAGTTTCTAAAAGAAGGATTTAAGAGGTCACTTGCATCCAGGGCTACAGAGATGTCAGGGACTGAAGATTTCCAGGAAGCCACTGTGTTCAGCAATTTAAAACTATTTGCCAAGGTAAGGACTTCTCCCTCCCCCTGATGCTACCAGTTTTCTGTACCCTTTCTCTCACTGCCTCTAAATGCCAACACTCTGCACATTTAGTTCTCTGCCCTCCACGGAGTCTCAGCCACTCTCCCAGGTCAGCTCTTATCTCTGTAAGGCGAATCAGAAATCTCTGGCCCATACCTTCCTTTAGAGTTTCAATGTGCTCTTCCAACTGTCCATTGGACATTTCCATCAGTCACTGACATTTAGCTTCTAACTATAATATTAATTTTTAAATATTGTAAAATGAACAACAATAATAATAGTTAACACTTACTGAACACTTACTCTGTTTCAGATTGTGCGCTAAGCATTTCACAGACAGTATCTCCTTTTCATCTTATAATAAATCCAACAAGTGACTACTGTATTTTCTTTTCTTTTTAAAAATTTGCTAGAGGGTACGCGCACTCACCAGAGAGAGAGAGAAGAAGAAAAGACAGACAGACAGTGAGAAAACACCTCCCAGGGGGCATGGTCAGTCCACAATTCCCTTTCCTCCATTCTCCTCTTGGGATTTTAGGCATGCACACACACAGGCCCAGGGTGTTTTTCAAGCCATAGGGCCTGGGATTTGAACTGAGCAGTTGGCCATCTGAGATCCAGGCACCTTAACCACCATGCCACCATCTGACCTGGGTGATGATTGTATTATTCCCATTTTTGCAGATAAAAAAGATGCCACTCAGAGATGTTAAAAAACATACTGGTCACACAACTGGGATGTTGAGGGCCAGGATTCTTTCTGATTTCGGAACCTGAGAGCTTAATAATTTCACTACGCTCAATCTAAAATCAAGTTGTTACCTTTATTCCTTAAATCAGATGACCTCCTTTATTTTTTTGTTTCTGCCTCATTCTCCCCCAACATCTCGCTACTGTCTTAGAACGGGCCCTGTTTCCTTCATGCTCAGACGCTTATGAAAGTCTTTCAAATGGTCTCCCACTTGCAGTTTTACTCTACCAGTTCTGGACATGTGACTCATCTGGCAACAACAGCAATAAAACAAAACCAAACCCCCCCATACAACTCTGAAGGCTTTCCATGATCTATATTACGAAATAAAGGCCAAACTCTTTAACATGATTAAAAGACCATTTTCTCTGGGCCAGTAGGTGGCATGGTGGGTAAGGCACTGGATCCCACATGGCCAACTCCTTGGTTCTAGTCCCAGATTCCACAAATCATGCTGGGCAGGTAGGTGTGCCCAATGTCCCAAGAGGAGAATGGAAGAAAAGGGATTACTGCATGACCATTTCCCCGTGGGGGGTTAGGGGTAATTTCTCTCTTTCTTTCTCTTTGGTGAGTGCACATGTCCTATGGCAAAAAATCTAAAATAAAAAAGACTGCCTTCAGGGCCAGCAGGCAGTGTGGTGGCTAAGGGGTCTTGACTCTGCGATTTGAGTTCTGGCCCTGGCAGCTTGCTTTCTCATTTTCTCTCACTCTGTCCCTCTCTGGTCAAATTAAAAAAAAAAAAGTTTAAATAAAATAATCCTGGGACCAGCAGTTAGTGTAATGACTATGTCGCTGGACTCCCACGTAGTCGACCGCGATTCGAGTCTCGGACCCAGTAGCTTAAACTCACGCCGGGCACGTGTGTGTGTGTGCCC
>NW_006159640.1:3625167-3625455 GCF_000334495.1 Tupaia belangeri chinensis
TGTGGCGTGGCCATCCCCCCTGGGGGGTGATTTCTCGCTTTCTGTCTCTATGTCTCTCTCTGTCTGACTGGCGAGCGCACGTGCCCCATAGCTAAAACCTCTCAAAAAAAAAAAAAGAAAAAAAAAGAAAAAAATAATAATCCTTTTATTTTAAAAGAATTACTCTTTTTTTTTAAAGAATTATTTCATCGAATGTTTTATTTATTTATTTATTTATTTATTTATTTAAATTTGACCAAAGACAAAGTGAGAGAGAAAGAAATTGAGAGGGGAAGTGAGAAAGTAAGA
>NW_006159640.1:3625966-3629616 GCF_000334495.1 Tupaia belangeri chinensis
TCTTCCTTTCTGTCCCTCTGTCTCTCTCTGTCTTTCTGGTGAGTGCACGCGCCCTATAGCAAAAACCTCTCCAAAAACAAAACAAAAAAAGACTGTCTTCGCAGTCTAGCCCTTGGCAGCCTACTTCACTGAACAATTTAGTCATCCTCAAACATGACATAGAACGTGTACCTCTGCATACTTTTGCTTGTGTGTCACTCTACCTAAAATGTTCTTTCCACCCTTCAGTGGAAGGACCTCTCATCTTTCAAATCCCAGCTCCAATGTAATTTTCTCTGTAAGGTCTTCTCAGATTCCCAACTCTTTTTTTTTTTTGTGAGGTTTTTGCTATAGGGCACGTGCGCTCGCCAGACAGAGAGAGAGAGACAGAGAGACAGAAAGCGAGAAATCACCCCCCCAGGGGGGATGGTCACGCCGCAATCCCTTCTCCTCCATTCTCCTCTCGGGATCTTGGGCACGCACGCACACGTGCCCGGCGTGAGTTTTAAGCCACCGGGTCCGGGACGCAAACTGTGGTCGACTACGTGGGAGTCCAGCGACATAGCCATTACGCTAACTGCTGGTTCCCCCCAACTCTTTCTTTTAATAGAAATTATGTTCCTGCCTCTGTGGTCTTCGACCTCAGTATCTGTCTCCTCCTACACTAAGAGCATCTTGAGATAGTGACCAAGTCTTTTTCCTCTTCAAAACACTAACAACCAAGGCATCACCCCTCAGGAAGGATAGCCCCACAGCAAATTTTTCTCCTCCTGGATTTGGGTACATGGTGTATACACACTCGGCATGATTTTCAAACTGTTGAGTCCAGGACTCAAACCACTGTTCGCCTTGTGGGAGTCCAGTGCCTTAACCACGATGTCACCTGCTGGCCCCTTTACATTTGTTATTTAACATACGGTAACTGATATTGCCACTTTTCAAAATTTGCTAGAGAGCATATGCGCTAGCCAGAGAGACAGAGAAGAGAAAGAGAGAGAGAAAGTGAGAAAGCACCCCCATGGGGGATGGGCACACTGCAATCCCATCTCCTCCATTTCTCCTTTCAAGATTTTGGGCACACACACAGACCCAGTTTGTTTCTCAAGCCACTGGATCTAGGATGTGAATGTCATGGTTGGCCATGTGGGATCCAGCAGTCCCAACCACCCTGCCATGGGTGGGCCCAATATTGCCACTTTTAAAAGAAGTGCTCAAGGAGCCAGCAGGTGGCATGGTGGTTAAGGGCACTGGACTCCCACATGGCTGACTGTAGTTTGAATCCCGGACCTGGAGGCTTGCCTTTTCACTTTCTCTCTCCCTCTCTCTCTCTCGCTCTCACTCTCTGTATCTCTCTGTCCCTCTCTGGTCAAATTAAAAATAAATAAATAAAGTTAAATAATAAGTAATTCTTAATAAAAGAAGTTCTCAGATTCTGATATTCAGAAAAAGTAGTCCACACTCACTTCCTTACTTCTATTATAATTCAATCCACTGTGACCTGGCCTCTGCTCCCATTATCCACTAAAAGTGTTTAAATAATGTTCATAAGTGACTTCATAACACTTATGTTCATAAGTGACTTCCATATTTGAAAAGCCAACAAACGTACTTCAGAGGGAACCTCTCTGTAGTATTTGATGCTTGCTTTCTTTTTTTTTTAAACATTTTCCTGTAGGGTGTGTGCACTTGCCAGAGAAAGACAGAGACAGAAACAGAAAGAAAGTGAGAAATCACCCCTCAGAGAGATAAGCAAGCCACGATTCCCTCTCTTTCTTTTCCCTTTTGGGGTTTTGGGCATGTATGCACACAGGCCCAGGGTGTTTTTCAAGTCGTAGGGTCTGGGACTTGAACTGAGCAGCTGGCCATGTGAGCAGTTGGCCACTGGGTATGCTCCCAGTATATTATTCAAGCCGCAGGGTATGGTACTTGAACTTTGCAGTCAGCTATGTGGGATCCAGCCATCGTGAACTTCACTATCTGCTGATCCCAGTATTTGCTTTCAATGAATTTCTTTCTTTCTTTCTTTCTTTTTTTTTTTTTTTAAGAATTATTGCTTTAATTTTATTCTTTCATTTATTTTATTTTATTTTTTAAAAGAATTATTTGTTGGGACCAGCAGTTAACATAATGGCTATGTCGCTGAACTCCCATGTAGCTGACAGCGGTTCGAGTCCCGGACCCGGTGGCTTAAACTCACGCCGAACACGTGTGTGTGCGTGCCCAAGATCCTGAGAGGAGAATGGAGGAGAAGGGATTGCAGTGTGGCCATCCCCCATGGGGGATGATTTCTCACTTTCTGTCTCTCTGTCTCTCTCTGTCTTTCTGGCGAGCGCACACGCCCTATAGCAAAAACCTCTTAAAAAAAGAATTATTTGTTTAACTTTTTATTTATTGATTCATTTATTTTAGCTTGACCAGAGAGAGAAAGGAAGAGAGAGAGAGAAGACAGAGAGAGAGAGAGAGAGACAGAGAAAGAGAGAAAGAGAGAGAGAGAGAGAAAGCAAGCCATCAGGTCCAGGTTCGGGACTTGAACCACAGTCAGCCATGTGGGAGTGTCCAGTACCTTAACCACCCCACCACCTGCTGGTCCCTCATGCATTTATTTTAATTTGACCAGACAAAGATGGGGTTTGGAGGAAGGTGGGGAGTGAGAAAACAAGCTATCAGGTCCAGGACTCGAACCATGGTTGGCAATGTGAGAGTGTCCAGCACCTTAACCACCATGTCACCTGCTGGCTCCTCAATGAATTTTATTTCTAGAAATTTCTCCTCTTTAGTTCCCATGATATCATGCTATGATTTTCCTCCTTACTCTCCATCCTCCTCCTCTGTATACATTCCCCAGAATTCTAGCCTCTGTTATCTTCTTACTCCAACACTTTAATGAGTGATTTACCTGATGCTTGATTTCAGGTACCATGTGTATGCTGATGACTCCAATAGCTCTATTTTAAGGTTTGTGTCTTTTAAGTTTATTTATTTCCTTCTCTTCTTTTTTAAATTTTTTTTTTAAGAGAGAGTTTTGCTACAGAGCACGTGCGCTTGCCAGAAAGACAGAGAGAGACATAGAGCCAGAAAGCAAGGAATCACCCCCAGGGGGATGACCACACCGCAATCCCTTTGCCTCATTCTTGTCTCAGGGTCTTGGGCATGCATGCAGACATGCCTGGCATGAGTTTTAAGCCACCAGGTTCAGGACTCAAACCATGGTCGACTACATGGAAGTCCAGCGGGGCAACCAATACACTATCTGCTGGTCTCTATATTGTTTACATTTTAAAAAGTTATTTGTTTTATTTATGATAGAGAACATGTGTGTGTGCATGAGCCAGAAAGCAAGAGGAAGAAGCACCGTTGACAAGTCCTTGGGTCTTGTCATGCTGTAATCTTGGGCATGCATGCACACGTGCCTGGCATGAGTTTAAGCCACCAGGTCCGGGACTTGAACTGTGACCGACTACATGTGAGTCCAGCGGCATAGACATTCCGCCAACTGCTGGTCCCTCTTATTTTTTTAATTTGCCAGAGAGTGCACATACTTACCAAAGAGAGACAGAGAGAAAGCAGAGGCTTTTTATTTATTTATTTTTTTTTGGAGAGGTTTTTGCTATAGGGTGTGTGCTCTCGCCAGAAAGACAGAGAGACAGAAAGTGAGAAATCACCCCCCAGGG
>NW_006159640.1:3629897-3633448 GCF_000334495.1 Tupaia belangeri chinensis
CAATCCCTTCTCTTCCATTCTCCTCTCGGGATCTTGGGCACGCACGCACACGTGCCCGGTGTGAGTTTTAAGCCACCAGGTCCTAGACACGAACCGCGGTCGACTACGTGGGAGTCCAGCGACATAGCCATTACGCTAACTGCTGGTTCCCCCAAGGAGAGGTTTTTTTGACCACACAGCTGGCTGCCAAGATTGTGCTGCAGAAAGACAAGAAGCCTAAGAGGTCAAGCTGGAAGTTTAATTTGGACCTCACTCATCCAGTAGAAGACGGAATTTTTGACTGTGGACATTTTGAACAGTGTCTGCGGGAAAAGGTTAAAGTCAATGGGAAAACTGGCAACCTTGGAAATGTAGTTCACATTGAACCCCTCAAGAATAAAATCACAGGGGGAACAGCAGTTAGCGTAATGGCTATGTTGCTGGACTCCTACGTAGTCGACTGCAGTTCGCGTCTCCGACTCAGTGGCTTAAACTCACGCCGGGCGCGTGTGCGTGCGTGCCCAAGATCCCGAGAGGAGAATGGAGGAGAAGGGATTGCGGCGTGGCCATCCCCCCTGGGGGGTGATTTCTCGCTTTCTGTCTCTATGTCTCTCTCTGTCTGTCTAGCGAGCGCACATGCCCAATAGCAAAAACGTCTCCAAAAAAAAAAAAAAAGAATAAAACCACAGGCACCAGCAGTTAGCATAATGGCTATGTCGCTGGACTCCCATGTGGTCGACAGCAGTTCAAGTCTCGGACCCGGTGGTTTAAAACTCACGCCGGGTGCGTGTGCATGCGTGCCCAAGATCCCGAGAGGAGAATGGAGGAGAAGGGATTGCGGCGTGGCCATCCACCCTGGGGAGTGATTGCTCCCTTTCTGTCTCTCTGTCTCTCTGTCTGTCTGGGAAGCGCACACGCCCTATAGCAAAAACCTCTCAGAAAAAAAAAAAAAGAATAAAATCACAGTTGTTTCTGAGAAACCGTTCTCTAAAAGGTACTTGAAATACCTCACCAAGAAATACCTTAAGAAGAACAACCTTCGTGACTGGCTTCGTGTGGTTGCATCTGACAAGGAGACATGAACTTCGTTACTGCCAGATTAGTCAAGATGAAGAAGGGTCAGAGTCTGAGGACTAGTTGAAGCCTTGCCTTACTGGGCTTTGCTTACTAAGCAAAAACATGCAGGATACATGAGAAAGAATCATCTGGAAATAGACTTTTAGCTTATTAATGAATAAAAATCTCTGCTTATAAAAAAAAAAGAAAGAAAGAAAAAGAAAAGAAAGGAGAGGGAGAGGGCAAAAGCACCCTCAATGGAGTGTGCTCATGCCACAGTTCCTATCCCTCCATTTATCCATTCTGTCAGAACTTGAGGCATGCATACACATGGGCCACGCATGTTTTTTTTTTTTTTTTTTTCATATTAAGCTTGTAGTTTTATTCAGGTTTAATTTTAAAAAATGTGTCAGGGAGAGAGCCCGCAGGATAAAGTGAAGCCCATGGGGGTAGGGCCCTCCCAGATGCCTGAGGAGGGGGCAGGCCCCCTCCTCTCTCCTCCTCTTTTCTCCCCATCTAAAGGGATTTGGGGAGAGACATAGGTGGGGGGCCTGGTATGATTTTTTTTTTGAGAGTTTTTTTTTTTTCACTATAGGGCACGTGCACTCGCCAGACAGACAGAGAGAGACATAGAGACAGAAAGCGAGAAATCACCCCCCAGGGGGATGGCCACGCCACAATCCCTTCTTCTCCATTCTCCTCTCGGGATCTTGGGCACGCACGCACACGCGCCTGGCGTGAGTTTTAAGCCACCGGGTCCGGGACGCGAACCGCGGTCGACTACGTGGGAGTCCAGCGACATAGCCATTACGCTAACTGCTGGTTCCCGGCCTGGTATGTTTTTTAGGTTGACAGAACTGGGACTTGAACTGCACAGTTGGTCATGTGGGATCTGGCTCCCTTAACCACTAGGTCACAGGCCTGGCCCTATTTATTTCTTTGAGAGAGAGTCACCCCCAACAGGGTCTTGATGCTATGATCCACCCTCAATCTCACCCTGCCTAGATCACAGGCTCGTATCTCCACCCTGCCTCCCAGCAGACACGGGAAGACCTTGGGACTTCATCTCAGGACCATCCAATATATATCTAGTTACTTTACTGTTGTGCCACCGTCTGGCCCCTATTTTGTTTTTCCCTAACCAACTGAGTTTTATTTGTTACATAATAAGCCACCTAACATCTTTCAGGTAAAAAAAATACTAAATTTGAATAAAGATATCACAAAATGAATTAGAGCCCAGTTAAAATTAGCTTTGGGGAGGGAACACAATTCTACTCAATTAGTGCAAACATTTTTATAGACCATAGATTAGTTTATTTTTAACACCCATCATGCCATGAATTCATAGGGAATAGGTTCCAGTAGCTCAGGCTCCTTTCCATTGGTTCTCACAAAGTGCGCTTCTCTGGGTGGAGCAGGCTGGCACGTCAGTTGAACCCAGGTCCCTTTCTCTTTGGCTTCTTTCTTTTTCTGGTCATTTTCCTTCACACATTTTAGGGAGCTGTCTCTGCTCTTAGAATGTTTGATATGCTCAATACACACATTAATTCCCTTGGCAAGAATCTTGCCCTTACCTCGTCTGTTTACAACAATGCCAACAGCATGCTGGGTAACACTGTAGACTCTTCCAGTTTTGCCATGGTAACATTTGTGAGGCATTCCTTTTTGAACAGTACCCATTCCCTTGATGTCTACAATATCACCTTATAGATTCACATATATGTTGTCAAAGGAACCACTCCATGTTTTCTAAGAGGCCTAGAGAACATTTATTGGGTGCCTCTCCTTTTTCTCTTTGTGTTCATTGTGTTGGTTAATTATTGGAAGATGGAGGTTCTGCTTTGTAGAGGTACCTTTGACTGTGTGTACTCGCCAGAGAGAGAGACAGAGACAGAGACAATGAGAGGGAAAGTAAGAAATCACCTCCCGGGACCAGTGGGTGGCATGGCAGTTAAGGGCGCCTGACTCCCACATGGCCAACTATGTTTCGAGTCCCGGACCAGGCAATTTGCTTTCTCACTTTCCCTTTCTCTCTCTCTCTCTCTCTCTCTCTCTGGTCAAATTAAAAAATAATAATAACAAATAAAATGAAATAAAGAAATACTTTTTTAAAAAAGAAAAAAGAAATCACCCCCCAAGGGGGTTGACCATACCACAATCCCTTCTCCTCCATTCTCCTTCTGGGACCTTGGACATGCACACCCGGCATGAGTTTCAAGCCCCTGGGCCTGGGATTGGAATCACAGTCAACCATGTGGGAGTCCAGTGATGTAACTGCTGCACCATCTGCTGGCCTTCTATTTCAGGTTTTAATAATTACTTCCACCATCATCCCTCCAGCCCATTTCAGCTTTTCCCATTATGAATACCTATTTCTCTGCAGACTTCCTATTCTTTTCCTGAAATAAGTGTGCTATCAGTGGATCTTCCATAATCTTCATCTCATTTCTGGAGGAACTTTAAACTCATTGACATGCTGTTTTATGGTGAAGTGCAAAGATCCTGGGCATTCC
>NW_006159640.1:3633466-3644174 GCF_000334495.1 Tupaia belangeri chinensis
TACCAGGCAGTGACCATTTGTGGCTATGATGATATCCATCATAAGCTCATTAAGCTGAAATGAATGAACCCACCTAAAGATTCTGAGAGAGAGGGAGAGAAATTTAAATAGTCCTGGGGGCCAGAAGGCACGGTGGTTAAGGTACTAGACTCTCACATGGCCAGTTGCAGTTCGAATTCTGGATCTGACAGTTTGAAAATTATGCTGGGTGTGTATGCATGCATGCCCGAAGTCACAGAAGGAGAAGAAACTGTGGCATGACCATCCTACTTGGGGGCGGTGATTTCTCACTTTCCCTCTCACTGTCTCTCTCTGTCTCTCTGGTGAGCACATGTGCCCTATGACAAAAAATAAAGTTAAATAGTCAAGATTCTCCCCACACTCCCCACTCCTACTACTATTTCCGATCAATACACATGTTCCCTGGAGTGAGATACCATAGGAAATGTGGATCTTCTGTTTTCTACTAATTGATCTCCAGCCCTGGGGGAATCTAATGAAACCAAGTGGGCATTGAATTTATGGATTTTTTTCAACAACATAGCTCCTAACTGCATACCTTTGACTTCATTGGGGGCTTGATTCAAGAAACAGAAATTGGGGCCAACAGAAGGTGGTTAAAGGTGCTGGATGCCCACATGGCCAACCACGGTACAAAGCCTGGACCTGGTGGCCTGCTTTCTCACTTTCCTTCTCTCTTTCTGTCTGATCAAACTGGAAAGTAATAATAATAATAAAGTTGAATAAAATAATTCTTTAAAACACACACACACACACACACACACACACACACACAAAGGAAACAGAAATCTGGGGCTGGCCCCACACTATAGTGGTTAAGCACGATGCATAGGAGGCCAGATCCCACATGGCTGATCACGGCTTTAATCCAGGCTCTGGCACCCTGAAAAACATGTCAGGCACATGTGCATAAATGCCCCAAATCCTGACAGGATGGAGAAATGGAAGAAAAAGGGTAACAGCATGACCATGCCCCTTTGGGGGGGTTCTCTCTTTTTGTCTCTGTTAAGCACATGTGCTGTCTGGTAGGAAGGAAGGAAGGAAGGGAAGTTTGTCTAACGTCGACTATTGAATTTCTTGACAGAAAGTATGTTAGTCTATAGTGTGACGTATTCTTCAGGGATTTTTAAAAAAGAATTATTTTATTTAACTTTGTTTATTTATTTTAATTGAACAGAGAGGGACAGAGTTATGCACAGGCGGGGGGAGAGAAAGCAATTCACCAGGTCTGGGAATCGAACTGTGGTCAGCCATGTGGGAGTCCAGCGTCCATAACCACCATGCCACATGCCAACCCCCCTCAGGGATTTTTTTAAGGGTGAATTAATGCCGGTAGAAATATTCTTCAAAAAATTTTTTTTCTTCTTCTTTTTTTTTGTTTTTGGAGAGGTTTTTGCTATAGGGTGCGTGCGCTCGCCAGAAAGACAGAGACAGGGAGACAGAAAGTGAGAAATCACCCCCCCACCACCACCACCACCGGGGGGATGACCACGCCGCAATGCCTTCTTCTCCATTCTCCTCTTGGGATCTTGGACACACACGCACACGTGCCCAGCGGGAGTTTAAGCCACCGGGTCCGGGACTAGAACAGCGGTCGACTACATGAAAGTCCAGCGACATAGCCATTACGCTAACTGCTGGTCCCCCCAAAATTTTTTAAAAGAATTATTTATTTGAGACCAGCAGATGGTGTAGCATCGTTGGACTCCCACATGGCTGACTGCAGTCTGAGTCCCAGACCCGGTGGTTTGAAAACAACGCTAGCTACATGTGCGTGTGTGCCCAGGATCCTAGGCGGAGAATGGAGGAGAAGGGACTGTGGTCATCCTCCCTGGGGGAAGGGGGTGATTTCTCACTTTGCCTCTTACTGTTGGTCTCTCTCTCTCTCATTCTCTCTCTCTCTCTCTCTGGCAGGCACATGTGCCCTAAGACAAAAAACTCTTAAAAATAAATAAAGTACTATTTATTTTATTTTATTTATTAGTATTTTAAATTTTGCTATAGGGCACATGCACTCACCAGAGAGAGACAGACAGAAAGAGAGAGAAAGTGAGAAAGCAAGCTGCTAAGTCTGGGACTTGAATCACAGTTGGCCATGCGGTAGTCCAGTCCCTCAATCGCCATGCCATCTGCTGGCCCCTTCAAAAATATTCCAAGAGTGAGTTTAACTATTGTTGCCTGGGAAGAAGCAAAATTAGAAAAAGTGGGAAGTGATTTATTTAAAGCCAATTTAAAGAAAAAAGTGTTAAGGGAATAATATTACACGTGGTCACACAAATACAGTAAAAATTGTGATGATGATACTTGAATGGCCACAGTTTGGGAAATATTTTTTTAAAGAATTATTTTATTAAACTTTATTTATTTATTTATCTATTTTAATTTTACCAGAGAAGAGAGAGAGATAGAGAGGGAGAAAGTGAGAAAGCAAGTCACCAGGTCCAGGACTCAAACCACGGTCAGCCATGTGGGAGTCCAGCGCCTTTAACCACCATGCCACCTGGAGGCTCCAAGTTCAGGAAATATTGCGAGAATATTCAGGTGATAACTGAGCTAAACTGTCCTGAGAGAGTCTAGATTAAATTACAATCCAGCTGTTTTTCGAAAGGCAGATTCCTGGTCCTAATGGATTGGTCTTTAGGAGAGTACTGGGGCCAGCAGATGGTAGAGCAGTTACTATTACTATGTATTGCTCTACATGGTCAACTGCAGTTCTAGTTCTGGACCTGGTGGCTTGCTACTCATGCCAGATGCGTGTGTGTACATGGCTAAGATCCCAGGAGGAGAATGGAAGAAAAGGGGTTGCTGCATGGTCACCCCTCCTGGGGGTGATTTCTCACTTCCCCTCTCATTGTCTCTGTTTCTCTCTGGTGAGTGTACGTGCCCCAAGGCACAAACTTCTAACAAAAAAAAAAAAAAAAAAAAAAGGAGAGGCCCTGGGGAACATAGTCCAAGAGAGCAGGTGCGTGGGCAGGCTCATCAGGGACGGCTGAGGCAGGGCAAAGACGAGGGTGAAGACAGAGCAACACTGACCTTGGTGGGTCTAGATGTGTGTTTCCTGTGGCCTTCTAAACATCTCCTGGATGATCCTCAGGCACCTCTCCTCATAAGCCAGAGTCAGCTTGTACTGGCAGCTGATTGTTAACTATTTTTTTTAACGATAAGAAAGACTTTACTTAAGGCTATTGCAATAAGGGAGAGATATTGGGCTTAACTCCAAACACAACAAGGACGAGTGGTGATGTACAGCCAAGGGGCAGGGTGAGGAAGTCAGGGTATGGAAAACTACTACGAAGGGGACAAGAATAGGACTCTTGCTAAACTGACCTAACAGTATTGCTTAAGGCAGGCCAAGGATGTAGACATCAAAGGTGGGGGACAAAGAACTTTATCAAATACCAAGGGTGAGAGGAATGACATAGCAGAATTCTCAGCTAAGACTGGGGTGGGTAGGCCAAAGACAGGACAAGGACTAAGGTTGAGATTTAGTTGAAAACAGGGCTCAGAGGAGCCTTACTACAGTTTGGTCAAGGGAGAGTCTTTGTCAGTCCTCTCTTTTGTTCAAGAAAAGAAGAGATATTTGGGGGATGGTGTGAGCTGTCAGGCATTTAATGTGGGATATCTCTATGAAAGTAAATGAAAAACAAAGCGGTAATGAATAGAGCAGGCTATAAACCCAGTTTCTGAGTCCAGAGAGCAACCGACTGAGAAGATTTTTAGATGTTGGGCTTGAAACAGCTTTAAAGAAGTTATTTATTCTATTTGTGAAAGAGAACACATAGGGCCAGAAGGTGGCACAGAGGTTAACGCAACTGAATCCCACATGGCCGACTATGCGGTTCAAGTCCCACTCCCAGTGGCTTGAAAAACACACTGAGTACGTGTGTGTGTGTGCCCAAAATCGTGAGAGGAGAATGGAGGAGAAGGGATCATGGCATGGCCATCCTCCTTCACTTTCCCTCTCCCTTTCTATCTCTCTCCCTTCCCTGTCTCTCTCTAGTGAGCGCATGCACCCTGGCAAACTGAAAAAGAAAAAAGAGAGAGAGCACGTGGATGCTCATGAGAGAGAGGCATCCTTAACAGACTCTCATTATACCACGTTCACTTTTCCCCAGCTCTCCAGCTTGTCAGGATCTTGGGCACGCCCCTACCCAGCATGTTTTCAGGTCTACTCGAGATGTGAACACATGGTTGGCTGTATGGGCTCCAGCACTGCAGTTCAGTACAATATTGCCGGTACTTCCAAAGCATCTCTGGGTGGTGGAGTGAAGACAGCAGTGGCAAACCCAGGGCTTTTCTGGTTGGCAGTTTGCAGAGTTACTATTCTAGAGCAGAGCATGGAAGGTGTGAGTGTTGTAGTGAACTTTCTGAGTGGCCTACGTAGCAGCAGGTATGCAGGCTGCCCATACATGATCTGATGTGGTGATGACTCCTTTGAAGTTTGTATGGACTCATCTTGCTTCAGCTTGCAAGGCTTAGATCCCAGGAGGAAGGTCAGGGACAAAACTACCTAGAGTCCCAGGAAGGATCTGGGCAGTCTGGTTTCAGTTTTCAGTGGCATCAAGTCAGGAGGGTGGGAGAAAAATTGGAAACATCAGGGCCAGCTGATAGTGTGGTGGTTAAAAAGGCTAGATCTCACATGGCCACCTGCACAGTTTGAATCTTGGACCTGACGGCTTGAAAAACATGCTGGGTGTGTACACACGCGTGCCCAAAATCCCAAGAGGAGAAGGGAGAAGGGTCTGTGGCAGGGCCATCCCCCTGTGGGATGCTTTCTCACTTTTCCTCTCTCTGTCTCTGGTGAGCACATGTGCCCTGTAGAGAACATCAATTTGGAGAATCGTAACTAGATATAGAAAGAAAGTAGAAGAATTTGAGATTTCTGTGAGGGCTGACGGGACATGCAAGAGCATAGGATCCAGTCCAATTTACAGGTAGATAACAAAATAGAAAGTAAAATGTAGCTTGCCAAGAGATGAAAAATAACTCAACGACAATAAACAAGGCTGGACTCTAATAACCAACAAAGGTGTGCTACAGTTTTCTATTGAAACATAAAATTTCTCTCTACAGTCACCCCCTTCCTCCCACCTTTAGGTCAAACATAATCAAAGTAAGGTGGTTCTTACTCACAAAATAAGCCCGGACTCAAAGTCGGTGTGATTGTTACAAAAGTGCAGCAAGAATGGTCATTAGTCACGTAGGCCTTTTCCACCTTGCTTTGCTAGAACTTTTCATAAGGAATGTTAGATAAGACTTCTTTTAAAAAAGATAGGGTTTGGGGGACAGCAGATGGCACAGTGGTTAAGGTGCTGGACTCCTACATGGTTGACCATGGTTTGAATCCCAGACCTAGAGACTTGAAAACTCACATTGGGCATGTGCGCATGTGTGCCCAAAATCTCAAGAGGAGAATGGAGGAGAAGGGATTGCAGCATGGTCATTCCCCCTGGGGGGTGATTTCTCACTTTCTGTCTCTCTGTCTCTCTCTGTCTGTCTGGTGAGCGCACGCGCCCTATAGCAAAAACCTCTCCAAAAAAAGAAAAATAAAAACCTTCTGAAGGCTAGGAAACCAAGCCTAAACAAGAGTACTTAATCAAGTTTTCCAAATTGTAGAGAGATCGGGCAGCAAAAAAGATGAACGTTCAATTTCTGTTTACAAAAGTAGAATTTACTAGTTGCTTTAAATATATATGCTGAAGACAAAAGAGAAAGAGTTTCCTTAAATCCAGCAGCAATAGTCTAAACAAAAAACCTTCATTGGTTCATTCTGTACCATACAATTAATTCTCATTCTGCTTGATCTTGGGTTAGTAGTTTTATAAACCCATCAGCTTCTCCACTGGAGGTGTGGAAATCCTAACTCAGTCCAGTGATAGGGTCTCAAAGTTATTTAAGCAGCACCATCAGAAGCCTGTGCCCCAAAGTACCTGGCATAGTCCTTTCAATAGGTCTCTGAAAGTGACTATTACATTTTCAGGATTTCTGTGAATGGGATGATGTCACATTGGTATCTTGAAACTGGCTATGTTAGAAATCGGTAAACCAAGGCCCCCACCACCTAGAGCTAGTAATTAGACATCTTCAGCACACCACTGGGCACCTCCAACTCAACGTATCCCAAACATAGCCCCAACATATCCTAGATCCTCAGTCTCTATGTGAATGATGTCACTACGGATCCAGTTTCTCAAGCAAGAAACATTTCAAGTTGTAAACAAGTCTTTTCTCACCCTTGCTGATCATATCAATCACTAAATCTTATCGATTCTCCCTCAGAAATGTTTTCCTAAATGAATCCTGCCACCATCTTGGTTCAAACTTCCATTTTTTCCCCCCCTACACAATTGCAATAATTTCCTGAATGACCCACCTGCCCACAGCGCATCTGGGTACTATTTCTCACATGGTCTTCCTAAAATGCCCCAATGCAGCCCAGTCACTTGCCAACATAAAGACCATAGGTGGCCCTCCTTTACATCAGGGAGAATACCCCGAACCTTCAGCAGCACCCACAAAGCCTTCATAATTGGCCTTGATTCTTCTTCGGACTCGGGTTCTCCACCCTCTCTACCATAGTCTCACTGTCCAGCGTAAATTGCTTACTGTTCCTCAAAGGTGTCCTGTGCTTTTAAAACTTTGTGCCTCGGCCCGTGTTATTCCCTCTGCGTGAAGTCCTCTCCACTGTCCTGAGCTTGGGAAATGTACTCTTTTCTCTTAAATGTATTTTTCATGAGAGAAAGAGAAGGAGAGAGAGACAAGCAACGTCACAGGGTCTCGTGCTGATATCCTCCCTCAGCCTTCCCAGCCAGTCAGGATCACAGGTATGTGTGCCCAGCATGTGCAAGGCTACCAGATAACCAGACCATGATATTCCATACGGACTCAGCATCACTTGAGCAGCGCCTTACATCACACCACCTAGTCAGCCCATATCCTCCTCTTCTTCTTTTTTAGAATTATTTGTTAAATTTTATTTACCATTGTTATTATTTTTTAATTTGCTACAGGGCATGCATGCTTATGAGTGAGACAGAGAAGGAGGGAAAGTGAGAAGGCAAGCTGGCCAGGACTGGGACTTGAACCGTGGTCAGCTATGTAGGAGTCTGGCGCCTTGACCACCACACCACCTGCTGGCTCCCATACCCTCTTTTTTTAAAGACCCAGCTCAAGGGACTGGGGACTGGTGCAGTGGTAAAATATGATGCTCTGTGAGACTGACTCACATAGAAAAGTTCTGGGTTTATATCCAGGATCTTCCTGACTACATCAGACACATGTGTGCCCATAATCTGGGGTGGGCAGCTGGGGGTGGATCACAGCATTGTGACCCTGTTGGGGGTGCCTTTCTCTCTCTCTCTCTCTTGTTCATGGAATAAATAAATAAATACATGTAAAGGAAAAAAAAAAAAAAGACCCAGCTTGGAGTTAATATTCTTTGTGAACTCTCTCAAGAAAAGTTAGTTTTCCCCGCCCCCACACAGTCTGTGCCTCTAACGCAGAACTTATCACCCAGTACTGTAGATACCTGTTTTACAGGTCTGGCTCCCCTATTGGACGGCATCTTGCCCCAGAGCCTAGCATAGCATTCAGAACATGGCGAGAGCTCAACAAAATGTTGTTGAAAGAATAGACAGAAGGGCGAATGGATGGAGTTGCTCTCTAACTGTAAGAACTGGGCTGCCTGCTGCTTTAGCCCCTATTCTGGTGTTGCCACAGCTCCTGAGTCCTCCCCTGGTGCCCTGTCTGGTGCCTTAGTCTTCACAGGAATAGTGCTTCATCTAGCTCTTGCCAGAGTTTTTGACACCTGGCATCCTGCTCTGCAAGCCCAGGCCCCATGGCAAGGCCTCTGTCACTGGCTGCCAGACACTCTGGCTGCCAACCACCTCCCTGATTAGGCTTCCTCCTAGTTTCTGCTGCATCCGGGTTACCCAGATGCTTGCTCTACCTGCCTGCCTAAATAGCTTTCTGGGGCCCCTGTTGCTGCTGCTTCAGGGATCCATTGCTTCACCTTGGCCCATCTGTCTTGCTCTCTCAGTCCTGACCCTCCCTGTTCTAGCCTCCCCTGCCACCAGAGGAGTTCCATTTCTATCACTGGCGAACTAGAAGATTCGGTAGGACAGACTAATTACATTCATGGGCTCTAGACTAGATCCAAATCCCGCTGCTTCCACTTACTGCTGCTCGTGTGATCTTGTGGCAAGTCACGCCATCTCTTCGAACCACAGTTAGCTCATCTGCCAAATGGGTGTGATAATGACACTTACATCACAAGGTCATGCACGATTTAAATAAGATAATGTGCTTCACACAGTACCCGGCACATAGTAAATGCCCAATAACTATTTGTCATATTTATTTATTTATTTATTTATTTATTTATTTATTTATTTATTTAATGTTTACAGTATCTAGGACAGAATTGGCATTCAACAAATGTCGTGCTGAGAGGGGAGGAGGAGAAGGAATTATCATCACGGTTATTTAATTTCCTGATCAAAGTCTACTCCATCTGCTAATCTCACTCCCACCTCAGGATGCAAATATCTCATGGCCATTTGGTTCTGTCACTCAGCTATTTCTGAAATCCCACCTCCTGGAGGAACCCTTTCTAATTGAGAGCCAATAGCTTTGTGGGTCCCAATCTGCCTAGATCTAAAACTCTCACAGTTGCCCACACCCACTTCTCACCACAATTACATACATTTCCCTTGATTCCTGAGCCCCAAAGTGCATCGATCCCAGACATGCGGCTGGTGTGACCATTCATGGATTACATATTTGACACATTCCTCCAGCCCCCCACGTGTATGTGCTTTCTGCATTTTCCGCATCACTCAGTCTTTGTTTCTGATTGTCAGGGCAAGGACTGCGTGTAAACTAATGAAAATGGACAGAGAAATGCCTCAGTACCGTTCTGTGATGAAAGTGAAGCAGAAGCAGGGGAGGGGTAGGACTTGTGCTTCCCCTCACTCTTCACCCCAGCAGGGGCACAAAGTGAGCTGCTTCTTTCCTGTTCACTGGCTACATTCCTCTCAGAGGCCAGAGGGGCAAGCCTGGACAGTGCGAGTGAGGTGGATGGGACTTGGGCAAGGGGGCTGCCAAAGGGAAAGCAGCAGGGTTGGCTAGGAGGCAACCGGAAAGGAAGGAAGAAAGGTGCCTACTGTTTTTTTTTTTTTTTTTTGAGAGGTTTTTACTATAGGGCAGGTGCGCCCGCCAGAAATAAAAACAGAGAGACAGAAAGCGAGAAATCATCGCCCAGGGGGGATGGCCACACCACAATCCCTTCTCCTCCATTCCCTTCTCTGGATCTTGGGCACGCACACACACATGCCTGGCGTGAGTTTAAGCCACCGGGTCTGGGACTCGAACCGTGGTCGGCTACATGGGAGTTCAGCGACATACCCACTACCCTAACTGCTGGTCTCAGGAAGGTGCCTCGTATTTTTCAGCACCTACCAAACTCCTTTCCTCTCCTGGAGACACAGGACCAAAGTGCAGAAGCCCCCTCAAAATAGATGCCTGAGTCTGAGAGCAATTTGCAGACTGCCGCTCCTGCGTCTCCAGCTCTTGATCCCATACTCAGACGTAGGGGAATTTATTTTGCGCCCACTATGCACAAACCCTATGCAAGACAGTGTTAAACCCAGACCACGCTGAGAGCTTTCGATCCCATACTTTAGCTGTGGGAGAAGACACAGCAGAGAAGTGGTGGTGATTGTGGGAGCATAAAAGAGCGACTGAGACTACAGCAGCAGCCCCAAGGGGACAAATGTAGCTAATGCCTTGCCAATTGCCTGCTCTAGATCTCCTACTGGCTTCGCCTTCCTACCTAGGAGAACTCTGAGGACATGCAGGAGCATGGCATGGCTAGGGCCCTAACCCAGATCCAACCTCATTCAGTCACCTATTTCAGTGGTCTGGGTCCAGGAGAGTTTCTTAGTTCAGCGGCAGTTCTCTGCTTTTCCGGTCCTCCCTTTCCTATTCCCCTCCTTCCCCCCATTAACGAAGGTCTATTTCCTCTTTAGGGCTGCAGCCCCCAGCAGTTGTCACACGTGCCTGAAGCTGATGACCCGTGGACCCCAAAAATGTTGGTAAACTTCCAGCCCTTCCTAGAACCCCTGCCCCCGAGGGGGTGGGGGGCGGCTGCTGGAGCTGGGCAATTTGACCACCGCTAAGAACCCAGAGCTGCCTGGGTCTGGAGTCAAGTGGGAACCGAGAGGCAGCAGCCTAGCTGGCATTTCTGCCTCAGCCACCGCCTGAAGCTGATGACCCGTGGACCCCAAAAATGTTGGTAAACTTCCAGCCCTTCCTAGAACCCCTGCCCCCGAGGGGGTGGGGGGCGGCTGCTGGAGCTGGGCAATTTGACCACCGCTAAGAACCCAGAGCTGCCTGGGTCTGGAGTCAAGTGGGAACCGAGAGGCAGCAGCCTAGCTGGCATTTCTGCCTCAGCCACCCGCATCACGTGTAAGTTTCAGAAAGCTCGAAGAACAGCGAGGGGTTAAGCTCCTTATAAGGAAATGAACCTCCTTTTTCCTGTGCGGAAATTTTTTGTTTTCTTCTGTGTGTTCAGAGTATGCTGCAAAAACTAGACCCGATAGGGTTCGCAGGAACCATTGTCCCAAGGAGGGGTGGGGGCAGCTGGGAGAGAAGAGAGGAAGGGCGGGCGGGGCGGGGACGGCGAAGC
>NW_006159640.1:3644465-3652030 GCF_000334495.1 Tupaia belangeri chinensis
GGCCTCGCAGAAAGATGGCGTTTGCCATCAAGGTCTCATGGCCACATCAGGGGACTAAAACGAAATACTAGCTGGGAACAATAAGGACGGTCGCCATAGGATTCGAATTTCAGAAGCAGTCTAAATTCTACATTTTTTTTTTCTTTTAGACCCGTCAGCACATTTGTGTTTGTTAGAACACATCCTTAAAAAATGTCATCAAGACTATGCGAAGGGGTGGAGTTTCACCGGGACGCTTCATCGTCAGGGCGCCAGAAGGGTGGGGAGGGCGAGGCAAGCTTGTGGCTAGGGTGACCGCAGAAACAGCAGGCAGCACGTTCAGTACAGCAGGAACCCACCTAGGGTCTTTGCACCCAGAGCAACAGAGCGAATCTCATCAGATCTAAATCGGGCTCACATCTGCGCAGCTTGGTCTCAACTCTGCCCTCTTACCTGTTTGGAAAGTTTGCAGTGGCAAAAAATAAATAAGTAAATAAATAAAAATGAAATAAAAAAGAACTTGGTTAGGTGCTCTGTGTAGTTCCAGACAAGTTCCTCTAGGGTTAAACAAGCAGGATAAGAGATAGGAGATGAGTTTCATAAACCCATTTAATTATATTCTTTTTTTTACTTTCTTATTCATTAGCTGCCTACCAAATGTTACTGCTGAAAAATTGCAACTCTGTCTTAACTAAAGGACAAAAAGGGATTTGTTCACTTTTCCGCCAGTATAGTTAGGGGACCTCCCCTCATGTGCTCCTGTATCATAGGGACCAGGAGGAAGAGCTGAGGCATAGAAAAGTGACCATCTGGGGCCAGCAGATGGTGTAGCTGGACTCCCACATGGCTGACTACAGTTCGAGCCCCAGACCTGGTGGCTTCAAAGTCACGCTGGTTGTGTGTGTGCGTGCCCAAGATCCTGAGAGAAGGAATTCCAGCGTCGCCATTCCCCTTGGAGTGTGATTTCTCACTTTCCTTCTCACTGTCTCTATCTCTCTGTCTCTCCCTGGTGAGCATACGCCTTAAGGCAGGCATTCTAATCTAGTGGGTGGTTTCTTTCTTTTGCACTTTGGCCAATTTCATGCCCCCACCTGCAATGACACTCTAAACTGAGAGCTGGCCCAGGATTTACCAGCACCCAGAAGAGTTCAGGCTTGCCAGTGGCATAGTAGTTTCTACATGGCCTACTGAGCAGTTTGAATCCCAGACCCTGCGACTTGAAAAACAGGTTGGGGGCTGGGACCAGCAGATGGAGTAATGGTTATGTTGCTGGGCTCCCACATAGTCAACTGTGGTTCCAGTCTCGGACCTGGTAGCTTAAAACACACTGGGCATGTGGGTGTGCATGCTCAAAATCCCAAGAGGTGAGTGGAGAAGGGATTGTGATGTGGCCATCCCCCACCCCCCCAGGGTGGGTGCTTTCTCTGATGAGCACACGCATCCTATATCAAAAATCTCTCAAAAAAACAACAACAAACAAAAAACAAAAAAGAAAAAGAAAAATAGGCTAGACATATGTACGTGAGTGCTCAAAATCCCAAGAAGAGAATGGAGGGGCAGGGCTAGTGGCCATCTCCCTTGAGCGGCATTTTCTTACTTTTTCTCTCTTTATCTCTCTCTGGTGAGCACATGTACCCTGTAATTAAAAAGAAAAGAGGAGCCGGCAGGTGGCATGGTAGTTAAGAATGCTGGATTCCCACATGGCTGACCACAGCTCAAGTCCTCGGCCTGGCGCCATGCTCTCTCACTTTCTCTCTCTCTCTCTGGCTCTTGCTCTGTCTCTCTCTGATCAAATTAAAAATAAATAAATGCATAAAGTAATTCTTTAAAAACAAAGAAAAAAAGAAAGAAAGAAAAGAAAAAGCCTAAGAAGGCTATGCCTGAGCAGGTAAGGCACGACAGAAACTCAGACTTCATGGTGGGGGGGGAGGGGAACCTGGGAATGGAGGCATGGTAGAGATATTAACTTTTTTTTTCTGTTTCCTTCTTTTTTTTTTTTTTTCATAATCTTCTTTCTATTACACTAGATTACATATAACTTTACATTGACTTCCATTGCTTTTTCAAAAGGGAATGCCATGCATGTCAGTCGATACAGAGATATCAATCTCCCCGCTTTATCATTATCTTTTCCATGCTTTTCCCGATAATTATTATTATAATTTTTTTAAACAGTCAATCACTATTTCTCATTTTGCTTATTAAAAAGACTTCACCCATCATGAAATACTTTCCAAACCGGTTTAGTTGAGAATACTATACATGTCATCATCAACAGGTAATAAACCATATCTATTTCTCATTAACATCCTGCCTCTTTATTGTTCACTGCTGTCTTTATCCTCTTCTCTCTCCTTTTTTTTTTATACTTTGTTTTTTATTATAAATTTTTGAGATATTAACTTTTTTATTAGCTTAGTCTTGTCTTTACCCAGTGCTAGCCTACCTAGTTCAAGCCAGACCATCCCTTCAATCTACCATGTACCAATATCCCAGTATGAGGTATTATTGGGCCATTCCAGTATTAGATTTTGTTGTTTGTGTTCTTTGTTTTGGTAGAAGGACACATGTGCTTGCTCACTGGAGAGAGATAGACACAGAGAGGGAAAGCAAGAAAATACCCCTCATGGGGCATGATTACACCACAATCCCATCCCCTCCATACCTGCCCCCTTTGGGCATTTTGGGCACACACACATGCACTTGAGTTTCTCACCAAGTCACCAGGTTTGGGACTCAAACGTGCAGTTGGCCAAATGGGATCTGGCTGTCTTTTTAAATTTTTTTTATCTTATTTTATTTATTTATTTATTTAATTTTTTTTTGAAGAGATTTTTGCTATAGGGCACGTGTACTTGCCAAAGAGACAGAGAGACAGAAAGCAAGAAATCATCCCCCAGGGAGGATGGCCACACCACAGTCCCTTCTCCATTTTCCTCTCAGGATCTTGGGCACGCACACACATGTGCCTGGCATGAGTTTAAGCCACCGGGTCTGGGACTCGAACCGTGGTCAACTACATGGGAGTCCAGCGACATAGCCATTACACCAACTGATGGTCCCAGGATCTGGCTGTCTTAATCATCATGTCATGGAGCCAGTCCTCAAGTTTAGGTTTTAATTTTATTGATCACCTTGAATCTATTCAGATAGGAGGTGTGAGTGAAAAGGGGGCTGCCATCTGTCCCATTCTCTGAGGCACCATTTCTCCCTCCTAACCTTTTAGAGGGCTTTCGGGCTCCTAAGTGTGGTCTCAAAGGAACAAGTTTCTTATGGAAGGACGAATCATTCTAGTTCAGTCATTCTAGAGCAGTATAGTCCACTCAGGAAGAAACGGATACTTAAATGTGAGCTCATGGGGGACCCAGATTGTTTACTGTTACTCCCTTGGCCACCCTGGAGGCTCAGGGTAATTTCTCTGGGTTAGGTTTGAAAGAGAGACCTTGTATCATCTGTTACAGATAGTTAAGTCATCATAAGAGAGCGTGTATGAGTGGGGAGTGGGTGGAGGGAAGGGAACGTGGCAAACTCAGTCGTGTAGTATTCTGGGCAGATTCCCAGCAGAAGGAACTCTGGGGACAATAGAAACTTTGGCAACGTAAGAAAGGATGGCCGTGAGGCCTGGAGCAGCACTTTCCCTTTATCCCTCTTCTTTTCCACTACACAGACCACTGGGGTGCTGCCGAGTGGCTGGCAGGAAGCTAGGTCTGTCCCTAGAAGCTGGGCAGCAGCCCAGGGCTCTAAACTGAGGAAAGAGGTTGGAAAGGGGCTGCCACACGAGGGTGCTATCCTCTGTCTTGACACCAGGTGGCACCAAATCATAACCATAGCTCCAAAGAAACCTTCAGGAAATGGACCTTGGGAGCCCTTGAACTATTTTCCTCCCCCTCCGTGTTCCCCTCATGGGATTGAAGACTAAGAAGCCTTTCAGATATGGTGGATGACCTTCCTTCAATGAAAATGCTTGAATCCCCATACTAGAGCCACTTCCGGCTGCAGATTCCTAGGGTTTAAATGTGGCCTTAGTCTCTGTCCTTCCCAGAGTCCTATTTCTCAACTGCAGATAAGGAAAAAGGTGATTTTCCTGGAATCTTTCCAGATGCCTCCATCTTCCAGAAGAGTTGTTTTTCTCCAAAGAGGTCAGTTGAAGAACAGCAGACCTGAAATCCAGGAGCCTCTGCTCAAATTCTGGTTCCTCTTCTGAAGGACTGAATGCTTGACATGGGTATGCTGGGAATCACCAAGTCCAAAAAGGTTAGGATGTGGCTGATCAGCCTCCATTCCCCCTAACGTCAAATGGGGACTGCCTCCAGTACTTCGGACGTGCTCCATAAATTTCCATTCCTAGGCTCCTCCACCTGGAATGCTGTCCTCTCTCTAGCACTTGATAGACACGCATAGAAATGGTGTCAGATCTGCTCCATTTCGCAGGGTATAGAGCAAATGCCATGAAGGCTTTTTAAGATTTCCCCCAGTTTGGGGAACCAGCAGTTAGCGTAATGGCTATGTCGCTGGACTCCCACGTAGTCGACCGCGGTTCGTGTCCCGGACCCGGTGGCTTAAAACTCACGCTGGGCGCGTGTGCGTGCGTGCCCAAGATCCCTAGAGGAGAATGGAGGAGAAGGGATTGCGGTGTGGCCATCCCCTCTGGGGGGGTGATTTCTCGCTTTCTGTCTCTATGTCTCTCTCTGTCTGTCTGGCGAGCGCACGCGCCCTACAGTGAAAATCTCTCAAAAAAAAAAAGATTTCCCCCAGTTTGAAGGGGCTGCCCTCTCTTCTGAATTACCATAACAGCGTGCATCATTGCCTAGTTCTTCTGCTTTACGTTATGCTTATTTATGAACGTATCTCTCTCTCTCTCTTTTTTTTTTTTTGTAAAGAAATACTTATTTCATTTTGGGGACCAGCAGGTGGCTGGACTTCTACATAGTTGACCATGGTTTGAGTTCAGGACCTGGTGGCTTAAAACTCAAGCCAGACGTGTGTGTGTGTACGTGGGACCAAAATCCCAGGAGGAGAATGGAGGACAAGGGATTGTGGCATGGCCATCCCCCCTGGGGGGAGGTTTCTCATTTTTTCTCTCTCTGTTTCTCTGGTGAGAGCACACACCATATAGCAAAAATCTCTCTTTAAAAATTATTTAATTTTAAAAATTATTATTGTTATTATTATTATTTTAAATTTGCTATAGGGCACATGCATTCACCAGAGAAAGAGAGAAAGAGAGAGAGAGAATGCAAGCTGCCAGGTCTGGGACTCAAACTGGGGTTGGCCATGTGGGAGTCCAACATCTTAACTGAACATATCTCTTTTACAAAACTGTGAATTCCCTAAGGGCAAAGATCATGCCTCTGTTTAGACAAGGTTCTTCTCTGTCAAAATCACCCTGACTTGGCCTCCCAAGTTAGCTTGGACTATAGGCATGTACTACCACACCTGGCATTTAGGGTGGACTGGGAATTGAACCCTGGCCTCCCACGTGACCTCAGTCTGTTGAACAGCAGCACTCCCAGCTCACACCACTGCTACTGGGCCATTATTTGTCTTCTTCTTTTTAAAATTATCCATATAATTTTACTTATTTATTTATTTGCTTGTTTATTTATATCTTTGCCATGAGTGCATGTGCTCATGAGAAACAGACAGAGACAGAGAGGAAAGTGAGAACTCACCCCCCCCCCAGGGGAATGGCCACAGCACAATCCCTTCTCTTCCATTCTCTTCTTGGTATTTTGGACATGTACATGCATGCACCTGGCATGTTTCTCAAGCCGCCTTGTCCAGGACTTGAACTGTGGAGTTGGCCATGTGGGATCCAGTACCTCAACCACCATGCCACCTGCTGGCTTCTGTTATTTGTCTTTTTTTTTTTTGGAGAGTTATTTTGCTATAGAGCATGTGTGCTCGCCAGAAAGACAGAGAGAGACAGAGAGACAGAAAGTAAGAAGTCATGCCCAAGGGGGGATGGCCATGCTGCAACCCTTTTCCTCTGTTCTCCTCTTGGGATCTTGGGCACACACACATGCCCCTGGTGTGAGTTTAAGCCACTGGTCCAGGACTTGAATCACGTTGGATTACATGGGAGTTCAGTGACATAGCCATTTTGCTAACTGCTGGTCCCCATATTCATTCGTTTTCTATCAAAGGCTAGGGTATTTTTTTTTATGGCTGAGTAGTATTCCATAGAGTATATGTGCCACAATTTTTCAATCCTGGTGTGAGTTTTAAGCCACCAGGTCTGAGATTAGAACCACAGTCGACGACATGGGAGTGCAGCGACATAACCATTACACCATCTGCTAGTCCTCGTTATTTTTTAAATTTTTTTAATACCCTATGGTGATGAACATAGTAGGAGCTCAATGAATCATACTAACAATATCTTAGCTTTGTATAGTGCTTACCATTCACAAAGCACATTCACATACATTTTCTCATTAATCCTCACAACAATGGGGCTGGCAGGTAGCATAGTGGTTGAAGTGCCGGACTTTCACATGGTGGACCACGGTTTGAGTCCTGGACCTGGTAGCTTATTTTCTTGCTTCCCTCCCCCCCCTTTGTCTGTGTCTCTCTGGTCAAATTAAAACATGATAATAATAAATAAAATAGTTCTAAAAAAAAAATCCTCACAACAACCCTGTGAGGTAGGTGTTATCCCCTTACAGATGAGCAAACAGAGAAGTTAAGCAACTTGCCCAAGGACATATAGTTAGAAAGTCCGAGTCCGGGATGGAGCTGAAAGCAGATTTTCTGGCCTTAAATCCAGTTCTTTCAACTTTCTATACCTGAGCTGTTGGCTGGAAATTCTTCCTTGGAGACTGAAGTCATGGGACTCATGCTGGGGGTCGGGGGTGGGAGAAGGTAGAAAGGTCAAACTCCTTTCCTTTGTTCTTGCTCCCGTGTCCTCTCCATTTTTCTGTTTCCAAAGAAGATTTCAGAATGCAATCTCATTTTGTTTAAGAATGTCCTAGTGTGAGATGTCCTTGTGGATAAGAAGGGAGAACGTGCGGTGAAGAGAGGACAGTAAGGTGTCCCGCTCACAGCTGGTAACTACTGGATCTTCGTCAGCCTAGAGGGAGGTCCCCCGCCTGCCCAGTAATTTAGTAATGACTGGGATGAGGACATGGGTGATATACTGATCGAATTTGTAAATGACACGAAACTGGTTTCAGAATTCTCCCAGTAGGCCGTAACGAACCAGGAGGATGAAAGGTACAGTTTCGTAGTCCAGTTTGTCAAAACCAAATACTGAAGTGCAAGGCGGGAGAGACATGACTTCATACCAATCTGTGTGAAAGGTTTTAGGTGACTGTAAGCTCATTATTTTTGACACTAGCTGCCCCAAATGCTAATGCATTCGTGTCTGGAAGGAGGGAGGTTACCGTTCTGCCTTTTTCTCTGCTGGAGGCCACAGTGGATGGTTGTCTTTAGGCTTGGACACCATACATGAACAGAGACATTGGCAACCTGGAGCGTGTACCACAGGGAGACCAGGAGTGTGAGAAGACTTAAAAAGCATTATGTACAAACTACTGGAACTGTTTTTTTTTTTTTTTTTTTTTTTTTTGCGAGCGAGGTTTCTT
>NW_006159640.1:3652084-3659263 GCF_000334495.1 Tupaia belangeri chinensis
CCCCAGGGGGGATGGTCATGCCGCAATCCCTTCTCCTCCATTCTCCTCTCGGGATCTTGGGCACACACGCACACGCACACGCACCTGGTGTGAGTTTTAAGCCACTGGGTCCGGGACGCGAACCGCAATCCCCTACATGGGAGTCCAGCGACATGGCCATTACGCTAACTGCTGGTCCCACTACTGGAACTGTTTAACCTGGAGAAGGGATCCACAAGATGGTGTGGGTTGGCCAGCCAGTTTTCAAGTATCGGAAGGTGCATAATATGAAAGAGGAGTTTGCCTCATTTTGCTTTGTGAGAATTCACCATCAGGGGCAAAGAGTGGTTTGCTGTGAGAAAACCGATTTTGACTCAGTCTAAGGAAGAACTTCCGAATGATTCAAGATGACCTGATTTGCAACGGTCTGATTTGAGGGAGTGGGATTTTCCCATCACTGGAGGGATTTTAAGCAGAGGTAAGATAACTACTTGGCAAGGAGGTTGCAGAAAGGAATCGAGTATCTGGTCATAAGGGCAGGGAACTAGACAACCATTAAGGTTGCTTTGACACATAATTTGGGATTCAGGAGAGGTGGGGGGTGGGTGTGAAAGTAGCTGTAGCCCTTGGAGTAGGTACCTCTTAACGAGTTATTATCACTGCTTCCAGTCTCTCCTCCTTCAGCTCACTCACCTCGCACCTAGGCTCCAGATGTCTTTCTTTGAGTACTTTACCATGAGACTGTCTTGCTTAAGCATCATAGAATCTCAGTACCTAGAGGCCACCTGGTTCGGTCCTTCACCAGATGCTTTCATCACCTGCACACCACCCACATGGAGTTGTTGTCCAGTTTGATGATCAAGAGCTGTGTACCCTTTTTTTTTTTTAAAGGTTTTTGCCATGGGGGTGTGCACTCACCAGAGACACAGAGAGAGACAGTGAGATGGAGAGTGAGAAATCACCCTGCAGGGGGATGGCCATGCTGCAATCCCTTCTCCTTCATTTCCTCCTGGGATTTTGGGCACAAACACGTGTGCACACACAGCACACACACACACACACACACACACACACATTTCCAATGTGATTTTTCAGCCTCTAGGTCTGGGAATCAAACTGCTGTCAGCCATGTGGGAATCCAGTACCTTAACCACCATGCCACCTGCTGGTCACACTGCCTACCTTTTGAGGTAGTCCTTTCTAATCGCAGAGAACACTGCTAATCATTACAAAGTTTTCTCTAAACATGGCAACTTTTTTTTTATTGGGATGTTGGAATTAGGACTTTTTTTTTTTTTCTTTTCCTTCTCTGGTTTTGGAACTGTTGGTAATAAATTTTGAAGGATTTCAAGAGGCTGGAACCATGAGATGAGACATTCATTATGTATTTTTTTATTATAAAAAAGAAAAGAAAAAGAACATCTTGCATCTTTCTTGTGGTGAACCTAAATCTGCTTCTCTATAACTTGTGTTCACTAGATTTTTAGAGCCCTTCGAGTCACACAGAACAAATCTACAGCTTCCTCTTCTCCTTGAGCCCAGTAATGATTTGCCAACAGCAGACAAATTTCTCCTGGGATTCTCTAGTCCTCTCACTGGATATACTTTTGTTAACATTTCCCTTGAAGTGTAGTTCCCATAATTTAACAGAGGGCATCCGCTGTGGTCTGACCAGTGCCAAGTAGCACAGGATGATCACCTCCTTTGTTCTAAACATTATACTCTTATTAATATAGCCCAAGGTCACAGCACTTCTTTTTAAAAACAATTATTTATTTAATTTTATTTGTCATTATTATTTTTTAAATTTGACCCGAGAGAGAGAGAGAGAGAGAGAGAGAAAGGGAAAGGGAAAGTGAAAAAGCAAATCTCAGTTCCAGGACTCAAACTGCAGTCAGTCATGTGGGAGTCTGGTACTTTAACCATGATGCCACCTGCTGGCCCCGGCTACAATACTTTTAGTTGTAATCAACCCATGATTTCAGCTCATGATGAGCTTTCATTTGTTCTAAAAACCCTCAGAGCCACAACTCTCATATCCTACATTGTATTGTTAGATTTGGGGATTCAAATAAGGGAGTTTACCAGCTTTGTGTAATTTGTAAATTTGATCTAGTGACATTAAAACAAAACTCCTTTGTGTGCAATTCAACTGGTGAAGAATCCATCTAGACTAACTTGTACCCACTCCACTTTTCTTCAGATTGTCCCAAGCGTATTGAGAGACTGTTCTGTTGAACTTCAGATACACTGTGGGTATAGTATTCCCCTGGTCTACCCATCCAGCCACTTTATGAAATAAATTAGCTGAGAAACAAATCATTTGCTTTTCCTGAATCCATGCCGGGCCTGAGTGGTCTTTGCTTCCTTCTGTAGGTGCTTATCAGCTATTCTTTTCATCATTTGTCCCAGAAATTTCTCCTCAATCAACGTCATACTTATTGGGACCAGCAGTTAGCGTAATGGCTATGTCGCTGGACTCCCACGTAGTCAACCTGGACCCGTAGTTGTGTCCTGGACCCGGTGGCTTAAAACTCACGCCGGGCGCGTGAGCGTGCATGCCCAAGATCCCCAGAGGGGAAAGGAGGAGAAGGGATTGCGCCGTGACCATCCCCCCTGGGGGGTGATTTCTCGCTTTCTGTCTCTCTGTCTCTCACTATCCGGCGAGTGCACACGCCCTATAGCAAAAACCTCTCCAAAGAAAACCAAAAACCCAAAACCAAAACAAAAAATCATACTTATTGACCTGTAATTTGTGGAAGTCACCTTTTCCTATCTGTGAAATTGTGGGGCCACGCTTGCCCACCGCTAAGCTGCAGTGCATATCTCTCCCATTCTCTTAGAGCTTTTCAAGACTGCTGGCAATTGTCCTCCAACTTGGGTTTCAAGTCCTCAAAGTGCCCTAGGCTGTTATTGACCTAGACTAGGAGATGGAGTTGCTCAGAGAAGCTAAAGACCATTTTCTACTCTGATAATCATTCTTGAGAAGAGAAGGCACAAGAGAGAAGCCAAAGAGGTTTTGTTTTCTCACTATAAAGCCATTGGCAAGGCAGCCCAACACTCATCGAATAATACCCAAAACTTGCCTTGCCAATCTGATTTCCCACCATTTAACATGAACCGTCTACTTCAGCCAGGCCGGTCTCCTTGCTGCTCTTCCAGAAAGCCTAGACTTTCTCATCTCTATGCTCCCGCTGAGTTTTTCCCTCCCAATCTGTAATGCCTATCACTCCACCCGCCCGAATTCCACCATAGCCTTTCTTACAATTTGTTTTAGTCCTTTTTGTTTTCACCATACAATTGAAGTTACATGCTAGACTATGCATTTCATCCATTGGATCATGGCACAGTTTTGTCTTCCTGACAGTACACACCCTGAAAGTGTACATGTCTTCTTTCCCTCATAGTAAAGAAGCCAGCACAGGGCAGGTCTACAGTCCTGGTAGCTGTCCTACCTATGGAGATGTCCACAGTGACTGACCTCTGACCCCTCACACACACCACAAATTCAGATCTTAAGATAGCTGTGTGCAGCTCCCTGAAGGACTAAAATAGAAACCAGATAAATCTAGGAATGTAGACTGGACCCCATCTAGGCTAAAGATTTATGCAATGTGGGAAAAAAAAATCCAGGTATATCCTTAGCTTCTTTTCAAACAAGGAGCTGGGCCTTCTAGCTGGACTCAGGGATAGCAGTTAGCAATGGGGCCAAGAACCTCAAGGTACACAGGTACAGGATTAGCTGTCAATTAGGTTGAAAACCTCCTCCAAACCCACTGGTCTTGGAGGTTTCCTCTTCCAGACTTTTCTAAAGTGTCAAAAACCCAAATGGAATCTCTCACTGATGGGTTTGCTTTCACACCTTGATTTCTTTCTTTCCTTTCTTTCTTTCTTTCTCTTTCTTTCTTTCTTTCTTTCTTTCTTTCTTTTTTTTTTTTTTTTTTAGAGGTGTTTGCTATAGGGCTCGTGCGCTCTCCAGACAGACACAGAGAAACAGAGAGACAAAAAGCGAGAAATCACCTCCCAGGGGAGATGGCCATGCCGCAATCCTTTCTCCTCCACTCTCCTCTCGGGATCCTGGGCACGCATGCACACGTGCCCGGCGTGAGTTCAAGCCGGGTCAGGGACTCGAACCTTGGTCTACTACATGGGAGTCCAGCGACGTAGCCATTACACTAACTGCTGGTCCCAACACCTTGATTTCTTAGAGGAGAGGCAGTATCTAAATCTTCCCAAAATTACCAGCCTCCTACCTTGGAGGTCACATCCACCCGCCCCCCTGCCACCATAGGAGGCCTAGTTTGGTAATATCTAAAATGGAGTAGGAGATGGAACATAGAACAAAGACTGGATTGATCTCGAAAAGGTCACGTAATCTAGTCCTCTGCTTTCGGGAAGATGGACACCAGTGCTTTCCTTAGTCGCCATTCATTCCATTTGGCAACTGTTACGGAGGATGTACTAGGTGCCCATGCTTATCTCCTGTCCAGAGCAAAATCTTGCCTGTGTTTCACTTCATCTCACTGTCCTCCCTATCATTCCCGGAAGAAATGAAGAACAAGCCATGGCTCTGTCCTTTTCTAGGAGCTAAACATTTGAAGACGTTCACAACGTCCTTGTCATGTATTGATAGTAGGCGCTCCACAACCATTGAATGTTACCTTATACAGCTTCCTCCTTTCCAAATTAAAAACAAACAAACACAAACCTAGTCCTTTGGCATATTGATTTTGCTCTTCCTCAGTTTTTCCACATCTGCTAAAAATGTGTTGACCAAGATTAGATCCGTTCTTGCTTTGAAAGGCCTAACCCACAACAGGTGGATGGAACAAGTCGAGCAGGACTGTGGGAAGGCAAACGTGTTAATGAGTTACATTCTAGGTTTGTTTCTAACACTAACTGTGATGGGCTTTTCTGGATCCATTTCTCCAACTATGAAATAAATGAGTTGGACTAGATGACTCTGGGGCAGCTTCGAGTTTGAAAACTTACACTCTCGCCCTTTCCTGTGCCCTGGTTGACGCCATATGCTTTTAGAGGCTAACACGGAAGGGTAAAATAAGTCTCCATAAAATCCAGAGAAGAGATGATAAACTCCTCTTTGGATCCTGTCTGGAGTCACAACTGAAGAAAAAAAGAGAAAGAAGAAAGAAAAAGAGAAAGAAAGAAAGAAGAAAGAGAAAGAAAGAAAAAGGAAGAAGAGACAGAAAGAAAGAAGAAAGAGAAAGAAAGAAAAAGGAAGAAGAGACAGAAAGAAAGAAGAAAGAGAAAGAAAGAAAAAGGAAGAAGAGACAGAAAGAAAGAAGAAAGAGAAAGAAAGAAAAAGGAAGAAGAGACAGAAAGAAAGAAGAAAGAGAAAGAAAGAAAAAGGAAGAAGAGACAGAAAGAAAGAAGAAAGAGAAAGAAAGAAAAAGGAAGAAGAGACAGAAAGAAAGAAGAAAGAGAAAGAAAGAAAAAGAAAGAAGAGAAAGAAAGAAAGAAAGAAGAAAGACTTACACTCTGATTACTTCCCAGCTCCTCCATGCTCTATTTTTGTTACTATATGCTAATATCCACATTAGTTTGGGAAAAAGGAAAAGAAAAGAAGGGAGGGAGAAAACCAGTTCTACACTATGGACTCATTCAACTTGTGACTCTCCCTCCCCCACATACTCTCCCAGATTCTTCTTTCCTTTCTTTCTTTTTTATTTTTTTTTCAAACTGTACACATGTCAAGTCGATAATGGCCTATCTTTCTTGTCCCATGTACCATATTAGTACATTAGCTTGGGGTTTTGGTCCTTGTACTTACTACCTTGTGTTTGTCCCCTCTGAACGTCATCTTGGTTGTGATGGTTCATCTCCCTCATTTTGTCAGGGTCACTTGGAAGAATTCTATTCCTGGTTTCTGAGGTGTCAGCAACCTTGCCCAACTGTCACACTTGATGAGCAGACTCCCAGTTCAGTCCTTCAAGTCACTGAAGATAACATGAAATCCCATAAAGCTACTCTGTGTGTGGGGCCTCACCAAATCCATCCCCACAGGGTTGACAGAGAGTCACTGACCACGATCCTGGAGAGAAATCGCTCCCAGGGCTCCAATGACTCCTCTGATTTGAATTCATAGAATAAGAAACAAGAATCTCCCGGGAAAGAAAGGGCCCCTGCTCTGACAGTCGCCCAAGGCCAGGGAGGCCACATGCCTGATGCTGTGCTGGATTCAGATACAATTCCAGCATGTTAGAGGTCAGACCTTCTCCCAGCCCCCAGTCCAAGATGAGGGCAGTGGAGGGGAAGGAGGAGAAGGAGGAGGAGGAGGAGGAGGAGGAGGAGTTATTTTCCTTAACCTCAATGGCAACAGAGGAGGAAGTATTATTTTTGCCATTTCCTTAGGAGGCTCAGGGTGTATAGAGACTTCAGTTGCAGGAACGCAGTGTATTGGGGGAGAGGGGGATGGGAACAGCAGCCTTATCAAGATTGCAGCTGGGGCCCCACAGGTCCTCAGTTTACCAAGGACTCATTTGCATGCAGGGGGTCAGCAGAGTGCAGCCCAGATTTATATCAGCTGAAAGGTACAGGAGGCAGAGGGAGGCCTGACAGTTTGATTTCTAGCCCACGGAGGCACCCTGCTCCAAGGTCTACGGGGGCAAGGCCTGTGCAAGGGAGGCAGGTTGGGAGTGCTGGCTGGATTTTTTATTTTTATATCAAGACACTGTGTTTAAAATTTTTACAAAGGACAAACTCCATGGGTTTCCGTTAGTGTTTTAAGAACTTTTCTTTAAAAAAAAAAGAAAAAGCCAACAACAACAAAAAAACACCGCCTTTTTGAAAGAGAAATGACAGACACAAAAGAGACTGTAAAGAAAATGGGGCGAATTTCTGACAGCATTTCCCTAAGGGCAGAACCCAGATTAAACCCGGGGGGGGGGGCAGTAATGACCTGGCCTCCACAGTACTTCGTTCACCAAATCTAGGGTCTAGCCAGGCCAATGCTGCCAGCCTTTGAGGGAAGCAGGTCATCCTGTAGGCTCTGCAGCCCCCCACAGGGACATGGAGATGGTTGGAGATCTCTCCCCTCTGGCCCTCCAGCCCCATCCATGGTTAGTCCCTTCCTCCTTCCATCCCATGGTCTTGCTCAGATCTGTTTCTTTCTTGGGGGGTCCTGTTCCTTGGTCTGATTGTGTGAACACGGGGGGGGGGTGGTGGGTCCAGGCCCAGAGA
>NW_006159640.1:3659324-3672713 GCF_000334495.1 Tupaia belangeri chinensis
CAAAATTAAAAAAAAAAAAAAAATCAACAAAAACGAGGCCCAGAAAAAAGACCAAGTCTGGGGGAGGAAGAGTTACTCTGCTCTTTAAAGCTCCCAAGTCTGGAGTTGGTCGGTGGTGCAGTTCCAAGAGAGGCCAAAGGCGAGCACCAAGGGGGTATTCAGCTGTCGCTTTCAGGCCCCCCAGGAGTGTCTGTGGTCGGGCTCAGGGAGCTGGCTTCAGCTGCTGTTCCGCAGGTCCTCAGTTTACCAAGGACTCATTTGCGTCCCCATTTGAAGGGTTTGTTCAGGTTTACTTCCGTATTTGTGTTTTTGTACATGTGAGTGCATGTCCACATCTGTCTATGTTTGTGCAGGTGGGTCTGCTGTAGGGTGTGGGTGAGTGCGTTCACATATATGTCTGTGTGTGTGTCTGTGTGTGTCTATGTGTCTGCGTGTGCATGTCTTCATGGATCTGGGAGGGGAGGAGTTGGGAGATAGGCTGTGCTCTGGGCTGGAGCTATACCCGGGTAGTGGAGTGTGAGTGGGGCAGCCCGGTGCTGTTGAACCCTGCGGCAAAGGTGTTATAGGGGTGCAATGTCTGCAGCCCTACCAGGGAGTTGGGAATCATAGTGATGGTGTTAGGAGTCATGAGTGGAATGTCATCAGGGGAGCGCCGCAGGGTTAGGGTGTAGTCGGGCAGCGCTGTGAGGCGCAGTGTGTCATGGGGGGGACCGGCCTCACACTCATGGTGGGTGGGGCCCAGCTGTAATGCTGCCAGCTCCTCCTCAGGAGCAGCTCCCAATTCAGGGGCTCCGGCTCCCCTCTGAGGGCTAGGCTGCCGCAGGGGCTCCTGGCGCCGTTTGTCCTTACGGTAGTAGAGGGCAGCAAAGGCCAGAACATTAAGGAACAGGAGGGAGGCCCCCACAGCGATGGTGACACTTAATTCAGTGGAGTAGTCACGAGGGTTCTCCACCAGGAGTGGCCCTGCGTCCTGGTCCCCATTCCAGGACCCCTGGGCGTTCTCGTTGCTGTAGGCAGGTGAGATGGCTGGCCGCTTGGTGCTCCAGGTCTTGCCGTTGGGCCTGCGGGTGATGTGGGAGCTGTGGGTGGTATCCGGGGGCGGCACTTTGGTGGTCGTGGATGTATAGTGGAACATGTCATGCAGGTTGTATAGGTGGGGCACCAGGTGTTTCCAAAAGGCCACCTTAGTGGCCCGGTAATGATCTCGGACCCTTGGCTTCAGTCCGATGTGAAGGTAGAGCTGGTCTCGGGGGTTGTATTTGGACCAGGCCACTTCCTCAAAGCGATTGGCCTTGGTGTGAATGAACTTGGTGTCCTGGGGGACCGGCTTGTTGGGATCCCTGAAATACCACATGGAAATCTGAGGTCACCACTCTACCTGAATACGGAAAGCACCCAACATGCTTCCTCTCACAACCACCCCTGAACCTCTTCTGCAGTCCAACAATTCCCAGTGTTTCCGTCTTTTTCAGCGTCCCTCCCTCTGCCCACACTCCCTTCTTCCCCAGGTGGGCATCATGGAAACCATTTTCATCCCTCTTCGTACTCATCCTCTAAGATCAGGGCATAGGCACTTTTCCTTCTCATATGCTACTGAGCATCTGTCGATCTTTTCAGCTGTCTAGTTTGGCCAAGAGCCCTCTAAAATCTCTTTCTGGATGTATTTTATTCCTATTTCACATGGCCTTTGAAGAGCTAACCTTACATCCCATAGTTCTGCCAGTAACTCTCACTCCTGTTCAGTCCTTATGCTGACCAAATTTTGAGCCTTGATCAAATTTTCAAAGGAAAGAGAGTGGCACAAAAGACCAAATAAGGGAAGGAGAGAAAGGGTTACCAAGAAAGATTTTGGGGTTATCTTTTTTTTTTTTTTTTAAAAAGGTTTATGCCTTAGGGCACATGCGCTTGCTGAGGAGAGAGAGAGAGAGACAGAGACAGAGGGAAAGTGAGAACTCCCCCCGCCCCCCCGGAGGAATGGCCATGCTGCAATCCCTTCTCCTCCATTCTCCTCCTGGGATCTCGGGCATTCACGCACACGTGCCCAGCATGATTTTCAGGCCACTGGGTCCCGGACTTGAACCGTGGTCTGCCATGTGGGAGTCCAGTGATGTAACCGCTATGCCATCTGCTGGCCCCTTGGGAATATCTTAGGAAGGGAGTTGATGGAAGAGGTTTAGAGTAATGGGGGGCCACGCTGAGGTCCCAAAGAACCCCTCTGATGTTTTCCTTACCCGGTCTTGGCAAAGTTGGTCCAATAGGTCATGACGACAGCACTGAGCATGACATCATTCTTGGAGAAGTTGCAGGGGAATAGGTCAGTGGGGCCTACCATAGGGACACCAAAAACGTAGGGTACTTCATCCCCATGAGCTGCATCTGACCAGGCAGGTTTCATGAGGCTCTGGCAGTGATGGTAGAAGGCGTAGAAGTAGGTAGGTGAGCCATAGCGGGCGTGCAGATCGGCTGTCACCACCGAGGGCTCCACCCACTGGTGGTCAGTGAAGAGTGCCACCAGTGTTTTACGGCGGGTCTCAGGGTTGTCACGGTCTGCCCAGTCTGTGTACATAAACTTGATGGTCTCCCGCAGGGTGTCCTTACCCTCAGGATAGCCATACAGATTGTCCACAAAGTTGGAAACGGAATAGTCAAAGTCAGTGCCAGAGACACCATCCTCAGGGTCCACCACCCCTTCCACAAACTTGAGACCCTCACCCTGGTTCACACCTAGCATGATGTCATAGTTGAGAAACTCGCCCTGTTCCATGAGGATCTCAGGATCATCAGGAATGACATCGCCATCAATCACAGGACCAAAGGCCACATGGTAGCGGGCTGGCTGGATGTCCTGCTCTACCAGCTCCTTGGCGCTCTTTTGCCGAAGACAGTCCACCATGTCCACAGTGTCTAGCACGTTACAACCCACTTTGTCTGCCAGTAGGCTGGTGTATTTCACGGGCTGGTAGTTCACAGCCCAGCTGGACAGAGCAGAACCACTTTGGATGATGGCCCTCTGGAAAAGCCCTAGAGAAGATAGGCAGCACCAAGTCAGATCTGTTGTGCCACACGCAATCATAAAACACCTCATTCCTTAATCACCGAGGCTGGGAAGGAGGAGCGACTTGTGCCAGGGCATGATGAGCCCCTGCTCTGGCTGATCCCCAGCCTGGTTCCTCCATTGCTACCCTGTCCTGGTAGGAGGGTTGGTGACTTGGGGGTTAAGGAAATGTCAGGAAGAATTAACCCTTTGGGTCCCAGACATCAGCCTCCTTATGCTCCTTCTCTTTATCTCTCCTTGTCTTCCCCTCTTGCTTCCTGCCCAGCTGGGCCCAGCTCTGTGCCAGCACACCACCAGGGAGCTGGCACTTACACCACAAAGGGGTCTTTTTCATGAGAGATGAGAAATGCAAGCAGGAGAGAGCCCCACATTCTGGGAGTTTGGGGAAGGATCCTGAGGGCAAAGGCCTTGGGGTCTGAGAGTCTCCAGGGAACGTGCCCTTCCAGTCTGTAGTCTCCACAGAGATTATCCATTTCCTGAAGCTACTGGTGCTTCAAATCCAGGTTTTCCCCTAGCTGAGAGAGAGCCAACTCCCCCAAATTCAAAAAGATGATTCTTTCCCCTCTAGGAAAAGAATGGTATAATTCTCTTCCTGGCCCCAACATTCCCAAGGGAGAATTTGGCCACACACACACATGCACACGCGTGCACGCACGCACACACACACACACACACACACACACTTCCATTTCTCTAAGAGAAAGGCAGTTTCCCTGGGCAGAAAGAGAGGGAGGGAATATAGATTACTACTGAAGAGAGAGCCATGCTTTTCCAAAGATTATTCTCCATGACTCAATTATAGAAAGACAGAGAGAACGCATCTTTAAAGAAGCCAGGCCTCCAGAGACACAAAAAAAACCTCACTCCAGGAAGGGCTTCCTCCTGGAGTCCCCAGTCAGAGGAAGGGCTGGTCCACCTTTCAGACAGAGGTACCCTCACAGTCAGCCACTTCACCCTCTTTGGAGGAAAAAGGAGAGATTCCTGTTCCCACTGCTATCACCTAGAAACACGTTCTCCTTAAAGATGCAGATCCCATTTTAGTCTTCCCTCATCAGAGTAGTCCCTGGAGGGGCAGGGACAGAATTTCTGTATCCGAGAAGGTGATTCTTCTCTCTCTAAGAGACAGCCTTCTTACAAGAGAAAACTGAAAGTCTTCTGGTGGGAATATCACTAACTCATAGGCGGTTGATTTCAACAACAACAACAAAAATATGTCCTCTGTCACAGATTTCCTTACTTCAGAGAAAGGCACTTATTTCAGGAAGATCTTTTCTTCACGACATGCGCAGCTTTGCCTCTCAGAGACAGAATGTTCTCTACAGTTTAGAAGTGAAGAGAACAGTTCCTGTTGAGCAAAAAAAAGGGCCAATTGGGGCCCTCCGAAGGGTCACTGACAGAGGGACCCATAGCCAGGGGAGAGGCTCCAAATGCAAGTCTCCTCTGGGTGAGTTGGGCAGCCTGGAGGAGGTCTGGGGCCCAAACACAGGCCATCATTCCTCAGAAGGAGTCCACCTCGAAGGGTACTGATTCTCACTTCAGACTCCCCTTCCTCTCAGGAACATTTCCCCTCTTGTACAGATTTGTTCTTCAGAGAGGAAGGTATAGAATGAGTGTTTCTTATGTCTAGAAACTAATTTATACCCTCAATCTCTATCCTGAAATAAAGTTTCTTTCCCATACTAAGAGAGTTCTCCTATCCAAAAAAAAAAAAAACAAAAACAAACCACTATTGTCCCTTCCAAAAGAGACACTCTACTCCCTCTCTCCCAAATAAGAACCCCATCAGAAGGAGACTCTTCTTTTTATAAGAGGTAAATGGGATTCTCTCCTCCCCTTGCTCACATTGGAAGAAGTGCTTCTTCTCCCTAGAGAAACATTTCCCTTCTACTTCTCCCTAAAGAGATACTGAGCTGGTGAAAGATGGTTGGTTGATTCCCCTGGCACTCCTGGGGCATGGAGCTAGGCATTCCAGAACCTGGATGGCCTGGGACTCAAGGTGGGAAGCCAGCACTTATCTAGTTCATGTTTTTCCCCAAGAGCTACTCACCCTCAGAATGATGTGACAGTGTGAGGAGGCTGACACAGGATGCACCGATGCCTGAGCCAAAGACGGTAATACGGCGGGGATCACCTCCAAAGAAGGCGATATTCTCGCTCACCCAGCGGAGGGCCTGGATTTGGTCAAGGAGCCCATAGTTGCCCTTGGCAGCCTGATCTCCAGTGCTCAGGAAACCTGGATTCAACAAAGGGCATGAGGACAGTGAAGGCAGAGGGATGGAGGCTTTAGGTTATGGTGACAGGCAGAAGTTGGGGGAGGTGAGGGCCGAGGATGAGCATGCAATGTAGTTCTTTCTATCTAGCTAACATAAACTGTCACTCCTTTCCACAAGGTCCAGTGTCATCAATGTAGGAAGGGTTGGCTCCCTGCCTCCCATCCACTGCCCACTTTTGCAGGAGGGGTCTCCAGACCACTTGAAGTGAATGCCTCCAGGTGGGAGGCTTAGACTGCAGAAACTGCAAATGGCCAGAACTCAGCATCTTCTACCGTGTTGAGCCATCCCATGACATTACTGTAACATCTGGCAAGATACAGTGGAAAGATCAGGGGTCTTGGAGTCAGAGAGTCCTTGGTTTGAATCCAGGCTCTATCATACCCTAGCCTTGGGCAAGTTATTTTAAATTGCTGGGCCATAGTTTTCTCTCCTATAAAAAATGGGGGATAAAAGCACCTCATAGGATTCTAATGAGGATAAAATGAGCATAAGCATCTAAAAAAATAGTCAGCACATTATAAATCTACAGTTACTTCTCTTTCTTAATTTTTTTTAAAAACGATAGAGCACACACACATATGTGAGAGAGAGAAAGAAAAAGAAAGAAGCACCCTTGACAAGGTCTAGTCATGATCCCCATTCCCAATCCTTCATCTCCTCAGGATCCTGTGTGCCTGTGTGTGGTGTTTTTGAGCCAACCTGAGGATCCAAATCCATAGTAGGCATGTGGCTTCCAGCCTTGCAGGGCAATGCATTATGGCTATGCTACAGTGGCTGGGCTTCTTTCCCCATTTTTCTCTCTCCAAAGGAAGTGAAGATCCCAAGAGGCAATGATCTCTAAGCTTTCTTTGCCATTCCTATACAAATGAGTCCATTCCACTTCTTTCCAGGGCCTCAGATGGCCCTATTCCCCTCATTCTCAGAGCAGGTCCTATTTCCCTTCCTCTAGGACCGACTGAATCAGAAACTCTGCTCAGCAATCGGCATTTTTAAAGCCCTCCAGGTGAGGCTGATGCCTGGTAAAGTTGAGCAACCACCATGTTAGACCATCTTTTTCATCTGGTGGAGAAATGAGGAAGTCAGTGCAGTGTGTTACCACAGAAACAGGTCTTCCCGCCCACCCATTGGGATTTGCTGATGAGGAGACATGTCACCATGGAGACTACCTTCCCACCCACCTGCTGGGATTTGCTGCTGTGGAGACTTGTTGCCATGGAGACTACCTTCCCGCCCACCTGCTGGCTATCCCACAGAGATGTCCTATATTCCCCCCACCCTGCTTCCATTTTAGACTGATCCTGCGGCCTTCTTTCATCTCTCTTCCCTGATCCTCAGGTCTCTTGGAAGACTTTATCTTCTGTCTTAGGCTTTTGGAAGGATTCTTTCCAGGTGGGTCATCGTAGTGCATTGGAAACCCATACTTGGATCAGTATTTTTTTTTAATTATTCATTTAATTTTATTTATTATTGTTATTATTTTGTTTTAATTTGCTATAAGGCATGTGTGCTCACCAGAGAGAGTCAGAGACAGAGAAAAGGAAAAAGGGAGAAAGGAAGCTGCCAGATCTGGGACTTAAACTGTTGTCGACCATGTGGGAGTCCAACACCTTAACCACCATGCCACCTGCTGGCCCCAGATCAGTATTTTTTGACGCCACACTTGAGAGCTCATTCACAGCACCTGGAATCAACTTTGTGTGAGGCCGTGTTTCAGGTAGCTTCCACAGCTCAGAGAGCTCTTTGGTTATCTTGGCAGTTCACAGGCAGAGGGTGAATTCAGACAGACTCAAGCAGGCACAAGACCTCATCTCTGTCTTTCTCCAGTCCCTCTGTACCTATCTTCTGCAAAAAAAGCTCATTTTGCCCTCTTCAAGTGTGTTATTAATTTACCTTCGGTACAATTAAGTGTGTAAAGTCCTTACCTATTCCTCCCAGGACTTAATCACAAGTCCTCTCTAGCCCCAGGTTCCGGGTGAGGAAACGAGAAGGAATTAGAAAAGTCCTGAATGAAGATGAATGAAGGAGCCCTTCTTTGTCCTGACAAAGGCGCCTGCTTGCTTCTCTTTTGCCTGACCGAGTTAGAAACTGAAGCTCTTCCTTCAAGTCAAAAAACAATGCTGACCAAGATCCAACCCAGCTGCCCAGACCTTGAAACCTTCTAGCAAAAATCACTATACGCAAGGCCAGCAGGTGGTGGTTAAGGTGCTGGATTCCCACATGGCCAAACATACTTTGAGTCCTGAACCTGGCAGCTAATCACACCAGGTGCGTGTGAACATGTGACTAAAATCCCAGGAGGAGAATGGAGAAGAGATTGTAGGCATGGCCATGTCTCAGAAATCATCCCTGAGGGGTGATTTCTCACTTTCCTTTTCCTTATCGCTCTCTCTGTCTCTCTCTGGAGAGCACACACACCCTATAGCAAAAACCTAAAAAACAAAACAAAACTGTATGCTGCTGCTGCTTTTTCTTTTTTTTTTGGAGAGATTTTTGCTATAGGGCAAGTGTGCTTGCTGTAGAGACAAAGACAGAGAGATAGAAAGTGAGAAATCACCCCCCAGGGAGGATGGCCACGCCGCAATCCCTTCTCCTCCATTCTCCTCTCAGGATTTTAGGCATGCACGCGCATGCGGTCAGCGTGAGTTTCAAGCTGCCAGATCTGGGACTTGAACCATGGTCAGCCATGGGGGAGTCCAGCAGCATAACCATTACACTATCTGCTGGTCCCTATATATGCTTCTTCTTAGTCTTCCCTCATTCCTCTCTACTTTATGCTTATCCTCTTTTCTCTCATTGTTTTTTAAATTCAGGAGAGTGTGTGCTTACATGGCGGTGGGTAGGGGGAAGACAGGCACCCCAGAAAGGGTCTTGTCATGCCACCATCCCCTTCCCACAGACCTCCAGCCTGTCAAGATCTTGGGTGCACGTGTACCAGGTGTGTTTTCAGGCCGACAGGATCTGAACCTGTGGTTGGCCATGTGTCTTCTAGTATTGTGGTTCAGTGTGCAACCAACTGTGCCACCAAGGCTGGGCCCTTTTCTCTCATTTGGGCAATAGCATACTTGGCATCCACCTTCGCCAAGGCATCATTCAGTGAATTGTGTCAAATATGTCTGTCCTGATCAGCAAGAAAAGCCTGCATTTGGATGTAGTCGAGTAGATGTCGCCAAAGTGTACCCATTTCCTGGGTTAGGAACAAAGACCTGAAGGGGCTGGGGGGAGGATTTGACCATCACTTCCTGCTCCCTCAGATCCCATGAGCCTCCAGATGATGGGCACTGAAGCATGTGGAAGATGCCGTGTCAACGACCCCTACTACAAGCAAGGTCCTACTTGAAAAACTATATCCAACAGGCTCAGGCAAACATGACTGACCACAAGCACACAAAACCTGGCAGTCTGGGAGAGCAGTCACTCACTGCGAGTTCCCTAGTAACTCCGTCATCCACAGAAACCACGTGAGAATAGAGGCTGAGATGCCAAACTTCATAAACTGTCAGAATAAATCTGAGCCAGTCTCCTTGGACCCAAGTTTATACTGCAGTACATGGTAAGCTGCTTGTCAACAGAAGACGGGGAATCTGGCAGGTTGTATCAAAACCAGATATTTGTGTCACTCAAGGCTTGACGTTCACCAGATTTTCAGTTTGCCCAGAGGGTACCTGAATAAGTCGTGGGATTAAATTCTAGACTCCCCTGAATCCAATTTGGCAAGTCCCCACTTCCTCAGCCCCAGGGATATCCATATCCTATAGCCTGCTGGAGTCCCTTTTTTTGTTGGCCCCAAGCCCAGCGGGGGCTTCTCGAACAATAGCTATCTCTCTGCCTGGAATTAGCTAGTGATGTTTTCAAACACGTGAATCATCCAAGATGTCTAGAGAAGCATCTTAGAGTGACGTGTCTGTTTGGGCTCAGCGCTCAGGAGAAGCCAATAGGAAGGAGGGTGAATGAATGCATGTAATTGGGGTTCAAATCTGGCCACTTGTTCTGAGATGCTTTGGGAAACACAGCAACAAAGCCTCAGCTACACAGCAAAATCCGCAAGTGTCAGGGACAAACCCATGTTACTATATCTGGTGCCAAGAGACAAAAACATCTTGTATGTGCCCAGAATCCAATCAGTGGCTCATTGATTATATTTGCGTTCCAGAACAGGAACTGAAGGGTACACAGGAAGGGGTGGGGAACTTCTGTCCAAATCTGTTTCTGACCTCTTTTAAATTTGGGGGAATATGAGGAGTCTTTATAACGTTCACAGAAAATGCATATTTTGAAAAAACAAAACAAAAAAAACTATGTGTGGATTTCAAACATTTTTTGCACCAAAATAAACTCGTACTGTAATTCCATTTTCTACAAACTTTTTGAAGTTCTCTTACACTATTTTGAGCCACTGCTTAACCCCAAAGAATACTACTCCTGGCCCCAAGATGTGATGTTCGAGGGTTCTTAACCTGTTTCATGGATGAACTTCAGGGGCTTCCAAAAATTGTTTGTATAAGCTTGTGTGTGTGTGTGTCTGTGTGTGTGTGTGCGCGTGTGCCCATGCACAGATACTTACACAAACATTATTCTGAGAGACAGTACATACCTTTCATCAGACTCTCATAAGGGTCTAAGACACCCCCCCCAAAAAAATATAAAAGGTTAAGAACTTCTGGTATGGAAGCTTAAGGATTCGAGCAGCTGAGGGGTGTGAAGTCATCACATCAGGGTGGGCCTACGGAGTGCTCACCAGCAGCCTTCTCTGCAGCCCACAGCTCCCAACGGACACTGTGCAGAGTTCGCGTCCTATGTGACATCCCTGTGCTCCTCAAATCCTCAGTCTGTCTCCTCTCTGCCTCCTTTCCCTGTGTCACTTTTGCCTTCTTTTCTCTCCTTAGTCCTCTTCTCTTTCTTCCTTTCTTTCCTCCCACTTCCTCTCTCTCTTTTCTTTCAGTAACATAAAACCAAATAATATGCTTAGTATTCTCTGTACTTTTCAATAAACCTTATAGAATAGAGATTTAGGTTTATAATTCTTTTTTTCTTTTTCTTTTTTTCTGCCGTAGGGTACATGTGCTTGCCAGAGAAAGACAGAGAGAGGGAAAGTGACAAATCACCTCCCAGGAGGATGGGGGGATTGGCCATACTGCAATCCTTTCTCCATTCTCTTCTCTGGATTTTGGGCATGTGCCTGGTGTGATTTTTTTCAATCCACTGGGTCTGGGACTCAGACCATGGTCGGCCATGTGGGAATCCGACACTTTAACCACCATACCACCTGTTGGTCCCTTGGGTTTATTATTTTTATAACATTTACCATTTAATTGTTTTATTTTATTTTATTATTTTAAAATAATTATTAAATTAAATTATTTCTTTTTAATTTGGCTGCAGAGAGACAGAGAGAGAAGGAAAGTGAGAAAGCAAGCTGAGGCTTGGGACTTGAATCATGGTCGGCCACATGGGAGTCCAGTGGCTTAACTACCGTGCCACCTGCTGTCCCAGGTTTATAATTAAAAAAAATTTTTTTTTGTAGTCCATCAGGTAGTGTGGTAGTTAAGGTGCTAGACTCCCACATGGGTAACCACAGTTGGAGTCCTGGACCCGGCAGCTTGAAAATCATGCTGGATATTTGTGTGTGCATGCCCAGAATCCCGAGAGGAGAGGAGAAGGGACTGTGGTGTGGCCATCACCCCAGGCCATCACTCGCTTTCCCCCTGTCTCTCTCAGGTGAGCACATGAGCCCTATGGCAAAAACTTTTAAAAAATTACTGTAGGGCATGTGCCCTTTGCAGAGGAAAGATAAGAAAAGAGGGAGGTGAGGACTAAGAAATCACCCCCCAGAGGGGATGGTCACACCATAATCCCTTCTCCTTTCTCCTTTTAGGATCGTGAGCACATGTGCCCAGTGTGTTTTTCAAGTCGTTGGGTCCAGGACTCAAATCGCATAGTTGGTCATGTGAGATCCTCCTGCTTTAACCACTAGGCCGTTGACTGTCCTGGGTTTATACATTTTAAAAGCAGTTGAGTAGAATATTTTTTATCACACTAAGAAAAGAAAATAACGTAATGAAATTACTTTTGGCCTTCAACTACCATGTACACGTCCGTGTATCTGTCTGTGATTACGTTTGTGCATTCATTACTCTTGAGGAACTGTGCAGCCCTAGTGTGGGTTTACAGCCACCATCATAGTACCATGAGATTCAGATCCCTCTCCTCAACGGGACAGAACAGGTCACAGGAGCCTTGCCATGATGTCTGCGGCAATGTCGAAAGACAGAAGAGCAGGGGCGGTACCATGAAATCTGAAGCCCATCAGACTGGGGAGAGACCAGGGTGATACCTGCACGCTTCATACTCGATGTGCTAGGCATCACCGAAGGGACACACACTCTGTTTTTCTCAGGGAGTATAATTTATCCAGTCCAAACTCAAAAAAAAAAAAAAAGGTGTCTTTCTATCCCACATAGTATTAAGGGTGAGTCAAAAGGAGAGTGCCATTCTGTGCATACAGCCATACCCAGAAGTGAAATGTAGCACCACGGCCTCTGGGATTGGAACTGGCAAAGCAATACAGTCAAGAGCAAGTTAAACTAAGGTCCTATCCCCCCCAATGGCCGTGGAGTAAGCCAGCACCCAGGCCCACAGACAAACAGCTTTGACCCTCCTCCCACACGCACTGGACCAGTGAGGGCAGGAAGTTGGCTTTCTCAAGCCGTTATGGGCCTATGGAGCCTGGGAGAGAATCTGAAAGGGAGCCAAGGCCCTGTATGATTAAGCACTCTCTGTGAGGCACTTATTTATCTCAAGACCTTGGCCACAGATAAGCATTGCTGGTCACTAAGGCAGGCATGAGATAGAGGGGCAGCCTAAATCACCAAAACAAGCACGTGCATGGCAGAGTATATGGGGGGAAGTGTACATGGTTGTGTATGAGAAAAAATCGCATGGGAAATGAGTGCATAATGAGAACGTATGTGGGAAGGAAGAAGGAGTGGGTACACAGACGGGGTGTGTAAGAATAGGGGATGCATGAGTTTGGGTGGAGGGAGGGTAGAGAGGTATGTGCATGTATGGACACAGATGCAGCAGGAGGTACCCGATGCACGTATATCTGTAGAGTGGGGTGAGGGAACGAGGACGTGTGTGTATTGGGCACACATGAAGGCTGCTGAGGTCTTCAGAAAGTTCACGGAAGATGCTTATCAGGAAAAAAAAACAACTGTATGACTCTAAACATTCTTTGACTCCAAAATAAATCCACACTTGAATTCCATCTTCCACGAGCCCTTTGAAGTCCCCTCGTATATGCAGGCTATGGAAAGTGTATATACACGTATATGTATATGTGTGGGTGGGTATACGTGTAGGGGGTCTACAGGTGTGTGTACAAGTGTGGTGCATGAGGTATGTGTAGAAGGGGAAACAGGTACATGGGGTGTATGTGTGCATGTGTGGTATTTGTGTGTGAGGTGGGGCAGTGTGGAAATACAGGTAAGGGTATAGGCATGTAGGGAGGGAAACTATTGATTTGTGTTTACAACTTCTGGTATGGAAGCTTAAGAGTTCGAGCAGCTGAGGGGTGTGAAGTCATCACATCAGGGTGGGCCTACGGAGTGCTCACCAGCAGCCTTCTCTGCAGCCCACAGCTCCCAACGGACACTGTGCAGAGTTCACGTCCTATGTGACATCCCTGTGCTCCTCAAATCCTCAGTCTGTCTCCTCTCTGCCTCCTTTCCCTGTGTCACTCTCACCTTCTTTTCTTCCCCAGTCCTCTTCTCGTCTGTCCATCCTTCCTTCCTTCCTTCCTTCCTTCCTTCCTTCCTTCCTTTCCCCCATCCTCCTCTCTCTTTTTTCAGTTCTGGCTGGTCTGATAATGTGAAACTAAAGAACACTCTTAGTATGGACAGCATATGTATGTATGTGTGCAGCATGTGGAGGTGTGAAGTGGATGGGGAAGTGGGGTGTGGATGGTAGAGGATAGTGTGAGTGTGGGTATGTGTAGTATGTATAGTGCAGATGTGGCTATGGAGATATGGGGAGAAATACATGAGAGAGAGAAAGAGAGAGAGA
>NW_006159640.1:3672744-3675127 GCF_000334495.1 Tupaia belangeri chinensis
GAGGGGACACATTTATTTTGCAAAACATTTTTGAAATCCATGCATAGTTTCTTCATAATGTGTATCATCCATGAAGTTCTTGAAGACCCCTTGTAGCTATGGAAGGTGACAGAAATCTGCGTGTACCCGATGTGTGAATGTGGAGCATATGGAGTATACGGGGATGGAGATGTGTGGGAGGAAGAGTCTATGCGTGGAGTGCATGCGGAGTGGTGAGAGAAAGTGCTTCCGTGGAAGGGGATCTGCAGCTGTGGATGCGGGGCGCTATGTGAGTATATGCATTGTGGGGGTGACGAGTAACTGTATAGATGGGGGTGGAGGGAGGTAAATGTGTGCACATGTGAAGGTTTATGGGTGTGTAGACATGGGTGTGTACGTATGGAGTGTTTAGGAATGTGAGGGCAGGGGTAGGGATGAAGACAGGACACTAAAACATCGGTGGATCCTACCAAACTCAACCAAGCAAAAATTTGGGCACAGAGGCCTGGCTCGAGACCTTAGAGAATGTGTGAAGTCCGACTTGATTTTCCAGTGGCATCTAAACATTCCACGAAAGGGCTTGGGGATATGGGGATGCCGCCGACACTTGGGCAGGGGCCATGGGATAACGCTTCGACTCTAGTCCCTAGCGCCAGCTAGAGAACCAAGACTGCCTGCTTTTAACTCCCCAGAATTCTTTCTGCCTCCACCCTCGAAGAGCCAGCCTTCCTTCTAGGCAGGGAACCATACCTAGCACCCCAACCCGATAGTTGAGGGTGATGACGATGACGTTGCCATAACTGGCAAGGACGCTGCCATCGATCATGTTGCCTGTCCCTTCCATGTAAGAGCCTCCGTGGATGTAGACCATGACGGGCTTAGCACCACTGTCCCGGATGTCTGCAAGGAGAAGGGGTTCGAGACACAGGCTGGGTAGGATGCCCTTCCTCCCCACCCCCGCCAACCCTGGGGGGGTGTGGACAGCAAAGCTATCCCAGGAGCCAGGACACCACTGCCATCTCTGAGGGCAGGACTCATAGGGCTGCTCCAGCATTGGCCAGACGATTGGATTTCAGTGATGTTTTTAAGACTCTAGATTCAAGATCCTCCCAGCTGAAGGCAGCCAGGTGGGCCTGAGATGCTTGGGCCTCGGCCAGGCTGAGGCTGGGTCCTGAGGAAGAGAAAGGCCTGGTCCTTTAGTCACATCAAGCGAGTCCCTGCCCTGGGCCCCCTGGAGTCCTGGGACCTGATATGGCTTTTAGAGAGCAGGGGCTGGGGAGCCCTGAAACCCCCAAGACTAGACCAGTTACATGGAAAAACGGCCATTGGCAGCAGCTGGCCCCCCCAGTGCAAACAGAGACAAGAGGTGTGGGAATAAGGACAGGGAGGTAACGAGGAAGGATGTGATGAAATGGGGGTGACTGGCAGAGATGGGGCGGGGGGAACCTTATTGAGATGGTTTCTCAGTCACGTGCCCATTTACCCATTTTCTCTGGGCAGACTTAACCAGAAATACTGGGGGTGAGGCAGAACTAAGAAAGAGAGCCTGACCGCAATCAGCATTAAAATGAAGACAGAACCTCCCCAGAGGCCATTCAACCAGGGACCATCAAGCAGCAGCTCCCAAGCACAGGCAGTATGGCGTCAGGGCTGGGGCAGTAGAGAAGGCTCCAGGCCTGGCCACCTCTGCCTGTGGCCTGTCAGTCTATGAGCTGGACTGACACTCTCTGCCACAGCAGCACAGCCCTACCCGTCACCAGTGGGCCCCTCTGAGCTGTCTGGTCCCTCCAGGGGCAAAGGGGCAGGAGCAGGGCATGGAGGCAGAAGGGAATGCTCTCTGCTATGGAGCAAACAGAAGCTGTTTTCCCAAGGAGGAAGGCTGGTCCGATTATCACGTGCTGACAGCTGTGGCATCCTGGCCTCAGCCTGGCATTGCAGCGCACGGTCTTTTAGGCTCTGTCCTGACCCATTGCAGCCCCTGGCCCTAAGACCATCGTTCTCTTTCTAGGAGAAGGCTGGGGAGGTTCTCAGTGCTGCTATCCTCTGCCCCTTTGGTTGTCACTGTCTCACTCCTCAGCTGGCCGTCCTGTTGGGCCCTCTCCTGGGAACCAGCCTCCCTGTGAGACCCAGGAGTCTCCTCGATGACACCCAGGTATCTCCTCATCATCCAGTTTCCTCTGTGCCTCTCCCTGCCTTCCCTGGTCCTGCCTTCTCTCCGCTGTCCCTGCTGCTCAGCCGAGGCAGGTGCCCATGAACCACGCAGACGGGAGAGGGTGGGGGCCAGGCTGAGGAGAATGCCCTCCCAGGGCTCTGCTTCTGGTTCCCTGCTCCGGCCAGCCGCGTCCATTGCCCCGGAACTCCCAGTGGCCAGTGAGGCCAAAGACGGATGAACGGCCCAACGGCC
>NW_006159640.1:3675214-3680834 GCF_000334495.1 Tupaia belangeri chinensis
CCTGCAGCCCTCAAATCACTTCATCTTCATCCCCGTCATTATCCGCTAAGTCCTCGCCCTGTTTCTTAGCGCCGGATCCTGGGGACCAGACACGGGGAGACACAACAGCACAGAACAGAGAACAAAACAGAGAGAGAATTCAAAAACAGCATGACTGCAGTGTGGCCCAGCAAGCCAGCTCTGGGCCTGGGCCCAGGACAGGCAGGAGGGATGGCAAGAACTGAGGGAATGGGTGGGCTGAGGCCCAGACCTTCATCAGGATGATGGTGTTGCAGGCCCCTGCTGTGCTGGCCTCCCTGCACCTCCCTGCCCCGCCTCCCTGTCCCCAAGAGCCCATCTCAACCAACTACCTTCCCAGGTAGGAAGGAGGTAGCAGCAGGTGGGCCTGGGCACAGAGCCAGAGACTCATTCAGGGAAAGGATTCCTTCTGGGCGGAAGGGGCTGTGCATGTGTACACAGGCAGGTTGAGCTGGAGGGCAGAGGCAGGCACTGAGGGTGAGGGGAACACTGCTGGCATGTGTGAATATCACTGTGAGGTAGGTATTTAGGGCAGAGATGTGTTCCAGGGTCCCCAGGCATGAGCTACTGGGGCCCAGTGGGCAGACTCAAGCTGGGCCTCAGCTGACCCTGATTCCCACAGGAGAAAATGGGAGATGAAGCTTTCCCCCTGTTCTTCCTCACTGGGGACCCCTGCTCTCATTAATGGCAAATGGGGTTCCTGCCCGCAGGAACCAGTCTTGAGAGCAGCAAGCATTGCCCTGAGATGTAGACTGAGCCAAGGAGGGAGGGAGGGAAAGAAGAAGGGAAAAGGAGAAAGGGACAATGAGAGAGGAGACAGAGAGAGAGAGAGAGAGAGAAAGAGAGAGAGAGAGAGAGAGAGAGAGAGAGAGAGAGAGAGAGAAACAAAGAGATAGAAATAATGGTAATTGCTCCTCCCATGTACTGGATATATACCATGTGCCAGACCCTGTCCTTCTCCATATAGTTTGATCCTTACACCCCAACAAGGTCGGTACTTGTCCTATTTCACTGATGGGGAAACTGATGTTCAGAAAGGAAAAGTGATTTGCTCAAGATCACACAGCTAGAAGTGCTAGAGTTGAGATTCGAACTCAGGTCTGCTTGACTCCAAAGCCCATGGTCTTTCCACTGCACCATGCCACCTTTCTGAAACATGGGAAAGGGAATGGAGATATAGAGGGGAAAGAGGTGGGGCATGGAGGAGACGGGAGGGGAAGAGAGGAGAGAAAAGAAGAAACTAGAGGGGACTAGAGAGACATTTAGGATTTGGGAGTAAGCTGGCACCAGTTCTCCTTCCTGTTCTAAGGACACGAGAAGTTCATCTTGCGAATCGCTGTGGAGAGAGAGTACCTACTGCCTGGAGACTGGTCAGTGTGTGGAAACAGGTCATTCTGCTGGCACCCCAGGGCTTACCCTCTTGTGTCTATGATACCAGATACTCTCAGCCTAGATGGAGCAAAATAGCCCTCTTTCTCAGCTGGTCTGGACTCTGGTGACTGGATTTCCTTACAGCTATTAATCAAGACAGGAAGCACCCTCAAACTACAAAATGGCTTTTTAGCTAAGTCAAGAGCCCAACCGTAGTGTAGAAAACCACCTCCAGCTTCCTCAGTTTCCGGTGGTGCCTATCGTTTGAACACGTTAGCTCAACACCTGCCAGTTCTGCCCTCAGAAGCCCTCTGAGACATGGGCAGCATGGCCCACACAGAGGCCAGCCCACCAGACTGAAAGGATTCACTCATCCTAGACATGAATTCCTTCCAACTTGATGGGAGTGTAGGTGGGTGTGGGTAGGGCAGATCCCTCCAGGAAACCCCTCACTTCCCATAGTCCCTGACTTGGAAGATGCTTGCCTCTGAGATTGTCCCTGGGTTGTGGCATTGTCTAAGCCTTCTTTGCTTAGACACCTTTGCTCCTTCAGATGGTCATTGCTGAGCAACTCCTTGCTGCCATATCCCTCACCCGGGCCAGCTCAATTGCCATCCCCAGACACTGGGGCCAACCAGGCCAGTAGCCTGACCTACACACCGCAATTCTAACAACCTGCCTCTCCCCCAGGAGGCAGGATTTCTGATTGTTCCAAGTGGCCAACAGGCCCTAGATAGGGAATGCTCGGGCCCTCCCCCTGCCTCCCCTGGTCCTGCCTTCTCTCCGCTGTCCCTGCTGCTCAGCCGAGGCAGGTGCCCATGAACCACGCAGACGGGAGAGGGTGGGGGCCAGGCTGAGGAGAATGCCCTCCCAGGGCTCTGCTTGTGGTTCCCTGCTCCGGCCAGCCGCGTCCATTGCCCCGGAACTCCCAGTGGCCAGTGAGGCCAAAGACGGATGAACGGCCCAACGGCCTTGTACAGGAACAGAAACACACCAACGGCCGGACAGACCGAGAAGGGGAGGGGCTCTGTGCCATGCACCAGCCGCCGCGCCCTGCAGCCCCCAAATACCTTCATCTTCATCCCCGTCATTATCCGCTAAGTCCTCGCCCTGTTTCTTAGCGCCGGATCCTGGGGACCAGACACGGGGAGACACAACAGCACAGAACAGAGAACAAAACAGAGAGAGAATTCAAAAACAGCATGACTGCAGTGTGGCCCAGCAAGCCAGCTCTGGGCCTGGGCCCAGGACAGGCAGGAGGGATGGCAAGAACTGAGGGAATGGGTGGGCTGAGGCCCAGACCTTCATCAGGATGATGGTGTTGCAGGCCCCTGCTGTGCTGGCCTCCCTGCACCTCCCTGCCCCGCCTCCCTGTCCCCAAGAGCCCATCTCAACCAACTACCTTCCCAGGTAGGAAGGAGGTAGCAGCAGGTGGGCCTGGGCACAGAGCCAGAGACTCATTCAGGGAAAGGATTCCTTCTGGGCGGAAGGGGCTGTGCATGTGTACACAGGCAGGTTGAGCTGGAGGGCAGAGGCAGGCACTGAGGGTGAGGGGAACACTGCTGGCATGTGTGAATATCACTGTGAGGTAGGTATTTAGGGCAGAGATGTGTTCCAGGGTCCCCAGGCATGAGCTACTGGGGCCCAGTGGGCAGACTCAAGCTGGGCCTCAGCTGACCCTGATTCCCACAGGAGAAAATGGGAGATGAAGCTTTCCCCCTGTTCTTCCTCACTGGGGACCCCTGCTCTCATTAATGGCAAATGGGGTTCCTGCCCGCAGGAACCAGTCTTGAGAGCAGCAAGCATTGCCCTGAGATGTAGACTGAGCCAAGGAGGGAGGGAGGGAAAGAAGAAGGGAAAAGGAGAAAGGGACAATGAGAGAGGAGACAGAGAGAGAGAGAGAGAGAGAAAGAGAGAGAGAGAGAGAGAGAGAGAGAGAGAGAGAGAGAGAGAAACAAAGAGATAGAAATAATGGTAATTGCTCCTCCCATGTACTGGATATATACCATGTGCCAGACCCTGTCCTTCTCCATATAGTTTGATCCTTACACCCCAACAAGGTCGGTACTTGTCCTATTTCACTGATGGGGAAACTGATGTTCAGAAAGGAAAAGTGATTTGCTCAAGATCACACAGCTAGAAGTGCTAGAGTTGAGATTCGAACTCAGGTCTGCTTGACTCCAAAGCCCATGGTCTTTCCACTGCACCATGCCACCTTTCTGAAACATGGGAAAGGGAATGGAGATATAGAGGGGAAAGAGGTGGGGCATGGAGGAGACGGGAGGGGAAGAGAGGAGAGAAAAGAAGAAACTAGAGGGGACTAGAGAGACATTTAGGATTTGGGAGTAAGCTGGCACCAGTTCTCCTTCCTGTTCTAAGGACACGAGAAGTTCATCTTGCGAATCGCTGTGGAGAGAGAGTACCTACTGCCTGGAGACTGGTCAGTGTGTGGAAACAGGTCATTCTGCTGGCACCCCAGGGCTTACCCTCTTGTGTCTATGATACCAGATACTCTCAGCCTAGATGGAGCAAAATAGCCCTCTTTCTCAGCTGGTCTGGACTCTGGTGACTGGATTTCCTTACAGCTATTAATCAAGACAGGAAGCACCCTCAAACTACAAAATGGCTTTTTAGCTAAGTCAAGAGCCCAACCGTAGTGTAGAAAACCACCTCCAGCTTCCTCAGTTTCCGGTGGTGCCTATCGTTTGAACACGTTAGCTCAACACCTGCCAGTTCTGCCCTCAGAAGCCCTCTGAGACATGGGCAGCATGGCCCACACAGAGGCCAGCCCACCAGACTGAAAGGATTCACTCATCCTAGACATGAATTCCTTCCAACTTGATGGGAGTGTAGGTGGGTGTGGGTAGGGCAGATCCCTCCAGGAAACCCCTCACTTCCCATAGTCCCTGACTTGGAAGATGCTTGCCTCTGAGATTGTCCCTGGGTTGTGGCATTGTCTAAGCCTTCTTTGCTTAGACACCTTTGCTCCTTCAGATGGTCATTGCTGAGCAACTCCTTGCTGCCATATCCCTCACCCGGGCCAGCTCAATTGCCATCCCCAGACACTGGGGCCAACCAGGCCAGTAGCCTGACCTACACACCGCAATTCTAACAACCTGCCTCTCCCCCAGGAGGCAGGATTTCTGATTGTTCCAAGTGGCCAACAGGCCCTAGATAGGGAATGCATTTGAACAGCTAAATAACCAAAGGCCTTCCCCCACACTGTCTGGAACCCACTTTCTAGACTGGCCTGTGGGACTTAGGGAAAGCAGTTGAGTTTTAATACCAAGCTAGGAGCTTCTTCAGAGCAGCGATTAGGCCCATAGTAATATCTTAATCTTTCCTCTACCTCACATCCATCCTCATCCCAGCAGCACCTAGCACACAACCTCGGCCATAGTCAACAATCACGATGGGCAAATGCTCATATTTCAGTGGGGGCTCCTAGTCAGCTTTCAGGCCACACTCTCAGGGCCAGATGGGACTGCACTAGGCTCCTACCATTTCTTCCTAAGAAATGGTTTATGTCGATGTCAGCTCCACTCCTCACCCCATCTCGCCAAGTGACTCATAAGAGCAAGTTTAAGAGACCCTCTTCCTGGATTCATTTATAAATGAATGGAATGTTAAGGCCAGAATGGTTCCCTCCCACCTTCAGAGGTGGAAACAGAGGATCTTAAAGGAAAAGACCTGCCTAAGGTCTCACTGTGACTGTGCTTCTTTCTGCAGCACCACCACGCTTCTGCATTCAGGCTGTGAAAGCCATTGACAGACTGCCTGCTGTGTGTGAGGTCCTGAGCGGTGTGGGCATGTGGTGAAATACTACCCCTAGGGCAGCGACTCCCACTCCATGTTTCAGCGTGCATCAAAAGCTCTCGGGGCACAAGTTCAATATGGAGATTCTGGGGGCTCTCCTCCCAGAGATTCCTATTCAGTAGGAAGCACCTCATCTCAGGAATCCCGGCAAACCCGCTCTAAGAAACCCTGCCTCGGAACATCAAAGGAAAACAAACTCCAAGCCGGCCAAAGGGCTGTAGAGATCAGGTTGTGATTTTCCACCTGATCCTTAGGCTGTTACTGTTTGCAACTTGGCCCAACCCATCTACATCTCACCACGGCTTTTTTTTTTTTTTTGTCTTTTTTCTTTCAGAACTGGGGAGGTGGGAATGACCAGATAGGAGCTGCTTCCCCGTGCTACGGTGGAAAGAACACGGGCTGAGGGTGAAGGGAT
>NW_006159640.1:3680854-3681292 GCF_000334495.1 Tupaia belangeri chinensis
CCCCCCAGCCACTGGGCCTTGAGCAGCAGCAAGTCACACCCCTGGGCCCGTTTCCTCATCTGTAAAATTGGGATACTGATTCCTGTTTGAAAGGCTTCCAGAGACTGGGGAAGATTTTATGAGATAAATATGAAAGCACTTTGCAGAAAACAAAGTGGTATTTGAATAGGAAGAATCCTTATACGGGGTTGAGGGGGTATAAATTCCTCTCAGCCAAAATGTAAATTTCCAGTTCAGGATCTCGTGCTTCCTTCTGAGTCCATAGTTTCCAGAGTGCCCCAAATTCTGCCACCAGAGCAGCTTGTGTCTCTCAGCTCTGCTCTGGACAGAGGTGAGGCGGAGTGGTGGCATGGGGTGGTGGCGCAGGGTGGGGTGGTGGCGCAGGGCGGAGTGGTGGCACAGGGCGGGGTGGGTGTGGAGCTGGGGTCACTAAACCAG
>NW_006159640.1:3681448-3684652 GCF_000334495.1 Tupaia belangeri chinensis
AGGGGTTCATTCTGAGCTGTCCCCCAGACAGCCACTGGCTCTGTCTTTGGCACGTGTTTTAGGGTGGAATGTGGGGCTGGGAAGGTCGGAAGCAATGGGGTTGCTGCTTCTGCTCTGAACCTGGCTTAGGTTACCAAGTCCTCCCTGAAAAGCGGCCAAGGTGACTCGAATGAGGTGGAGCTTATGCCTGCTCACCGCCCCCTGAGCCTGGGCTACTTGAAGGAAGGCTGGGTCCTCAGGGGCAAGGGCAGGTGGGCAGGCAGCCCTCCCTCTCTCTCTCTCTCCCTCCCCGCCGGCTCGCTACCTACCTCCTTTCCTACAAATTTTCTTGTTGGGCTTTCGGGCGCATTCCTTGGAAATCCGCTTTACTGTAAAATGAATAAAAAACTAAAAAATAACAGGAGGCCTCTGCCCAGGGGCATGCACCCCCCACCCCCCAGGCCCCAAGAGCTGAGCTGCTCTGCAGGCGGCACATGGCAGAGAGCCTGTCCCACCATCTCCTTGTTTCTGTCACTTACCTTAGTGTGACCCCCGCGGGAGGAGGCATCAGCTAGTGAAAGAGGAGGTACCTCGGCATTGCCCACCAGGCTTGCCCCACCACCCCACGCACACACCCAGCTCCCTTGGCCACACACACCTACCACCTTTCGAAACAGGTGGAATGGCAACAGGGGGGCCTGGTGGAGCCAGCATCCTCCCGCGGGCAGCTGCCAGCGTGACCAATACTCCCCCAGGGACTCCCCATCCAGCACTGGACCTAGACCTGTCAAAGCTCTCAGGCCTGGCCAGGCCCCTCCTGGCAACAGTGTCACTCACACATGGGAGCTCGGACAATGCTGGGAGAGGGAAGAACAGGGAGGGGAGAGGGGAGGCCAAGCAGAGTGATGGTTAGAAGCATTTTCACGGACAGACAGACACATGCTGCAGGGCACACAACCACATAAAAGCCACAAACACAACAGGGCAGGCGGGAGGCAGGGAGCACCCAGTGCCTGGCCGCAGCACTCACCATCCTCCGTGGGTACATAGACATTCAGGTAGAGGCAGTCTTCATTGGGCTCCTGGATGTAGGTAGCGACGATATCCAAGTTGGCAGTGAACCAAACTGGCAGCATGAATTCGGGCACAGCTGTGTGGATGTTCTGGGGGCACACTGGGGGAAAGTGTGTGGCGTTCCGGATGCCCGACCAGGATGGGGGTGGCTCAGGGGGCAGAAAACGTTTCTCGCCGATCGGGGGAGCTGCGTAGGGCACCCCCAGGTATTGGTCCACAGGTCCCAGGATTTCACTGGGCAATGGTACCCGGGCTCCCCTTAGCTTCCCAAAGTGAGTATTGACTGTGGGAGCTGGGGCCTGGGTACTGGCCCTCAGCACCAAACTGAGGAACCACAGGGTGAGGCACAGGCTCCGGCCAACAATGGGCTTGGGGCTCAGGGACAGCGAGGGCAGGCCAAGCCGCAGCCACATGTTCCGGGCAGGGGGACTGGCAGGAGAGGCAGACTCCAGGGTCACAGCATCAGCCCAACAGGCAGCCCCTTCATGGCCACACTGACTTGAACCTCAAAACTGAGCTGTCGAGGGACACCTACAGGTGCCCAGCAACGGAGAGAGCCGGTCGTCCAAGCAAGCACCACAGCTTCAGAAAGGGGACTCCCTCAGGGCCAGACAGGCCTGTGGAAAGAGGGAAGTATGTGTCATCCAGGATGGTCTGGGAGGGCTGCACAGTTAGTCTTTGAGGTCCTGCTGGGCTTGGGCTGGTCTCCTACAGTTTGGAGAGGCTCCACATGCTCCAAGTCCTGGCGACCCACAGGTGATCCACTACCGGTCAGAATTGTTCTGTGTGCCTGGCCGTGGATGGCAGAATCCAAGGGGACTGAGAGAGTGACAGCTGTTGCCACTGCAAGTTCACAGTCTCCAACTTCAACTCCACAGCCAATGGCGTTTGTCAGGACCACTGAGGCCCAAACACCATGTGGTAGCAGAGAATGGCGAGGACTGGGAATGGAACTTGGGCCCCTGGGCATGCTGCGTGAACACTGGGCTGTCTAGCCCCTGGGACTCAGTAATCCTACACGTGGATGGTGTCCACATCGGGAGAGGGTATGATGGATAACCTCACTCTGGGACACCAAGGCATAATAAGAAGGGAAGGCAAGGGCTAAGCTGAGGGTCCCACGTAGAAGCCCCATCCCCCTCAGGCAGGGCAGGGCGCAGGACAGCCATTCGCCAGAGCCCCCAACACTCTCGTTCCACTCCTGTACATCTCTCTTGGATTCTCCCTGGTCCCACATTCATAAGTCTTGGTCCTTTCTGTTGGCTAGCTCTTTAATTCACAGGGACCACCAGAACTGAGGCAGAAACCATTCTGCCTGGCACCCTAGGCATTGTTGACGCTTCATTCAGTGTCAAGTAAACTACAGAATGTGGGAGACACTCTCAGAAACTCATAGATATAAACTCACAAAGACTCAAAGAGGGAGTGAGAGAGACCAAGCTAGGATCAGACACTGGGATAGTCACTCACAGAGACACACATTCCAAACCCACAGAGATCCCCTCATGTAGTCCCACATTCGGAGACAGAGTGCCTCATGGGGCACTCGCCGAGTGAGACATTCAGAGACACACACACAGAGCTTACTGAAATATAATCGTGCATACCGGCATAGGTAAATATCCAGAGACACATGCAGCATAATGGTGACATATAGGTGGAGACAGAAACAGAAATAGCAACACACTCAGACACACAGGCCTTCTGACACGGTTACACAGTCAATACATATACACAGGCACACACAGACGCTCCTACACGGCCACACACACTTACACACACACACGTGCATACATGCACACTCACACCTCGAGCACATTTCATTTCCCCCCATTTCTCCCGCCTTCCAAGATTGCAGGCCTGTTCCTTTAAGAATTGGTGAAGGGGTGGGGGAGGGAGATTGGGAACGCCCGGCAATCGGCCACCACGAGAGGGGAATGAGAATGTGTGTGTGTGTGTGTGTGTGTGTGTGTGTGTGTGAGAGAGAGAGAGAGAGAGAGAGAAGAAAAAGGAGGAGGAAGGAGGATGGGTAAAGTGACTAAAGGGGCGGGTGGGGGGTCAGAGGAAATGGGAAAATGGGGAGCAAAGTATGGGGGGGAAAGATCCCAGACGCTGCCCAGAAAGACCCCCTGTGGGGGGGGAGGAGGGGGA
>NW_006159640.1:3684786-3688535 GCF_000334495.1 Tupaia belangeri chinensis
CTTCAGTGCTGCCCCCACCCCACAAATTCCATTAACTCTTTCCGGATGCCTCCCTTGCCAGTAACCCTTCCGCGCCAAATTCCTAATTCCCCTCTGAGTCAATTCCCTGCAGCCCCTCCCCCGTTAACACCCAGACAAACCAACCGACCCCCAAACGCCCTCTGTACCCTAGGACCCACTATGAGTCTCCAAGGCCAAGATCTCCATCCTGGTCCAACTTACAATTTGGGAGAAGACAAGGGGAGCAGCAATGCTGGGGATGAGAATGGCATCTGGGGGTACTCTATGGGCGGAAGCGGTATTGGGCGAGGGGCATTGTGCAGGAATGGACCAGTACTGGGAACTGCAGGATTGGGGGCTACCGGGCTTGGAATGGTATGGAGGGATGGAGTTGCACTGGAATGGGGGAGGATAGGATAAAGGCCTCCATTGGGTGGGGGGGCTGCAGAGAGTGGGGGAGGGAGCCTGGCTGTGAGATGCTATGATGGAAGGGGGATGGGGCTGCACTGCAGGGGAGGGGGAACTGGCAATGTGCAATACGGGAATGGGGTTGGGGGCCCTTGATAGGGATAATTTGATGAGCATGCGGGCTGGGCTATGGAATAGAGGGGCCACGGACCACCCATATCGCCTCCAGGCCAAGGGCTCCGCACCCGAATCCCCGAGATCAGCTCTCCGGCAGCTTGGCTGCTGTGCCCGCGCACCAAGGGGGCGCGCTGCGCGTGCCCGGACACGGGGGGGCGCGGCCCCTGCCATTAACTCCTTTTGTGCCAGAGATGGCTCAAGTCCTGGGGCATGGCCCAATTCCTCCCATGCTCAGGCATGACCTACTCCTGATCTCCCCCCGGCCACCCACGCCCGACACGCACACCTCAGATCGGGAGCTAGCAGACAGGTGATCATCCAGGGCAGCTAATCCAAACTTTACCTGCAAAGCTTCAGACCTTGAAACAAAGGGAGAAACTGAGGCACTGCCTGCAGGAACCCCCCGTCCTACTCCTCAAAGAGCTGCCTCCACTTCATCCAGCATCTGTCACCTCTCCTCAGCACCAGCTCTACGGAGCAGCAACCAATAGGGCCGCTTTGCTCTCATCCTGTCACTCTCCCAAAGGTCAATGCCTTTCCCTTCTGCTGGGGCATGTCCGACTCAGGGCTGTAAGCATGCCAGTTGTCTGACCATTTCAGTCTCTCCCCTCCAAATCCAGTGTCTTTGTGTCTTGGTTTCGGTATGCAGCGCACCTGTACAGTTTGCCTGGCTTCCGTACTCACCACAGCCCCTGAATGGCTCTTATCCCAGCCAAGCTTCTAACCCTGTGGCTCCTGGGAATGCTCATCAGGGTAGAGTAAGTCCGAAGAAAGCTTCAGTCCTATTTGCTTTTACCTTGCAGGGGAGTTCCAAAGCAACCCTTCAACTTGGTAAGGTCCACGGAGGGAGGGCTTCGTGGACCACAAAGAGGCATTTTATCGATTTATTTTTAATGTGGGTACTGATTGGTGCTCCTGGGTTTTGCAGCACACTTGACACTTCCCAAAGATAGGCTGCAACTCTGGCTTGGGCATTATCCTCAGGTTGACTGAGCATCCTGTGTCACCAACCCACATAGCTGGGGCTGGTCCTCTTCAAGCCCAGGAGAGGGAGACCAGAAGACTTTTGTAAACCAGTTGGCTCTCCTAAATAGCCTGGGTTCTAGGGCCCAAACCTGAAGGCGAGGGTGAGAATGGCCCTGTCACAGCTCCCGATGTGACTCTGGAGCAAAAGTTTTGAGTTTTCTCCACTGTAAAATGGGAGTGAGCAAGTTGTCCTGGGCAACTGCCAAAGTAGGTCATGTGAAAACAAGCAGCTCCAGCAGCAGGGCACAGAGAGAAAAGGGTGCATTTCACTGCCTTCCCTTGCTCCTAGAACCAGCCCACCCTTCCGCCACCTATTCCATGACACACGCCCATGGACAGCTTTTCATCCCAGAAATGTGACTCTCAGGGAAGTTCTGTCCTATGAAAAGGATGCCACTTGGTACATGATGGGGACTACATAAGACAGCAAAAGGGTAGGCAGTGTCTGTTGTCTCTCCCCTCTCCCCCAGGTTGTTCAAGGCCCAGCATGTTGGGGTGTTGTAGGAGAATCAGGTTCCACTGATTGTTCCCCTGGCCTAACAGCCCTTCCCCAATCCCAATGGTATACCCCTATATGGAGATAGAAAGAGAGGGCAGCCATCCAATCAGAATTGAGAAATTTAGGTGGTGGATGGTAAACGGGAGATGATATGGACAGAGCGAAAGCTCTGCCTTGTTGATCCAGTCCCCCCCACCCCCTCACCCCCCCCCCACTGCCCCGGCACTCTCCCAAGAGATGCCCCTCCCAGACACGCAGAACTCACACACTCCCTTTGCAAAGAAGCTCTGTGTATTGGGTGCAACAGCTCTGGGGTATCTATATAAATAATATACAAAACCCAACAGCTCAATGCTTCACATTAACAAAAATACTAAAAACTCATTAAAAATGGAGCCTGAGGGAAGCGCCCCAACCACTACTGGTGCTAGCCCGGGAAGGGGATCGGGAATGAAGAGGAATGGGTGGGGCCACATCCAGTGCACAAGCGGTTCCTCCAGGTGGCTCAGTAGCGTCCAAAGATGTTGGTACTGGGCTGTGGCTGGGTATCTGTGGGAAACCAGAGATTAGCAGGGATGTGGGGTTGCATGAAGAAAGCTATTCAGGTACCAAGGGGAGGGAACGGAACGGAGTACTTCTCCCCAGAATCTGCACCTGAGGCAGCCACCTACTTTTGTGCACCCCACCCCCCATTTATCCCATGGGCTTCTCCTCCAGAAGGCAGCAGGCTAACTGGAGAGCTGTTGTTGGAGTTGCCGGACCAAAGCTGCTGTCTGCTGCTGCTGCTGAGTCTGCTGAAGCCCCTGGCGCTGGAACTGAGGTAGAAATGGAAAGTGGAAGGCTGAACTTGACCCTTCTAGCTCCTTTTTCATACTGATTTCCCAACCCCACTTTAGAGTGCCTTGCCTTGTCTCCCACCTCTACCCAAAACTACTCTGTCCCAAATCCAGTTCAATGGCTGCGTGCCCAACCTGGGCAGCTGTCCCTGAGCCTGGGGCTGTAGTCCAGCAGCTACCTGGGGCTGGGACTGGGGCTGGGGTGGGGGAGGAGCCGCCTGCTGCTGCTGTTGCTGCTGGTGTTGTTGTTGCTGTTGTTGTTGCTGCTGTTTGCATATGCAAAAAGAGATAAACCGCATAAATGTAAAAAAGAGTTTAAAAGAATACTTAGTCTGACAGATTAACAGCAGTTAATTTTGCAACAGAATGAAAAAAATGTTTTGATCTCAGCCTTGAAAGAATGTGGAAAACAATCCATCACAGAAGAGAAGTTTTTGTGCTGTAAACTCATTTCCACCTTAAAACAAACAAAACAAAACAAAACAAAACAAATCTAGGGGCTGGATGGTGGTGCAGTGCAGTGGTAAAATGCAACACTCTACATGGATGATCCATGTAAGAAGGTTCTGGGTTCATATCCAGGGCTTCCCTGAGTAATCTGGGCATGTTCATGCCCATGATTTGGGGCTGACTGAGGCTAGGGTGTGGACTGTGGTGCCAAGACCCTATTGGAGGGCTGAAAGATGGTGTGGTGGTTAGGGCACTGGACTCCCACGTGGCCAACCACGGTTCAAATCCTGGACCTTGTGACTTGCTTTCCCTCTCTCTCTGGTCAAATTTAATAATAATAATAATAATAATAA
>NW_006159640.1:3689224-3689513 GCF_000334495.1 Tupaia belangeri chinensis
AAGAAAGCAACCAACCAACCAACCAACCAAGCAAACCTAGAAGATCCAGCAGACAGTGTTCAACTCTCTCCCACTACGCTCCCCAGGAAACAAAAAAGGGTGAGGGCAGGGAACTAACTTATTAAGAAACTCTACAGGCTAGCCACTCTGCCAGGTTCTTTAGCGCACTGCCTCCCTTAGTCTAGGGAAGAACGTGTACCTCTCCTCCTCCTTGAGCTCTCAGGTCCCAGATAGAATCCCAGGGCCTTACCCGTAAGATCTGCTGCTGCTGCTGCTGCCGGATGTGGTA
>NW_006159640.1:3689536-3710142 GCF_000334495.1 Tupaia belangeri chinensis
GTTTGCTGCTGTTGCTGCTGTTGCTGCTGTTGCTGCTGCTGTTGCTGCTGCTGCTCAGGCAGGATGGAAGTTGAGCGGACGCCTGCCTGGACGCCCTGGGCACTCAGTGGGGTCATGGCACCCATCATGGGTGTCTGCTGCAGGGTCTGGTGTGAAAACCTCCAAACACAAAGGGTCCAGAGGTCAGGACACAGGGTGGGAAAAGGGGTTAAATATAACCCTGGGGCCCTAACCTGAAAGAAACCTTAACAAGTGATTTCATTCATTCCTCTTGTCACTAACCAAAAAAAGCCCTCTTGGGGTCTGATCTATTTCTATGTTGGGGAATGAAGTGCAAAGATATACTCTGTTTTAGTGTCTCATAACTATAATGGTTAGGAATTTTCAATTCTGTTTTAGCAATTTTTCTCTTATAAAAATGAAGAACAGTCTTAGCACATGGTGGGCCTTTATAAACACTAAGATTTTGTGCTGTTATTCTCTCAAAACACTATAAGTTGTTTTACTATTCCTTAAGCCCTCTCTACCCGAATCTGTACACTACAACAGCCTGCTGGCTGGGCTCCCTGCCTCAAGTCTCCTCCCACCTTCCACTCTTCATCCTATCCACTCATTGCACATTAATCTGTCAACACGCTCAACTCCTCTCGTCACTCTTCTAGTCAAAAGAGCCCTTTCTGGGATTGTGTCTCAATCCTGGGGCTGACCATTTAAGGCTATCTATCAACCTGCCCCTGTTAGCGTAGCCCCTCCTACTTTTCCGACACAAGTTTTACACTAGCTCTGAACATTTCCCCCTTCTGTTCTCCCAGATGCCCTAACCATTCCAGTCCTCATGTTTTTGTTCATGCTACCTCCTCTCCCTGGAATGCCCTTCCCTCTTCTTTTCACAAATATCAATCACAGCTACCCTTCAAAGGCCAGCTCAAGTCTGACCTTGTTTGTGAAACTCTCTGATGATTCAGGCTGACAACGACCCATCCCCCACTTTTCCTGAATTCCCACTGTACTTCAGAGCACAACTGCAAATCTGCTATCTTTGCTCATAGTGTTCTTTAAATGTTCTTGTGTTTCTCATCTCAACTGCAGTAAACATTCTTTGCAGTCTAGGAGAGTTTGTGTGTGTGTGTGTGTGTGTGTGTGTGTGTGTTTGCTAATTTTCCTCACTTTACTCAGTCGGAGTATAGTGCTGGCCTGCCCCCTTCTTCATGTTCTAAATCAGAAGCTGCAGAGACTCAAGGCATAGTTACAAAGTCTCAGCTAAGGCTTAACTAACATTAACTATGGTGGGAGGATTTGTTTGTTAGTCCATCCTGATGTTCAACTGTTTAATCCTGGCTTTATGACTCCTTATCATGCATATCATGTACATCATCTGTGAATCCCAGGTCTTTCCTGATCACAGTCAGATAAGTGATTTCCCCACAGGCTGGTCCTGTGGTCTCATGATTAAGGGAGCTGAAGCCCATGTGGGTGATCACATGGTTTGAATCCTGGCATTGGCAGTTTGAAAAATATGCCAGGGCCATGTGCATGTGTGCCCCAAATCCTGACAGGATGAAGAAATGGGGGAGAAGGGACTGTGATGTGGTCATACCACACTAGGGGGTGCTTTCTCCCTCTCCCTCTGTTGCTCTCTGGTGAGTATATATGCCTTCTAGCAAACTTTTTTTTTTTAAAAGTGATTCTCCCTCTCTGGCCCTCAAAGAAATGTTGGGGAAGTAGGCATAAGACTATTGGTCTCCAGGGTCCCTATCAGCTTCAGACTTCTATGGTTATGGACCATATGGCCAAATAAGTATTCTCAACATTTCCAAAAGTTCCAACCAGTCCAATCAACTTTAGGCACAGGTTTTTCCAAGTCAAATGTTCCCTCATACCTCGGTGTCTTTTTCCAGCCCACCATTACTTGGGGTACCTTTGGGTGGAGGTCAGTCCGTGGCCATAGGTTGGGGCCTGCTGGTGTACATAGCCACTGGGCCGCTGTTGCAGGTGGCGAGTAGGATCTACAAGAGTAGGATTGGTAGAAGGGTGGGTGCTCTGGTAAGGCTGACTGGAGTAGCTGGGGGGCACCATGGTACCTGCAGGGCCTGTGTGTTGCTGCAATCCCACATGAGAAACATAAGGAGTATAGCCCTGCAGGGAAGAAGGAGAGGAAGAGTCAGGGCCAAGGGTGCATAGAGAAGCTTGCCTTACTCTCCCCTCACAACCCCAGGTTCTTACCTGGGAGGTCTGTAAACCGTAGGAAGAGCTGGGAGTCATCTGATGGACAGATGACTGTCCCAACATCCCCTGACTCTGCTAATGGGAAAAAGGAGAAAACCTCAAACTCAGGAACCACTTTTTGCCTTCTCATCTCTTATATCTCCCTCCCTGTGTGTCCTCATGAAGGTCCCAAGTACCTCCTCAGTCCTGTGACCCTCAAAGACCCCTCTCCCTGACAGCCCTCCCTACTGCCCCTCTCACTATCTTTGCCTGGAGCTGTTGGCGAAGGCGCTGTCCTTGGGGCACTGCTGGTTGCTGCTGCCGATACATGGAGGTCTTGTATGAGGAGGGTTCTAGGCCCATGACACCAGTCATGGTCGTGGGCAGCACTCCAGGGTAGGTTGGTCGGTTTGCCACCTTTTGCATTGGTAACCGCACAGGGCGGTACGGGTCCACACGCGGACCACCTAGAACGGAGAGAAGATTGGCCTCTAGGCTCCTCATCCTTTCATCTCTTACAGTGTCCTAGTCATCCACAGCTCCTCGGGAGAGCAGCAGCATCCCTTAGGCAGCGGGGATGTACGGGTAACTGTCATCCCTAGTAGCTAGCCCTCACCTGCAGGTAGTGGCTGGTTCTGGGTGTACAGGCCCATGGAGCTCTGCCTGTAGTTAATGTGGGGTAAGGAACTGGGGTTCGCATGATGCAGCAGGTCTTGAGGCACTGTCACACCATAGGGGCCGCTCCGTGCTGGACCCATTCCATAGTCCTGTGTGGACACAGAAGAGGGAGGTGAGTGGGCTGTGGCTGGGCTGAGTAGGATGTGATAATGAGGAACTGGATTACACTGTTCATTTGTATTATAATTCTAATGGCAACCCTTCCTCCATGCACCTCTGCTCCTCCCACAAACCGGTCACTGGGAAGACTTTGGTAAAGAGGAGAGGCTGGGGGAGAACTGTGACAGGGCAGGCACTAGCCTCAGTCTTGGCGGCTGGCTGGCTTCGCTTCTTGCCCTTGGTGGACTTCTTCTTGCGTTCCTCAGTACTGGGTGGAGCAGCACCAGGTTTATCAGTTTTGGGGGGCTCTGGAGCCTTTTTCTCAGGCTCTAGCAGAGTGGGAGCAGGGGGCTCTTCATCTTCTGGTGGCAGCGGCAGTGGCTCCAGGTAATAGGCGCGGGGCCTGGGTCTTAGGTGCGTGTGGTAGAGCAGCAATCGCTGTTGCTCCTCTCCTCGAGCCACACGCCTGTCAACCCGGACTGTTCCAAACCAGCCCCAAGAGAGTGGTGCTGATGGCTTCAGCCCCTCGAAAATATCCCAGGGAGAGAGTTTTTGTTTGGTGGAAACCTGTAGACCCTGCTCCAGAAAATGAGAAACAATGAGCTGCTGGGACTTGGACAACAGAAGACAGAGCTTGAGAACTTGTAGGAGAGGGTAAAATACCAATTGGCAATAAAAGAAAGAAAAAAGTCATAGGCAGACTCAGGGGGGACAGAGAGGAAGATAGGCATGGATATACAGGAGTACATGTGTACATGTGGGAGAGAATATGAGGGGAGAGAGAGAGAGATGGGTAGGAGAGGAGATGCAGGAGAGGTAGAACCTGGGCAAGGAGCAGAAACAGACAGGGAGACAGAGAAGGGAGAGGAGGCAGGCGAAGAGGGGGAGGGGAGGGACTGACATTCAGAGGAAGACAGAAACAGGAAGGCAGAAACGAAGAAAAGGCAGGAAGAAACTGAAGGAGGCAGAGAAAGAAAGATACAGATGACAGAGAAAAACAGGAATAGAGGAAGATACACACCTACATAGACAGGTGGAGAGAGACAGAGAAAGGCAAAGAGAGAGTCAGGCAGAAACAGGGATAGAGAAAAACACAGATGGACCAGGAAGAGAAATGAAGAAAATGTAAATATGAAGGGGTTGGACTTTGGATTTTAAACTCTACATCCTCTCTCTCTTCTCATTCTTGATTATGGCTACTCAATAAACACTGCAAATGACAGAGAAAGAAATGAGAAAACTGCAGAGATGGGTGCACTGGGGGGAGAGAAATGCAGGGATAAAAGAGATGTGGGTTGTCAGCAGACAGGTGGGTAGGGCGAGACAGGAGGCAGGTGAGGCACAGAAAAGCAGGGTGGGGCGCTGAGAAATGGGTGGTGCATTAAAAGGTGGGTGAGGGTGGTGAGAAATGTGTGTGTGTGTGTGTGTGTGTGTGTGTGTGTGTGGTGGGGGGGCACCAAGAAGAAATGGTGGGGCTCCAAAGACCAGGATGTGAATTATAAGGGAAGTGAAATCATTTTCTAAAATCCCCAGAAAAGGTTTTTGCTGGCAGAGCCTGATGGACTCCCGGATCTGACGAGTCTGCTGTGGCAATGAGGTGAATGCAGGAAAAGCTCTTGTCCAAAGGGGAACAAAGGCAGAGGACATGGAAAGACAAATGAACATGCCTCCTTCTTGAAGATGGAATCGAAGCCAGCGATCTTGTTGCCTTTGGTGTCGATGAGGGAGCCCTGTGGCTCACAGGTGATGACATCTCGAGTCTGCTTAGGGAGAGGAAGCAGCTGGCGGACCTTTTCCAGACTGTCTGACTGGCGCTCCCCCAACTCTTTCTGTAGGCATAGGAAGGTGGGACAAGAGTTCAAAGATACCAGAAGGGATAGCACAGAATCTGGCATGAAGAAGACATTCAGCGGGCCCAAACCCAGTGGCGCAATGAGAGGGTGCCACTGTGCAGTGACTGAAGCCACGTGGGGGTCTGGGTTCAGCTCCCAGCCCAATTTAAACTGGCCAGGTGTGGTGGTACATGCCTGGGAGACTGGGAGACTGAGGCAGAAAGACAATGATATGAGATCTTGTCACAAACACCTGTCTCTGTCTCCTTCTCCTGCCTTCCCTCATAAAAAAAAAAGAAAAGAAAAGAAAAGAAAAAAAAAGAAAAGGCAAGGGTAAAGTGCTCAGGCCAGAGCAAAGTCCTTGAGCCTAGACAGACAGCAAACACAGGGAAAAGGGAGCTGAGATGCCAGCAGCCGAACCCTTGCCCTTGCCTGCCCCGCTCACCTGTAGCTTCTTCACCAGGTTCATGTATGCACGTTTGTTTTCCTCCATGCTGCCTTGTGAGATGCTAGACATGTCTGCAGCCAACGTCCCATTGATGAGCACACTCAGCATGTCCAACACAGTGGTGAAGAGCTCACTGTGACCCGAAGCCAGGAGAAAAACAGAGAAAGAGCTTAACAAGACAGATGGTGGCACGGTGGCAACACATCGCTCTGACGCTGGACCCAAACGTGAAAGTCCTGGGACCGTGTCCCGAGGTCTCCCTGTGCACACCGGGGGTACCGTGCATGTGCCATGATCCAGGCTGGCTTATGCCGGGGATGGATCTCAACATGAGGGCCCTGTGGGGAAGCCTATCTATGTCTGTCTCGATTGCATGGGAGAAATAAGTAAACTTTAAAAAACCAACCAAGCAAACAGGTTAATATAGAAAAAAGGCCTTGTTAGGGGGTACAAGCAGGGAGAGGTGCTCAGTACACCACCTCAAGGGCACCAGAACTGTGTGGGCAACCCAGGGTCATGGAGTCCACTGCACAAGCCACAGAGATCTCAGTGGCTCGCACTCCTGGTGTGAGGGCAAAGGGGTCCTCTTGGGTAGGAGACTGCAGGGAGGAGGTGGGGATGTTTTACTTGTTGGATTGCATGTCGACAGTGCCGCTGATGATGATCTCCAGGAGGAGCATGGCCCACTCCGTGGTCTGCTGGGTACTGCGCTGCACCGTGTCAAACATGCCCCCCACCTGCCAGGGCCACAACAAGTCCGTCAGATGGTTCAGGGGCGGAGGTCAGCATTTAAAGCTTAGATTAGAACCTGGGTTGGGTTGGAATTGGGATGCCTGAGGTCATGTCCACTTGTATCTATCATCTGTCACCTGATCTCAGGGCAATGACTGAATCCTTGACACCTCCAGGCCTCCTCTGTCTCATTACTACTGAAATGCTGGGAGTTGAACTAAATGATTTCCAGAATTCCCTTCGACATTCCACAATGGGTTTTTAGTGTTCCTAGAGCCCAGCGAGAATCTGGAATGCTGAGGCAGAGTCCCTTCAAGGGTCCCAGGTACACAACTTATTGGACCCTGACCACAGCAATCTAGTTCCTTTCACCACTTGTAGGCCCTGTGTCCTTTAGGAGAGCAAGGTTAATACTTGAAGACCCAGAAAAACCTAAGGCTTCCATCCTCAACACCAGCCCTCCCCAACCCGAGGCTTCCTCATTCTGCATTTCCAGCTTCGCTCCCTTTCTTTTTTTCCCCAGCTCCCCTCTTACCAGGTTGAGCCGCAGTTTGAGTGCCTCATGCATTAGCTGCTTTGGTTTGCAATCATCTAAATACTGGTCATCACGCCAGTTATTCACAATCTAGGATAGAAACAAGTAGAACATGCAGCTCAGGGATCTTCTCATTTTCAGTTCTAGCCCAAAGCATCTAATGTTTCTCAGAAAGCACTGAAGGTTTCAAGTACACACTGGTTTCTTAGGGGCATCCTTTCCTGCCCTCTTGCCCACCCCCCATGACCTAGAGATCTGTACCTGGTGCACCTGGCTGTAGAGGGAAGTGAGGAGTCCCTCACGTTGCTCATCCTGCCCTTTCAGACATGTTAGCACCAGGGATAAGAAGGGCTGCTGACTCAACAGGGACATGCTGGAGATAGGAAAAGAGAAAAGTGATGCCATTGGGTTGGGGAGCAGGCAACTTTCAACCTTGTTCCTTCAAGCTCCAGACTCTACTCTTTTTAACATCTAGCCTTTCATTCAGCCATACCTGCTCTTGTCCTTGGATTTTCCATTTTTCTTAAGGTTTATCCTCTCAGCCTCAACATTTATTCTTTCCTCGGCCTGCTTCCTCTCCTTTTTACTTCTCCATCCTGGTCCCTGCCAGCCCCCTTACCTCTTCTGCTTTTGTCGATCGCGTTCTTTGCGGGAAGAGGAGCCCAGGTGCTGGCCCTTTTCTAACTCCTCCCCAGCAGCCTTTAACACGTGCCCCTGGACCGAGGTAGGCAGTTTAGCAATGAGGGGAGCCACCAGCCACACACCAGAGCGCTCTAGAGAGCTGGAAAACAGACAAAGGACACAGGGTTACAGGGGAACCAGGCAAGGTTGGGATAATCCATCCTCTCCTTTCCCTGATGGGCATGCCAGGCATCACCATGCAGCTGACATCATTCACACCACCAGAAGAGAAACTTGGAAGGGGATGAGCCCTAACATGTTGCTCCCCAACCTGAGCACAGGCTTGGTCTTGCTGCTGCTGGGCATGTTGCTTGCAGTGCTTCCAGAAGATGACCCTGTCTCTGCTGACTGCTGGAAAACCTCAATTGTAGCCTTGGCAATGTTCTCTAAGAGGGAGTTCATCTCCTGGAGAGAATGAAAGGCACAGGGGTACTAAAACAGGCAGCTAGGGGTGACAAAAAACAGATGGTGATAGAGATGGGTGATGAGGGTGAAAAAGAGCATCTGTGGAAGTTGATGGGAAGGCAGGGATATAACTCTGTAGGGAGTCATGCCCTCCAGCACCTATGTTTCTCCATTCCCCACTGTCTTCTCCTCAACATACCTCGTTACATTTCTATCTGTGGCCACAGAAACAGGCTCCACCCCTACCACTGCCAACCTTCCCCACAGTTCAGAGCTCCAGCACTCCCTACACATTTCCCCTGTTATCAGCTCTACACATTTGCCATTTTCCCACCCCCTATCTCTCTCAGCTCTTATCTCTCTCAGCTAGAGAGCCTCAGGGCAGGACCTAAGTTCTCCTAGGGTGGCCTACCTCCTTGACACAGAGTCAGAAGTGGGTATGGAAAGAGAGGGCCTGGGTACTACTCACATTGTTAGGGGTCTGCTTGATCATGAGCTGCAGCTCCAAGGAAGACTGGCGCATAGTCCACTGGTCCAAGTTCTGTGACAGAGGCCCCCATGCTCATCTTTACCATGTCACTCCAGATACCCACTACCCCTGAGGCCAATTCCTCATTTTCCACAACCAGAATCGCAGACTCTGAGAAGTCTGAAAGGGTCTATAGGTGTTCCCAACTTCAGGAAATTACATTTAAATAATCTAAAATGGCTAACAATTGATAACATTTTCAAAATGGTATCCCTCAGATTCCTGTCCTAGAGCCTCATATCCCTCAGTATCAGGAATTTTGCTTAATGTTTAACCTTTAAATCCTTGAAGTTAAAGTTGAAGCCTGCTTCTTTTGTTTTAGACTAGCTGCTCAAAGTCCCTGACAGGATCTTTACCGGACAATCTTTCAAAGTCCTGTCGGGACCAGAAGAATACTGTTAGCTAATCTCTCATCAGCACTTTTTTCTCTGGGCTAAAGAGATCTCGTTCCTTTAAACTTTTCCTCAGTGGCTTTATTTTTCCACCCTCTAGTCATCTGCATGTCTGAAGCAGCATGGTAAAGTGGAAAAGGCACAGACATACCTGGGTTCACCTATGGACTCTACACTTACTAGTTGTGTGATTCTGGACAAGTTACTTAACTTCTTCAGATCTCGGTTTCCTCATCAGTCAAATAGGTATGCCCTACTTCACAGGACTGTGAAGATGAAATAAATGTATTCACAGTGCTAGCACAGAACCTGGCACAAAGTACATGCTCAGTAAGTGGTAGCTATTACTACTTAGTTAACTGAGTCATGACCAAAGTGTCAAATACACAGGGCCCAAACTAGGCCTTCAGATGCTATGTTCCCACTGAGAAACTATATTCACCTCAGACAGATGTGCCCTCATCTAGCAGCCTTACTCTAGAGTCTAGGCCATGTTGGATTTCTCCGAAACCCACACTGGAGCTACTCTCGATACCTTTCTCCTACATCCTTACTCACCTTCCTCTCTACTTAATGCCCCACCTCTTTTCCTCAAGGTTCCCATTGTTTCTCCCTAGGGCAAGACCCCTTGCTTCCTCGAAGACCCTGATCACGTGGCTTACCTGGAGAATACGTTTAATGCGTTGCCGCTGGGGGTTCTCCCCATCCTCATTGTCCAGCAGTCGATGTGGGTAGCAGATGAGCTGCATGAGGCGCTGCGCCTGGGCACTGCTCAACACTGGGTCTTGTAGGTCATTGCTGTCCTCACACAGTGACTTAAGGCAACGTTCTCCTACCCATTCCTGAGGAAGTTGATAATCAGGAGGATTGGGAGTCACCAGTGAGGGGGTTAGGAGTAAAGGAGGTGGGCCACGGGGTGGTAAGGGACATGATGTATAGCAGGGACATGGCGCAATCACGGACCTGAAACAGGACTATATTATATGGAGGCACTGAGGTGGTGTAGGGGGAAGGTGAGACTGACCTGTTGGCAGATGCTGCGTAGCACGTACTTGGCATAGACATCCAGACTGGCTGTCTCCACAGAGATGTTGCCCCCCCCCCGCCCCCCCCCGCCACTGCCACCACCTCCCTCTTCCTCTGGAAGTTCTTCTGTTCCTCCTGTCACAGTGAAGCCTGAACCCTTCAGTTCTGCATCCCCTGTGGTTCATGGGTGGGAGATAGAGAGGGAAGAGTGAGATCAGAATACTGTGTAGAGACCCACCCCCGGCCCACAGAGGCAGAAACTCCCCAAATCCTGTCCTATGGGACAGAAATATACTTCCCTCCCTCTGCTCCTTCCCATAGGTCAGAGAGACCACCTCGAGAAGGGAGAAAGACTGTCCCTTGTAGTTTAGCTGGCACTCCACCCTGTACACACTTCTGGCACCACTCCCTTCCTACTCCCGTACCCAGTACAAACACAGCCTTGAGAACAGCAAACACTGCTCCATCCACGATGCGGTTCTGGGAGGCAGCCAGCAGGTGGCGGTCACAGGAGGAACGGATTCCTACTGTAGGCTTGTCTAGGGAGAGAGAGCTGAAGTCAGGGGCAGCAGCAAAAGTAGAAACCCTGGGGGTGGGAAAGCCACCCTTTCCACTGCTGGCTGGCCTGGATCAGGGTCACTTACTTCCATCAGACTGGCAAGGATTGAGCTGTGGTGTCTTGAAAAGGTGGAGGAGGATGCGGCAGGTAAGCCGGGCCCCCGGCTCAGAGTCCTGTTCACTACAAGCTAAAAGGAAGATAAGACAGATCTGGAAAGGATGAAGCACAACACTGTGTGTGTGTGTGTACTTGCGTGCGTGCGTGTGTGCGTGCATGTACACGCGCGCGGTGGGCAGGGAGATAAGGGGGAAAACAAGGTAAGATGAAAGGAGGAAAAGCAAGATAATACTGACGAAGAGGTAGAACAGAGAACAGTTACGCAGTTAAAGGGTCAAAAACTAAAAAGGTCAGGACTGCAAATCCAGGGTTAGAAAACAGGCCCCTTTCAGCCTGAGGCACACCCAAAGGAGTGGTTGTCTGGTAAGGGCCAGGGAGCCACAGCACGCTCTCCAACACTGAACAATGAGAGGGTGGCCATGGAGTGTTCACTGATACTTGGGGTCCAAAAATTCTAGGGGTTACAGGTTGGTAGTTCACCAGCATTAAGGAGTGAAGGGATGGCAGCACAGCGAATCAGATCTTCTAGGAGCAAACACTGCCGAGCGATGAGGATGGCAACAAAAGTAGCCAGGGAGTCATGAAAAGACAGGTCACTGACCTGGAGGACAAAGCAGATGGACATAACAACTCAGCGTGGAGAGAAGGTGCCCACTCAGAGCGGTATGCCTCCACTCGTCAGAACTCTGTCCCTCTACTCCCTTAATGCCCATGCCCTGGGAACTGCCCAGTCCCCAGCAAGTTCCCACCCCAAGTCTCACATCTACATTGCAGAGGAGGTCATTGAAACCACAAGTGCCATTGTTAGAAGAGCAGCACAAGGCCTTCAGCACTCCTAGCCATTCCGCACTCAGCGACTTGCAATAGCCGGTCAGCTCTGCACACAAGATTGCGATGTCATTCACCCTAGGGAAAAGCACAAATGCCCTCAGGAAAAACTGTGCTCCACAAGACCTCATTAACTTTTCAGACAGTTATCTCTGTCCCAGTAATAACTAACCAAGGATCTCACCCCTCCCAACATCAGGCTGGGACATGGTGCCCATTCCTCACTCAGTACGCCCCATACCTATCGGGATCATGGTGCCCCACACAGACGTGCATAAGGGCATTGCAGACAAAGCTGTAGCGGTTAGCAGGGTTCTCACTAAGACTCTTGCCTAGCCCTGTGTAGGTGAAGGTGTGAGCTGCAGGGTTCTCCAGAGTGTCAATCATAAACTCCGGTGCCCAGCGCATATTGGATTCTGAGGGCTCCACGTTGCAGTAGATGGTGTTCTTTACCTTTGAGCAGAAGTCACTGTAAGAATGGAGAGAAGGAGAGAACACTATTGAAGAAGGCCTGGTGAGGTAGATGGATGGTCAGGAAAGGGGAGAAAAGAAAAAAAAAAGGAAAAAGTGAGGGATGGGGATCTCATCAGATGAGGTGCGAAAAAGGGAGATGGGATAAAGCAGACTGGGTAGGGAAGGAAACACTTGAGAATAAGGAACAGAGGCCTCTGGAGGCAGAGAGGGAGAGGAAGAGTGTGGGCCCCACAGAGATGGGCTGGAGGCAAGGCTGTCAGGAAGAGGGCCCATTCTCAGTAATGCCACAACATGTGGAGGACACAGTCCACATGTGACCCTGGGCAGACAGTTGGGTCCTGGGCTGTGCTCTGCTCCCGAGCTGGGTGGTAACAGGAAGGAGATGAGACTAGGTCCCACTCCCTACCCCTTACCTCCCACCTCTTACCTGAAGAGCTCCCCAAATTTGCTCTTTAAATGGCTACAGCAGGTGTACAGATCATAGAGATAAGCAAGGATACAGCGTTCTGCAGAAGAGCCATCTGACCGGTTCATCCCATGCTTCACTACGCCACACAGCCTATCATAAAGAGGCAAGATCAGGAGGATCAGCAGGCGGTACGCAGGGCCCAGGGGCACCAAGGTCCTTTGAAACAGATTCAAGTCTCTTGATAATACTAGTCCTTCCCCACATGTGTGGCCAACACTTCCCCCACAGTGTGCGTCCACAGGTTCCTTCCAGGCCACTTCTACTGGCATCTATGTATTTCAGTCATGTGGAAGCCCTGCTTACCCCTCAAAGACCTGTGCCATCTGGTCCTGGTTGAGGATGAGGCAGGCGTGATAGTGCCGTAGGACAGCCACGATGCACAGGCACAAGCTGGTCGTGTAGCTGCCCACCAGATCCGAGGACTTGAGAAGCAGCTCGGCCTCAACTACACTCAGTTCATTCAGCAGCTAGCAGAGTGAATGGGAGGTGAAGAATGAGAAGAGGCCCCTCATGTTATATATGACACCTCCCATTCCCATGAGGAAACTGGCCAGGCCAGGCCTGAGCCCCTTCCTGCTGGAGCTACCTCAGCATCAAAGGGCCCTGTTTCCATATGCCACTGTCCTTTATTCTACTAATACCACCTCTAGCCAGTCTCCAGGATACAGTTCTATGAACTCCACAGTTGGAGGACGACCTGTGCCCAATGCTCTAATCTGTCTCTTGGGCCTCCCCAGGGAGCACTTAAGTCTCTATTCCTGCAGTCTTAGCTCATGTTCCACTCTCCCTGTGCTAGTCTTTCTGCCCCTCCAAATAGCCTGGGAAACTGGCTGGAGCCTCTACTCCTGTCCTTATGACTCTAAATAGCACCGACTCCTTCCTCCACCCTTATCTCCCCCAACTTCCCCACCTGAATGGCAAAGTCGATGAGGCCACTGATGCTGAGTGAATATTCCATGAGGTCGAAGATGAACTGCACATGCTGCACCAGAGGCAAGTGGTATGACATGCCAAGGGCAAAGCTCGTGATCTGCTCCAGAACATTCCGGGAGACCTGATAAGGGCAGTGGGAGTGAGACAGGAGTGGAGAGAGGAAAGAAGAAGAACCAGGGAAGCAGGAAAGGATGATGGTGGAAGGGGATGAGACCAGGAGGCCGAGGCTGCCCAGGGGGCGAAATAAAGATAAGGGGGAAAGGAGAATAGGACAGGAGACCAGAATGTGGGAAGGGGCTAGACTTAGGCCCACACCTGAGCCGTGACCTGGTGTTGGTCATAATGCGAAAGGTGCTGAAACTTAGCAAAGATATCTTCTGCAGTGGGGAAGGCTTCAGGCCGGTTGCGCCGTCGCTTCTGCCCATCCTCCCCACCTGAGGGGACAGTTGAAAGGGATCAGTCAGGGCAGGGAAAGTAACTAGTTGACTGGGGATGGGGAGGGCAGGTATGGAAAGGCTACTGGGAAGGAAGGAGGGAAAGGGGAAGGGAGGGAGGAGGCAGGGAGGGAGGGAGGAAGGGAAGGGAGGAAGAAGGAAACAGGGAAGGAGGGTCAAGGAAGGGATGGGGGAGGGATGAGGGGAAGGGGACAGTGAAGTAAAGGTTTAGAGGACCACAAACTATGTGGACCTTAGAGGAATATGTACAGGGAGGTGCTAGGTTGAGGGAGGGAAGGGAGAGGGAAGGAGGGCAGTATGGGGCTTACTGTGAGGTACCTAAGAATGTCAGGTCTCCAGGATTCAGAGGCACAATAGGAGCAAGCTGGTCTGCAGAGGGGGGGAATGAGGGGGGAAGTTTCAAAAGGACTAGAGCTCTCAGGAGACTCTAAGAGACAGGACAATGGGACATGACTAGGGAGTCCCCTATGCTGGGGAAGGGAAGACTGACTAGGGCGCTCTTTGGGGGAGATCTGTTTCAGGAGCCTCAAACCCACCAGTTTCTGCTGTCCCCTTGCGGTTCAGAACCTTCAGGATATCCTTGGTAATTTTCTTGATGGCATGACGGGCATCATCTCGCTGCTTTCCCACCCCAAACAGTACGACCAACCGCTGGTTGCACTCATGGCTGCATGACTCCTCCTGCATCCCAGCGGCACCATCAGACTCCAGCACGGATCTCCATCCCTCCTCTTAAAAGCATGCTCCATGCCCCTCAGCATCCGTGTGTTCAAGCCCCTTCCCAACATACCCACACCCTCAGGAACAGCTCCAACCCCCTGGAAAAATCCTTAGAATGAAATCTGGGCTCAAAACAGATCATCACAAGGTGCTAGTGGACAGTACCTGGGGGATGGGAAAGTGGGTGGCGTACTGCACATGTCGTGGTTGGTCATAAAGAACTCCTAGGGTCCCTTCGATCTTCTCCTTGGGTGTGGGCTTTACCTCCTTCTCAACATCTGGTTTCTCGGGGGACGGACTGCCTTTCCCCTCACAGGGCATAGTAGGTGAGAACAACTAAGAGAAAGGGGAAAGGGTAGAACGTTGTAGAAGCACAAGGGAATGAAGGGGCATAGAGAAATCTCCAGAAGAGGCATAATGAGAGGATCTGAGGAACCAGAGTCTTCCATGCTCTGGATCTAACTTACTGAGAAATCAGGTTTCTCCATGTCTTCAAAGAGCACACTGGAACTAGGGTCAATATCCATGGATTCTGACAGCCCTGGATCCTAAGGGCACAGAACATAAGCAAAGTTGCTTGAGCCCTAGGGAGCTCCTCCCCACCATCTAGAAAAGCTCACAGGGGAATTGGAGAGGAGACCCTACTGGGGAAATCACAGGATCTGAATTTAAGCCTTCTATAGTCACTTAGCTACTAGCTCAGTTTTCCTCAGCTTTAAAATGAGAAGACGACCTCATGGGCCACTGTGAGGATCAAATAAAAAAAAAAAAAAAAGAAAGAAAGAAACAAACAAAACAAAACAAAAAAACCCTGATATGTGAGAGTGCTTTGTAAACCACAAAGTGCTAAGAAAATACCACCCTTAGTAGGCAAAAGAGACTCTAAGAGGCCTCTGGAAGCTATGAAGATGGGAATGTCAAAAGAAATCATCTATGGCAAGGCAAGGCCCACTCACCTCCAGCTTGCTACTGCTGCTGCCCTCAGCCTCCTTGCGTTCTGGGTCACTAGCAGGATCATCAAAAGGAGAGGGAGGCCGGGGACCAGGGGCTCCAAAAGCAAGGTCCCCCCGGGAGATGAGGGTGCAGGTATACATATTGTGCGAGAAAACATCATGTCGAATCAGCTCACAGAACAGTAGTACCAAGTTAAAGAATTCGACCCGCTCACTCTCACTTCGGGGGTCCGCTGGAGGGAGGGAATAAGGAAAGATGAGTTAGGTGAGCACAGAAATAGAGAGCAGAATGAGAGGGAGACACACCTAAGGCATGACACTCCTAGAGTACCTCAGAGAGAAATATACCTAAGGCAATAATAGCAACAGCACCCCCACCCCAGAAAAAAATCCAGACACTGTTGAGGGACAAAGTGTGGCTGGTTATCCCATCTGCTTCTCCATACACCATCTCAGGAAGGAACACAGCATCTCTGCTGCTATCTGCACAGTGAAAATGCTTCAATCACGTATTCTTTCTTTTTTTTTTTTTTAAGAGTTATTTATTTATTTATTTATTTGCAATAGGGCACATGCGCTAGCCAGAAAGACAGAGACAGAGAGACAGAAACAAGAAATCGCCCCCCCCGGGGGGGGATGGCCACGCTGCAATCCCTTCTCCTCCATTCTCCTCTTAGGATCTTGGGCATGCACACACACGCACCCAGCATGAGTTTATGCCACCAGGTCTGGGACTCGAACCATGGTCGACTACATGGGAGTCCAGCAACATAGCCATTACGGCAACTGCTGGTCCCTCAATCATGTATTCTTTTTTTTTTCTGTATTTGTCTACTCTTCTAAAACTGTAAGATGATCAAAGACCAGAATTATGTCTAAAGTCATTCTGCATAGAGCCCAAGATGGAAATATAGACCAGAAGGTTCTTAATTGTGCTTTTTGATGACAGTGGTAGTGGTGAACTGAGTCTACGCAGAGGTAACTAAAAGGTGACAGGGACCCATACTCAGCATGGGAGCCTGTGTATCCAGAAACTGCAGGAGAACATCCTGGAAAATGGGAGCACTAGGAGCAGAAAGGGAGCCAGAGGCGATGGACCCCTTCTCATCTGCTGCTTCTGATTCTCCACAACGCTGTAGGTTGACAGAAGAGATTACAGGATTGATTTTGATTGTTTCTTCCCACAATGTGTAACCCTTGAACTACCACTTGTTCGCCTTTCACCCTATGCTTTTCACTTTCATTCCCTCTCCGGTCTCTATTTTCTTTACCATGTCCTAATTGAAGCCTTGATCTTTCCTCTAACCCAGGCCATTGACCTGTTCCTTTCTACTTTTGCCTCACATCCTTAACATTCCCTTTAGGTTCTATAGCATTTCTTTCCTGGTTTTCACACCTTCGACTGTGGTCCCACTACCTCAACTGGTGGTCTCCAAGCCCAGTCAGATTCCTTCCCATTGGCCAATCTCGTTCTCTCATCTCTGCCCCCTAACCTCAGCCTCAATCTCTGCCTGTCTCTTCTCCAGAAGCTTGGCTACCACCATAGCACGATGTCGACCAGAACGCTTGCAGCTGACGGCCCATTCACACAGTAATGACACCACAGCATCATCATCTGAGGAGATCTGGAGACCAAAGGAAAACAGGGATGGGTAAGGTAGGGTTGGGGACAAAGAGCTGAGTTGTAATTTCTTAAAGGTGGAGCCCCCTCTTAAAACATCCTGGGCCCAGTAAGATCATCTCTACAAACTTCCCCATTCTCAGTGCCTCACCATGCCTTTCCCTCATACAAACTGCTGCTCTTGTGAGGTTTTTGGCTCCTTCTGGTCCCCTTCCTGCTTACCTCATGTCCATCCTTACTGGGCCCCAATCCAAAGATTCGGTTACAAAGGGAGTCAAGAGAGTTACTGAAGTCAGAACGCTCAAAACTATGGCTGTCCAGTACTTCTAAAGTATGGAGCACTCGTCCAATGGTGAAGCCTGAGGAAATGTGGTAAAGGGGTTGTTAACAGAGTCCAGTGCATTCTGACTCTTAAGATCTTTATGTCCTTACCATCTCCATTCTTTCCTCATACTTCCTCCAACACCCACCTGCAGTAGCTTCCTGGCACTTGTCAAAAGACCAGCGAACCTCAACTGCCTGTCCACGCTCCTTGATCTGCTGCTCAATCTCTCGCAACTTTGCACGAACCTGCATGTCAAAAAGGAAGGCCTTCAGGATGTACTGAGGCACACAAAAGGCCAGGGTCCCAGACTAAAAGAACAGTAGTGGGCTCCAAACTGCTGTTTCTGAAAGAGAAATGTAACTTCACAACCCAGTCGGGGAGTACCGGGCTAGTGGTTGAACTTACCTGCTGAGTGAAGGCACTGTTGCCCTCTGGCATAGGCAGGTTGAAGGGGGCAATAGGCAAGTGGTCAAGTGGTGAGCCGGTCTTAATTCTGCTATCAGTCAGCGAGTAGTGCCAAACCAGAGCACTGGGACAACACAGGAGAATGGTCTACCAGACAGAAACAGCTAGGTCAAACTGAGTTACCATGGCTACCTTTCTGGAATCCCACCCTAAGACCTAAGCCTTAGATTTCAGATCCACAATTATTCTGACTCAGTCCCTGAGGCAAGTTATCACTCCATCCTTGATATTCTCCCTTCATGCACTTTCCTAAAAAGGCTTTGGGTCTACTATTTAGCCCTGAAAGGGAGAGGGCAGTTGAAACCCCCCAAAAGGGAACTAACACCCCATTACTGAGAAACAATCTCCAAGCAAGTACTCAGTACCTACTCCCATCTCCAATTTTGAATTACTCCCATTCTCCGGAACAGGTACCTAACTCTTCTCAGGCTATCTTTTAATACTTCCTTGGGCCCACGTAGTTAGTACCTACCTGTAGGATACAGCTAAGGCCAAAAACGAGGGGCCGGTGCTGAGGGCACATAAGCAGGTCACTAAAGGGGGTCGAGGGTGTGCTGCTAGTTGGGGGCTGAGGAGCAGGGGTGGTGGGCAGTGTGCTTGTTGACTGAGCAGATATAACATGAGATGAGTGGCTGCTCATGCCATCCAGCTGCAGGGCCAGTCTCCGGGTACAGAAGTAGGCAAGGCGGCGGGAGAGGTATGCAGACTGAACAAATTCCCCAGAGTACTGTGAAGACATTATCATCAGAGCCCCTTGTTCTCTCCAAGGCACTCTGCTTAACATCTTACCTTTCCCTCAAATCCTCCCTAGGCCACCCCCCAAATCCTAGGCCTTACTCGAAGCAGTAGGGGCAGCAGCAATTTAAGCAATTCATCCTCTCCAGGGCGGATTTTCTCAAAACACTCAAGCACCCAGGTCAGGAACTCATGTCTGTCCAGCATTCCATCCTACGGATACCAGGAGTAAAAAGAGTGTTCATTCAGCACAAGGACTAGTAAAGATGAAGCAGAAAAAGGAAATGAAAGGATGAAGAGAACCAGAACTGGGGCAAGGTGGCGGACGGATTCTGTTCTATACTGGCAAAGTGCAAGATCAGGTTCAATTTGGTGCCCACACAATATTCCCTGATCCCTACCTGAAACATGAACATAGCCAGCTTCTCGTTGTAGTCCCACTGCCGGATTGCCACCTCTACATCATGGGGCAAGGGCCCTATCGTGGAACCACAGCCCCCACTTCCTGCAGGCCCTGGTCGGTAGTATTCAGCCATCTTCTGTAGTTGCTCCCATAAGTACTTGGTGATGATTTGAGTCCATTCTAGAGAAAATATGGAAAAAGAGTTGTGTGATATTCTCCTTCGGCTTAAGAGTATTTTCTGTCCCCTACTCCCTCCCCCAAGCATTATACTTCTAAATTCTTTTCATCTCTTCGCCTCTAGTCACATGCTACCTTCCTAAAGCCTTCCCAAGTATCTGCAAAAGAATGTCATCTTTCTGTTCACCAAAGTGGCAAAGAACCTCTGCCTCTTCTTTTTCCATTCACCACTTTATATATTTAACTGTTATTTGTATATATGCCTTAGCATCCGTGCTAGACTATAAGCATCCTATAGACAGAGATCGTATACTGGTCATCTTTATAGCCCAGTATATGCACACAGGAGATACTCAAATAACTGAATGTTTACTAACTGAGTGGATATCAGACATACAGAAGCAAGGAATATATATTGGAAGGAGAATGAATCTAAGGGTCTCACTGTCACTACTTGAAGTGATCAGGGGAATACTTGGTGTTAGGAGTTACTCACCCATGAAGGGATCAACATGTCTCTTCTTAACCTTGGTCTCCGTGATTGCTGCATAGTAGGCACAGGTCATCTTAATGAGCCAGGCAGCCCGCATCACAGGCACTGTGTATTTGGCTAAGTATCCAAACACTTCTTCCTTCTTACTGAATATGGGGACCTGGATGGACATCACAAATAGTGAAGTCTCTTATTACCCATGAGGTGGCACCCATGTGTTTAGTCTGGAAAAAGGAGGGTACTTAGGTACCTATGATCCCCCACTGGCCTGAAGAATAAGAAATAGTGTCTCACCTTTTTGGCTAGTTGTGTGAGTGGCTTGGTGCCAGCCAGGTCAGTGAACCAGGTGTTAATGGCACTCTGGGATCGTGCAGTCACCAGCCAGAAGTTGTCCTTCTGGTTCACTTGGGGCTTCCTGCGACCAGTGTCAGGGAGGGTGTTACAACGTAACTTCTCTGCAATAATGCTGCTGAAGTTGGAACTGATCTGAAGGAAGAAAACTACACCTCAGGATGCGAAGAAAGGCAGATAGGTGGTCCTGTCTTAGATGGGCAAATGCCAGTGTGGCAGCATTATGTTATGAAGGCAAAATCAGCCATTTAGGTTGTCCCTGCAATTTTTCCCAACCCTAGGCCTTTGCTTCTTTTCATCCTTCCAGCCTTTTCCTTCGGCCTGGCGGGGTTGTCTCACCTTGGCAGGATTGAAGTTGACGTTCTTGGCACTGCCATGTTCATCCCCAGAGACAGCAGGCTGGTTATTGAAACCTTGTTTTACATTCAAGGCTGTCAATTCATCCTGAGGCAGGAAAACAGCATTTTAGCTCTTATTTTGGGAGAGGGGAGAGGTGGCAGGAGAAGAGAAGGAAACGAGGGGAAAGAGGAGGAGGAGGAGAGTTCTGAGTAGAACACATCATTTTTTTAAGCTTGGCCCTCAGATTCATGGGGGCCCGACCCTCACCCCCACAGTCCCCAAGATTCCCAACCACCCAGAGCTCCCTCAACATCACTCTTCCCTCCCCAGGAGCTGTACCTCACCAAGCTGCCTCAGACAACTTTCTGAGGTGTGTGTGTGTACAGGGGGGCGCCACTGGCATGGTCGCTACATCATTCCCTGTTCACACCTTGAACCCCCCCCCAATCCTGCGCTCCTATACCAGCCCACTTTACTCTTCCCCCTTTTGGGACTTTCGCTCCCATCTAATCGCCCCGCCCCCCCTTCCCTAAACCGTGAATACCTCCTCTCAGGTTGACTGCGTGCCCCTGGTCCCTAGAGAGTCCCGATTTTTGAACGCACCTCCTTCTGTTTGGGATCTTGAGG
>NW_006159640.1:3710153-3720468 GCF_000334495.1 Tupaia belangeri chinensis
GGGAGAGAGGGAGGCGAAAAGGGGGCGGCGATCGGGAGGACGGCGGCCGAGAGAAAACAAGGGGGCACGTTAAAAACTCTCGACCATTGCCGGAAACTACCGAGGGAAGCCGAGGGACGCCGGGAACCATCGTACAATACCGACCGCAGAGGGGGCGGGGCCTGGCCCGGTGTGGGGGCGGAGCTCTGCGCCCCGGGGCTTTTCATCTGCGGAAAGTCAATTTCACTCAGCCAAAATCTGAAACGTTCTTGGGGCGCGTAGTGTGCTGGGGATGCAAACCGGAAAAACTGTGGTGCGGAGCTCTGACTGGAAGTGGGTTCCCAGCGCCTAGCACGGTTCTTGGCCTAAAATAGGAGTCCAATAACGCTTGTATTGGTTGAGAGCGCTACCTTTTGCCGACCACTTCGTTTCTTAGTTCTCACATCAGAAAACAATGGGTGTGCTAATACCGCCGTCAAAGGCCTGCTGTGAAGATTAGCAATTCTATTCATAAGAAAGCCCCTATTAAACCCTAAAAGACTGGCTCTAATCCCTGGAGGCCTTTAAGGTTTAGCACAGAGGTTCCTAACTTTTTTTGATTTACAAGCCATGTAAGATGCTGATGAAAGCTATAGACCTCTTTCCCAGAAAAAATGCACGTGAAAACACACAAAATGTTAGATACTTTTCAGGGAGATTTTTAGACTTCAGCCTCTCCTGGGTAGCTCATCCATGTATCCTCTAAGTATCTATTATCTCAGGATAAGAACCCTTGCTCTGGGGTCAGCAGGGGGCACGGTGGTTAAGGCGCTGGATTCCCACATGGCTAGCCAGGTTAGAGTCCCTGACCTGTTGCTTGAAAAATCACACCAGGAGCATGTGGTTGTGTTCCCAAAATCCCAGGAGGAGAACAGAGGAGAAGGGATTGTGGGGTGACCATCCCCCTCACATTCCCTCTCACTGTCTCTCTCTGGCAAGCACATGGACCCTATGGCAAAACCAAAAAAAAAAAAAAACCAACCGAACAAAAACCCTTGCTCTAGCAAGAGACACCTACTCCCTGATTTGAGTTTTACACATTGTATTTATGTATGGAAAAGTTATGTTGCACCACAAAACTATGTACAATTATTATATGTCAATTAAAAAAAATTTTTGGAAGTCAAAAAAGGGCAGCCAGGTGGCATGGTGGTTTGAAAAACATGCTGGGCACTTGTGTGTATGTGTCCAAAATCCTCAGAGGAGAATGGAAGAGATGGGATTGTGGAATGGCCATCTCTTTCTCTTTCTCTCTCTCTCTCTCATCTCCTGCAGATGCATGTACCGTATAGCAAGGAAAAAAAAGCCCAAATAGGCCTGCCATGGCAGTGCACACATAGCTACAGAGCATTACTGCTTGATAAACTAGAGGGCACATGGGATGTCCAAATTGAGTTCCCAGCTGACCTGAATGCCTGAGATGGGAGGCTGGGGCAGGAGACCCTGTGAAAATACCTATTTCTATTTCTCTCCCTTTCCCTCTCTCCATCTCCCTCCCTCTTAAAAAGAGTCATCTACTTTGTTGGATACTTTTCAGACATTAGCTCTTTTAATCTACAAACAGCCCTATGAGTTGGGGATTATTATTGCCTCTATTTTGTGGATGAGGAAGCCACACAAAGTGTGGCTTTTAGGGGGGTAAAAATTCACTTGCCCAATATTATACAGCTGTTGAGTAACAGATCTGGGACTATAATTATTTATTCCAGAGCCAATTTTTTTTTATTATAGTATGTTGCCTTTTACAGAAAAAAACGATCAGAATGTAAGACTTTAAGTAACAAATAGCAATAAACAAAAATAATAAAAATAACAAAATTAATTTTAAAAATGCTATCTAATCACAGTGGGAAGGAAAATTAATTCTTATTCGGAAGAGGAGAATATACTTGAGATAACGTTTGCAGTAACCCTGGAGAATTGTTTCTTTTTAAAAAAGGGCTAATTTTTTTTTTTTTTGGAGAGATTTTCGCTATAGGGCACGTGCGCTCGCCAGACAGACAGAGAGAGACAGAGAGACAGAAAGCGAGAAATCACCCCCCAGGGGGGATAGTCACGCCGCAATCCCTTCTCCTCCATTCTCCTCTCGGGATCTTGGGCACGCACGCACACGCGCCTGGCGTGAGTTTTAAGCCACCGGGTCCGGGACGTGAACTGCGGTCAACTATGTGGGAGTCCAGTGACATAGCCATTATGCTAACTGCTGGTTCCCAAAAAGGGTTAATTTTTTTAGAGCAGTTTTAGGTTCACAGCAAAACTGAGAGGAAGATACAGAGTTTCCACATACCTACTGTCCCGTCCCCAAGAATACAGAACCTCCTTCATTATCAATATGCCACACCAGAATGGCACATTTTTTATAGTTGGTGAACCTACAATCATATATCACTATTGGGCCAGCCAAGTGGCATGGTGGCTAAGGCAGCATGATCCCACAGTGCCAACTATGGGTTCGAGTTGTGGACCTGGTAACATGAGAAACATGCTGGGCACAGGTGTGTGCATGCCCAAAATCCTGAGAGGAGAATGGAGGAGAAGGGATTGGGGTGTGGCCATCTCCCCCCCACCCCCACCCCCGCCATGATTTCTCACTTTTTTCTTTCTCTATCCCTTTCCAGAGAGCACATGTACCCAATAACTAGTTTTAAAAAAACCATACATCAGTGTCACACAAAGTTCATAGTTTACATTATGATTCATTCCTGGTATTGTACATTCTATGGGTTTGAACAAATGTATCTATTATAGTATCAAACAGAGCATTTTCACTGCCCTCAAAACACTCTGTGTTCCATCCTTCCTTCCCCGTTACTCCTGACAACCCCTGATTTTTAAAGTTCTTTTTTAAATTTGTTTTGCAAGGATGGGAAACAGAGAAAGACAAATAACTCGAATACAGTCTCATGCCATGATCTTTCCCAGCCTCTCAACTAGCCAGGATCACATAAGCACATGTGCCTGGTGTATACAGGTTGACTGGGGAACTGAACCTGTGACGATCACAGTTGCTTGCACAATGTACTACTACTGTGCTATGGAGCCTGCCCAGCCACTGATTTTTTTTTTGAGAGGTTTTTGCTGTAGTGTGCACTCGCCAGAAAGACAGAGGGAGACAGAGAGACAGAAAGTGAGAAATCACCCCCAGTGGGAGATGGCCACACCACAATCCCTTCTCCTCCATTCTCCTCTCAGGATCATGGGCACGCATGCACACATGCGTGGTGTGAGTTTAAGCCACCAGGTCCAAGACTCGAACCATGGTCGATTACATGGGAGTCCGGTGACATAGCCATTACGCCAACTGCTGGTCCCGAGTCACTGATTTTTAAGTTTATTTTATTTATGATAGTGTTGTGTGTGCATGAGAAAGAGAGAGACACCCTCAGCAGGATCTGTTCACACTGTGATTCCCTTCCACCAGTCCTCCAGATAATCAGGATCCTTGACATGTGCATGTGCACCTGGCTTATCTCAGATGGAATAGCCAAGGGATCAGAACCCAGGTACAGTCATGTGACACTGCAGTTCAGTATGCTACCTCCTGCACCATAGAGCCTGGCCCCCAGCCACTGATTTTGTTACTGTCTCTGTAGTTTTGCCTTTTCCAAAATGCTAAGAATCATACAGTATGTGGCCTTTTCAGATTGGCTTCTTTCACTTAATAATGTGCATTTAAATCTCTTTCATGTCTTCATGGCTTATTAGCAAACTTTTTAGTGCTTAATAATATTCCATTGTCAGGCTGTGGCACAGTTTATTTATTCACTCACTTACTGAAAGACATCTTGGTTGCTTCCAAGTTTGGGCAAGTATGAATAAAATTTCTGTAAAGGGCCAACCAGTGGTGTGGTGGTTCAAGCATTGCATCCCACATGATTGACTGCATAGTTTGAGTCCTGAACCCAGTGGCATGGAAAACATGCTGGTGCATATGCATGCATGCCCAAAATCCCTAGAGGAGAATATAAAAGAAAGGATTGCAGCATGGCCATCCCCCCAGGAGGATATCTCACTTTCCCTCTCTCTGTGTCTCTATCTGCCTCTCTCTGGCAAGTGCATGTGCCCTATGGCACAAAAATCTAAACAAACAAGTATGCTGGGCACGTGTGTGTGCATACTCCCAATCCTGAGAAGAGAGTGAAGGGGAAAGGATTGCAGCGTGGTCATTCTCCTTAGGGGTGCTGTCTCATTTCCCCCCTCTGTCTCTGTCTCTCTCCACCAAGTGCACAAGTCCTCTAGCAAATGTAAAACAATGCTGTAAACATCCGTGTACAGGTGTTTTTTTAAATGTTTGCTATAGGGCACATGTACTCATGAGAGCAAGCCAGAGAGAACCACAGTGGTGGTGGTGGTGGTGGTGGTGGTGGGGACAAGAAAGCACCGCCAGGGGTGATAGCTATGCCACAATCCCTTCTCCTCCACTCTCTTCTTGGGGTTTTGGGCACACATACACAAATGCTCAGTATATATCTCAAGCCACTGAGTCCAAGACTCGAACTACATAGAACTACATAGTTGCCTATGTGGGATCCAGCCTGCTGGTCCCAGAAAATGTTCAGTTTTGTAAGACTGCTGAACTGTCTTCCAAATTGGTTGTAACATTTTGCATTCCACCAGCAATGAATGAGAATTTCTGTTGCTCCATATACTTGCAAGCATTTGGTGTTGTCAGTGCTCTGGATTTTGATCATTCTAAAAAGTGTGTAATCCTGGGACCAGCAGTTAGCGTAATGGCTATGTCGCTGGACTCCCATGTAGTTGACCGCAGTTCGAGTCCCGGACCCAGTGGCTTAAAACTCATGCTGGGCGTGTGTGCGTGTGTGCCCAAGATCCCGAGAGGAGAACGGAGGAGAAGGGACTGTGGTGTGGCCACACCCCCCTTGGGGGGTGATTTCTCGCTTTCTGTCTCTCTGTCTGTCTGGCGAGTGCACGCGCCCTATGGCAAAAACCTCTCCAAAATAAATAAATAAATAAATAAAATGTGTAATCCTGAAGGAATTTAACCCATAGAAAGTTAGGGACAGACTAATTTCAGTCAGAGAGTAAATTCATATGATGTATCTAATGTGTGGCTGGAATTGATTGGAGCTTGGATTTTATCCTAAAAGTTATGAGTAGCTTTGGAAGACTGTTTTTTTAAAGAGAGATTTTTTCTGTATGGCACATGTGCTCACCGGAGAGACAGAAAGTGAACAATCATTCCCTGGGGGCATGGCCATGCTGCAATCCCTTTTCCTCCATTCTCCTCTCAGGATTTTGGGCACACACGCACATGTGCACAATGTGAGTTTGAAGCTGCTGGGTCCGGGACTTGAACTGCAATCAACTATGCGGGAATCCAGTGGTGTAACCATTATGCTATCTGCTGGTCCCTTAAAGAATTTTAAAAATATATTTTTTAGATTTTTTTAAATTTAACTTAATTTACTTATTTTATTTTACCAGAGAGGGACAGAGTGAGAGTGAGAGAGAGAGAGAGAGAGTAAGAAAGCAAGCCACCAGGTCTGGGACTTGAACCACAGTTGGCCATGTGGGAAACCATCGCCCTTAATCACCATGCCACCTGCTGGCCATGAAGACTCTTAAGTTGGAAAATGTCCTCTGTAGTGGGGGGAATTGTGGCCTCCAGAAAATCAGAACCTGCGAACGTAAATATCTTTGGCAAAAGGGTCTTAGCAGCTCTAATTAAGGAAAAGTTCTCTAGGTGAGAACATCCCTAATTAAGGCAGATCCTAAATCTAATGGCAAGCTTCCTAAGAAGAGAAAAGTGAAGACACAGGTATGCTTGTAATCTCAACTACTTAGGAGGCTGAGGTAGGAAAATTGAGTTCAAGGCCAGCCTAGGCAACAGAGTGAGGCCCTGTCTATAATAAAATACAAAACAATCAACAAAACACCCTCCCCAATAGAAGAGAGGGGTAAAGGAGATGCAGAAGAGAAGAGATTATCTGAAAATGGAGTTAGAAAAAAAAAAAGAAAGAAAGAAAAGAACACAGAGTCAGAAATTGGACTGATGTGTCTATAGGACAAGAAAATTCAAGGATTGCCAGCAGCTACCAGAAGCTAAGAGACAGTCCATGGACCAAATTCTTCCTCAGAGCCTCCAGAAGGAATCAACTCCAGCAGCAGCAGATTTCAGACTTCTGCCTTTCAGAGCTGTGAGAGAATAAATTTATTTATTTGTTACTAGTATTTATCTTTTAATTTGACCAGAGAGAGACAAAGAGAGAGAGAGAAGAAGGGAAAGTGAGAAAGGAAGCTGTGAGGTCTGAGACTCAAACCGGGGTCAGCCATGTGGGAGTTCAGTGCCTTAACCACCACGCCACCTGCTGGCCCCAAATTTCTGTTGTTTAACGTTACCCAGTTCGGAGTAATTTGTTATGGCAGCCCTAGCAAACTAATACACTCTGGACCATGCAATTCAATTGTCCTGAGACTCTCAGTCAAGTGCTCTTTTCCTTTGCCTGATATCCCACCCTCTTTGCCATCTGGTAAAATTATACTCATTCTTTATGATTCTTCTCAAATAGCACCTCTTCAGCAAAACCTTCTCTGATTTACCCCCTCTCCATCTTGGTAAATTTAGTAATTTCCTCTTCTATGATCCCATACTATTATCACCACATTTATGCTATAGAACTTATCACACTATATTGTATTATTTCTGTATATCTTCCTCACTTATCTATGATCTTCTAGGAGAAAGGTATCAGGGCTGGCAGGTGGCATGGTGATTAAGGCTGCTGGATTCCCACATGGCTGACCACGGTTTGAGTCCTAGACCCGGAGGCTTTCTCTCTGTCTCTGTCTCTGTCTCTCTCTCTCTCTCTGTGTCTGGTCAAATTAAAATAATAATAATAAATAAAGTTAAATGAAAAAAAATATTAAAGAAGGAAGAAGGTATCTTATTTGTACGTTCCCAGGACATAAGCACAATGCCTCGATAAATGTTTGCTGAATAAATCATTTCCATACATAGTTTCTTCAATCAGCTCTGTGTTTTGGGGAAGGCAAATCTGGCAACAGGATAAAGAATGGATTAGAGAGCAGAGAGCCTTTAGAAAGGGAGACCAGTTAGTGGGCTCTAGTAATAATCATGACTAGAAGTAATGAAAGGCCGATTTAGTACAGTCGCTGTGGTAATGGAAAGGAAGAAACTGCTACTGCTGCTGCGAGAAACACCACAGAAGCAGAGCTGATTTGATTCTTAGGGTGAGAGAGAGGGAGGAATTGAAGATAATTTTGAGGTTTCAAGTCTGGGTGACTGAGAGGGTGATGATGATACCATTAACTGAGATAGGGAAGATGGGAATAGAAGCAGAGTTTTAGGGAAGATGGGGAGTTTGAAGCTAGTCTTGTTCCTCCATTTCTTAATTTTTTTGTGGGGGGGGAGAGGTTTTTGCTATAGGGCGCGTGCACTCACCAGACAGACAGAGAGAAAAAGAGAGAAAGAAAGCGAGAAATCAGCCCCAGGGGGGATGGTCACGCCGCAATCCCTTCTCCTCCATGCTCCTCTTGGGATCTTGGACACACACGCACACGTGCCCAGCATGAGTTTAAGCCACTGGGTCCAGGACTCGAACCGCGGTCGACTACATGGGAGTCCAGCAACATAGCCATTACTCTAACTGCTGGTCCCTTAAATTTTTTTTTTGGAGAGGTTTTTGCTCTAGGGCACGTGTGCTCGCCAGGCAGACAGAGAGAGACAGAGAGACAGGAAGCGAGAAATCATCCCGCGGGGGGATGGCCCTTCCTCCATTTCTTGTACCTTCTTCTTAGTTAGACCTCCTCCCTAGCCTCAACGGGGACCCCACTCGAGCAGTAGCAAAGAGTGGGTATGCTTAAGGGTGGGTTCAGATTAGCCCAGAGGAAAGACAGATATACATGTGACCGCAGAAGCCAGGAGAGCATTTTCCGTCCTCCTAGGACAGTGGGATTTTGAGAGAGATGCAAAGGATAACTGAGCCAGGGAAAGAAGATGGGGGGTGGGGGGACCGATGGTGGGGAGAGTATGAAAATTTTTTCTTTTTCCTTTTTGCTGGAGAGGTTTTTGCTATAGGGTGTGTGCACTCACCAGAAAGACAGAGACAGAGAGACAGCAAGAAATCACCCCCCAGGGGAGATGGCCACACCACAATCTCTTCTCCTCCTTTCTCCTTTCAGGATCTTGGGCACACACGCACACGCACCCAGCGTGAGTGTAAGCCACCGGGTCCGGGATTCGAACTGCGGTCGACTACGTGGGAATCCAGCAGCAAAGCCATTTCGCTAACTGCTGGTCCCTCCCGGGAGGGTATGAAAATTCTGATGATCCTCTATGTAAGAGAATGTTTTAGATGAGAAGGTTGGGAATGATGGTAGTGGTGGTGAACAGAGTCTTCCCAGGGTCTCGGTGGGCTGAAGATTCTTGAGACTGTGGCATTATGTACACTCAGCCTTAGTCTCTACTAAAACCATCTTCTAGCAGCACTTAATCTCCCAGAGGACTCTGTGACACAGCACACATTTGCCACGCCTTGTGTAAAGCCCTGGTTTCTAAGGTTCTTTCCACCGGAAGCTATGACAAGAGGAAATGTGTGGGTCGGGGGTAGTGGGTGAGGGGTTCAAGTTCCTGACATAGATGACACCCTAGGACCGAAGAGCAAGCGCCATGTTGAAGCCATCATTGCCACTCACATCTCTCTTATTCCTGCAGCTGTCTCTGCTGGGAGTGGGGCTGAGCCCCATGGTCCTCACGCCCGGTGGGAATGAAGACACCACAGGTGGTGGGAGACCTTGGACTCGAGGGGGCTGGTGAGAAGGGAGGGTATAGGGAGTGGCTGTACAGAAATCTAGAAGCCCCGGTGGCCATTACAATAATGTGGGCAGAATTGAAAGGTAGAGTAGGGAGGGCAAAGGGGAGGATTCTCTGCTTCACCCTGCTCTTTCTTCTGAACATCATTTGTTCTCTTTTCCTCCCCTACTTAATTTTCTCCCTAACCTAGATTTCTCCCTGACCTCTATGCCCCCTGGGTCCCTCAGTGTTTCCACTCTGCCCCTCCCAGAGGTTCAGTGTTTTGTGTTCAATGCCGAGTACATGAACTGCACTTGGAACAGCAGCTCTGAGCCCCAGCCGACCAACCTGACTCTGCGCTATTGGTATGAGAAGGGAAGAGGGAGGGGGAGCAAAAGGGAGGCAGAGGAGGTGGGCTGGGTGGGAGAGAGAGCATGGGAACCAAGACAGAGGGAAGCCAGCTTCCCAGGCAACCCACTCTTCTCACAGGGTAAGTCGTATGTCAGTCCAGAGGAGACAAGGTTGGTGTGTAAATATTTGCATAAATTTGTCCCACTGTTCCTCTTCCTTTCAATCCTTCTCTAGGTACAAGAACTCTGCTGATAAGGTCCAGGAGTGTGGCCACTATCTATTCTCTGAAAAGATCACTTCTGGCTGTTGGTTGCAAAAAGAAGAGATCCATCTCTACCAAACATTTGTTGTCCAGCTCCAGTATCCACGGGAACCCAGGAGGCAGGCCAAACAGATGCTAAAACTGCAAGATCTGGGTAATTGGGAAAGAAGAGGTCAAGAGTCCAGGAATATTGTGGGGCACTGGAATCTATGGATTGGTGTTCTTTCACTCGAAGGGTACATGGACAGAAGGGAGGAAGTAGAGAATCAGGATGGGGAAGGGGGGTAAGGATAAGAAGCACTATCTTCAGGATCCTGACTTGTTTAGGTCAGGGGAATGACCACATATGCACGCATATCTCCAGTGATTCCCTGGGCTCCAGAAAATCTAACACTTCGTGACCTGAGTGAATCCCAGCTAGAACTGAGTTGGAGCAACAGATACTCAAGCCATTGTTTGGAGCACCTGGTGCAGTACCGGAGTGACCGGGATCGCAGCTGGACTGTGAGTGACTGGGGACATGAACGTAGTATCTAAGGCCAAGCAAGTGGGGATGAAGGATTCAATCCACCAGATAGGAAGACCTAATGTCGAGCTCCTGATCTCTGCCTCCCGGTTCCTTTGCCCATCCCCCAAACCCTCCAACTCCTTTCTCTATCATCAACAGTGACTTTTCATTAAGGATCCCTCCTATAACTCTTCCTAATACTGGATAGACAAGGAAACAAAAAGAAGCCTCTAGGGGAATCTGAAGGGGAAGCATTAGATTCAAGTGAAGGGAGCAGTGTGATTTGAATGGTCAAAAGGGGAGGGAGAAACTGGAAAGAACCAGAAGGTGACACTGGGGGTGGGCAGGGAGTGTGTTTTAATTCTCTTCTTTTATGGATACCCACTTTTCTCTCACTCTCTTT
>NW_006159640.1:3720499-3723365 GCF_000334495.1 Tupaia belangeri chinensis
AACAGTTAGTGAATTCCAGATCTAGCTTCACTTTGCCTAGCGTGGATGTGCAGAAACGCTACACGTTCCGTGTTCAGAGCCGCCACAACCCATATTGTGGAAGTTGTCTGCATTGGAGTGAATGGAGCCACCCAATCCACTGGGGGAGCAATGCTTCAAAGGGTAAAACGGACCTAATACCTGACCACAATCCATGAGCCCAGTACCCCAACTTTTTTAACACCACTCTTGCTCTATCCCCAAACTAGGTGCCCCGTCTCCCTCTCATTGTTCAACTCCAACCACTAGGAAGCAGAGTTGGGTTGGTGTGTTGGTTAGAGTAGGAGAGTGGGTTGGGAAGGAAGCCAGGGGGGGACTCAGGGGGGATACAGAACATGTAGGATTTCCCTCCAGCATTCCCAGAGAGCCTGCATTGTGAGGATGACTGGAACCAGACAGATCTAGGCTGCGCCACATACTACTTCGTTGGCCTCGGCCTCATCACTATCTTCTTCAATTCTAGTTCCTCATCTGTAAAATGGGGGTAATAATAATTGCTCCCTCTCAGAAGGTATTGTGAGGATCAAGTATAGCGAATGTTTAGCATAGTGCCTGATGCCAAATGTGGGCACATAGTAGGAGCAACACAAATGTAAGGTCCATTTTCCTTTCTTTTTTTTTTTCTGTAGAGAATCCGTCGTCATTTGCATTAGAAGCTGTACTTATCCCCCTTGGCTCCATGGGGTTTATTATTAGCCTCATCCTTGTGTACTGCTGGCTGGAATGGTGAGATTTTGCAAAATCTAGGAAAATGAGGTGGGGGTGGGTGGTTGGGAACAGCCAAGGTGGGTTATTGCTGGGCCCCCAGGAGCAGAGGGTGAGACAGTAAAGAATGTGGCATGGTGATGGAAGGAAGCTACAGGCACAGAGAACACAGAATGCCTTCATTCCACACGGGACAATGGGGAGAAAGGTCATAAAAGCACTTTAACCGATGTGCTCCTGCTCCTTCTTTCTCTCCCCTCAGGACGATGCCCCGGATTCCCACCCTCAAGAACCTAGAGGATCTGGTTACTGAATACCAGGGGAACTTTTCGGTAAGAATTCTGTCCTGAGCATACTGCAGTCAGTCAACTGCCAACTGCCTGCCAGGAAGACAGTGTGAGGGAGGCTGAGGGGAGGGGAGTGAAGGGGGCAGAGAGGAAGGGGAAGGTGGTCTGTACTAACTGTCAGGATGTGGCCAGCCAAATAGGGAATGGGCTAAACAGAGACAGATACACAACAGAAGAAAGGATTATAGATTGGGCGAGGCAGATGTTCACCACAGTGGTATGGGGGTGGGGGGCGCGTGTAGGAACCTGTGTGTCCCTTCCATAATCACAGTGGTTGCAGACATTATGAGAACTCCTTTGGCACAGAGCCTAGATCTTTTACTTCCTGCCCTGAACTGCCCCCTGACCTGGAGATATTTGTCTTTAGGCCTGGAGTGGTGTGTCTAAGGGATTGACGGAAAGTCTGCAGCCAGACTACAGCGAACGGCTCTGTCACGTCAGTGAGATTCCCTCAAAAGGAGGGACCCTAGGGGAGGGGCCTGGGGGCTCTCCCTGCACCCAGCATAGCCCCTACTGGGCCCCCCCATGTTACACTCTGAAGCCTGAAACCTGAGCTCCAATCCCCTGACAGAACCCCAGGATCCTGTAGCTTCAAGTGGATCCCCTCATCAAACTAGTCTGAGTCTGATGCTCACCTCGCCCTCCTGTGGCTGATTTAGAATTTTGTACCCCTTTGTTCAGTATCCCCTACTTGAGATTTGCCCCTTTGCTCTATATGTGTTGCTTTTTTTATTCTCCCCAATCCAGCCCTCCCTTTCTCCCTCACCCCTCCCTTCCTCTTCTATTTGCTCTTTAATTGTTTCTGAATTAATGAGAAATAAAGTTTCTATTGATAATCATCAAGAATGTCTGTCATGGAGATGGGGAGCAGGGGAAACGTGGAGTGCAATGAGGGTGGGAGGCACAGTGCCTGGGGTAGGAAAAGGGAGTAGTGGACTCATGCTGTGGAAGTGATAGTACCACAGATTAATCCAGAAACTTACTTTTCTCCAGGAGTCTTGCACGCATTCCAGAGTCAAGTTTAGAGTTAGGTTTACCTGGTTGCCCTCATTCCCAACGAGTCTTTTATAAACCCCACCTGAATTCTTCTCCCTTTATCCTTACTCCACTTTCTGCCACACATAACACTTCTGACCTCATAATCCCTCAACTGCAGCCTTGGGCCCCACCTACCCCTGGGGAGGCTAGTTACCTGCAACTGCTGTTAGCTTTCTCCTATCTGCTCAGTATGGGTCCCCTTGGCCTATGGAGTCCATCTGCTCCTCCGGGCCCTCAGCCCAATGGGCTTACTTGGCCCCCCCAAGACCTCTAGAACACCTTCCTTCTACATGACACATCAAGGGGCTCTCTGAAGAGACGATCTTTAGAGCATGTTTATCTACATCAAATATGGAGGTGAGGAGTAGCACAGAGCTGGGGCCTGTGTCTGGGGGAAAAGGGGAGGTTAGAGGGCAGTGGAGACCAAAGAGTTGGTATAACTAGAGAAGAGCCCACATGCCCTGTCCCTTCTCTTTTCAGATAATCAGCAGTTTCTGGTCAATACCAATTGTTCTATCGCTGTGTTGCTGCATTACATCCGCAAGAAAGTGGGGTTGACTAAAAAAGGTGAGAAGTTTGGGGAGGGGACTAATGGGCAAGGATCAGAAGTGGTGGGGTTATCTCAAGCTCCAAAACTCTCCTCCTGGCAAGAAAGGGGTTCCTTGTATCTCTACTTCTTCCCTATTGCCCTCCCCCCCGCCCATGTTACACTCTGAAGCAGCCTGTTCTGAATAGGA
>NW_006159640.1:3723382-3733935 GCF_000334495.1 Tupaia belangeri chinensis
CTTTCCCTAGCTGAGTCAATTACCCTGTGGCTTCCCTCTAGATACCATTGACTTATGTGATGAAACGGGTACAATGAAGATGTTTTTCCTGTCGAAGACCCCTACAGAATCTGCCAGCAAATTCCTTACGGTTCGAAACACCTACTACATTTGTAAGGTGGAGCGTGGGCCACCAGGTAGATGCTTGGGAGCATTCCTCAGAGATAGAGCAAGGCTCTCAAGATGGATCATGATCCTTGTTCTTAAAATAGGGCACCCTCAGGGCCAGTGGGTGGCATAGTGGTTAAGGTGCTGGATACCATACGGCTACCTATGTGTTTAGAGTCCCAGACCTAGAGACTTGAAAAACATGCTGGGCACATGTGTGTGTATACATACCCAAAACCCCAAGAGGAGAATGGAGGAGAAAGGATCATGGCATGGCCATCCTCTATGGAGGATGATTTCTTACTTTCCCTCTCTCCATCGCTTTCTGTCTTTCTCCAGTGAGCACACGCGCCCTATGGCAAAAATCTGGGGGGAAAAAGAGGGACCAGCAGATGTGGCATAATGGTTATGCCACTGGACTCCCACATAGTCAACCGTGATTTGAATTCTGGACCCAGTGGCTTAAAAGTCACACTGGGCATGTATGGATGCATACCCAAAACTCCAAGAGGAGAATGGAAGAGAAGGGATTGCAGTGTGGCCATCTCCCCCAGGGGATGATTCCTCACTTTCTGTCTCTCTGGGGAGCGCATTCACCCTATAGCAAAAATCTCTCTTAAAAAAACAAACAAACAAACAAACACCTAGGACACCCTGGGGCTGGCCCCATAGCCTAGTGTTTCAGGGAGCCAGATCCCACATGGCTAACCATGGTTAGAATACTGGCCCTGGTGGCTTGAAAAACATGCCAGGCATGCACTGCCCAAAATTCCAATAGGATAAAGAAATGGAGAAAAGATTGTGGCAGGACCATGTCCCACCAGGAAGTCTTTCTCTTTCTCTCTCTCGTGAGCATACACACCCTCTGGCAAGAAAAATAAATAAATAAAAACTTAAAAATAGGACGCCCTGTACCAGATTCAAACTGACCATCTCTGGTCAGTCTAACAATCAGTTAGGTTCACACATACCATGTCTCCCAACTCACCCTAGGAGCCATAACTCACCCTAAGATCCAAACCTAGGGGAAGGAAATAAATAAGTTTGAGGTAGTGGTCGGTATCAGAGTTCCGAAATCCTGGACTTCAGAAGGGTGGAGACCTGGGTGACAGGGGCTGGGGATAGCACACGTCTATGTTCACAGGAACCCGACTTGAGAATGCCTACAAAGCTTTTGTGCCTCTTCTGAAGCATCCAGAACCCGAGCTGATTGGTAAGGCGTGTGATGGGGAAGGGAAAAACATGAAGAGTACTGTATACAGCGGAGTGATGGACAAGTGTAATACTGTTGGGAGGACCATGGGAGCCTAGGGAAAGGGGTACAGGTACAGGGTTTAGGTGCACTTTAGGAGGAATGTTCAGCTCAAACCAGGTGGAGCGTGCAGGTGTTACTCCCCTTCCTCCTCATTTCTTGGCCTCCTTCTTGGCATGCCTCCTTTCAGCACCCCATCACTTCCCTCTTAGGCCATGGTAATCCAACTGATGGGAAGGTCGGGATGGATAACCTTGCCAGTCCTCACAGGTGTGGGTGCTTTTCTTGGTTCCTAGATGCCTTGCGCACACAATGTGACATCTTGGAGAAGAACCGAATAAAGATGATTAGAATAAAGAAGCCAAGAAGGTCATTCCAGCTGAAACCACCACAAATGTCCCAGTAAGACTCCCTAAATGTGGTCTGCCACAGCACCCTCTTCTTCCCACCAGCCAACTGAAGGCCCTTCACCCTGGCCCTCTGGGATGAACTTCCTTTCCTGATGCAACATCTGTTCCCAAGACCGGCCTCCAGCCCCTCAGCCCCTTTTTCTTTCCTTTGGCCTTGTTTTTTTTTATTATTATTATTATTTTATTTATTTTTTGAGAGTGTTTTACTATAGGGTGTGTGTGCTGAACAGAAAGACAGAGACAGAGAGACAGAAAGTGAGAAATCACCCCCCGGGGAGGGGGGATGGCCATGCCGCAATCCCTTCACCTTCATTCTCCTCCTGGGATCTTGGGCACATGCCCGGCGTGAGTTTAAGCCACTGGATCCAGGACTCGAACCATGTTTGACTACATGGGAGTCCAGCGACATAGCCATTATGCCAACTGCTGGTCCCCTTTGGCCTTAGTTTGTAGCAACTTTCCCTGTGGGGGTCTTTTAATTGATCTATTACTTTCCCTTTCTAGACCAAACCAGGAAAATCAGATGAAGATGGACCCCCTCGCAGAAGCCCCCTCTATAAGACCAGAGCAGACTTTCTCAAGAGGACTAGACATCTGTAACTCAATTAAAAGGAATCAAGTGAGAGCAGTAACACTGGATTGGAATCAGTGGAATTGAATGTGAGGTTACTTTTTGTACAGTCAGTCACCTTCTCCCAATATCTACACTGGGGTCTAAGTTCGCCCCAGGCACCATGGAGGCTCTCAGGGTAGATGGGAGTGGCAAAAGAGGGCTAGGGTGAGTACAGGGGGTGGGAGGAGGAAGGGCAGTGAAGTCTAGTACAATGAGCCTTTAAGGCATGAGTAGGGGGTGGGGTCTTCTCAGACCAGACTACCTCCCCTAGGGAGGCCTATCTCACAGCCTGCCTACTCCTGCTAGGTTTAGGTGTCCCTCCTCCACCACACTCCACCACCTGCCCCTGCTGAAATTCCCCCACCCCTCCCACCTCTCTGCCTCTGGGCAGTCCCTGCCACCCTGGCCTGCCCTTCGCCTTTCTCTCCCTCCCCCTTATCTGAGCAGAGCAGCAAGGCAGCAGAAACCAGAGCTGGTTATAGGCATTTATTGAGTTTATTCATTTATTGATTTGACACACTTCCCCACTCCAATCTAGCACATGATACAATCTTGGGTAGGCCAGGCGCTGACACAGGAAATGATGGGAACCCACAGCAGGGGTGGGGGAGGGGACAACACAAAGGGTGGGGGAGCTGCTTTGGGGGCTGGGGTGGAGGGAAACCCCCCCCCGCCTTGTGCCACACACACTTCCACATAACCCCTGTAGTCAGGGAAGAAGAAGGGCAGGGACAGCTGTCGGGGGCCTTGAACAGGGAGGTCTGTGTACTTAACGTTACCACCCTAAGTCCTCCCCTCCTCTTCTCCTTGCTCCCAACCCTCTTCCTAGGCACTAAGCTAATTCCAGGCCTTTCATGCATTCTACCGTAGCACGTGCCACTCTGGGTCATACAAGAGTGTGGTGTGGCTGCACCCCAACACTACATGCTCCCAGGCACAAGTTGATAAGAATGAGAGGACCTGGCTTAGCTTCTTCCTGAGGGAAACCCCAACCTATTTATGCAGACTTTTCTAGCCCTGGTCCAAATGGGAATTTTCCCCCTTGGTCACTACTGCTCCCCACCTCTTCCCTGTGTCCTCGTGTCTCCTCTAGTGTTGTCTGTAGTGTTTGTATCATGTCACTATGACAAAGCCTTCAGAAAGAAAAAGAAAAGCAGTCTCCCCATCACTAGCACCTTGCCACTGTTAAAAATCTCTATATTTGTGTTTGTATTTCTTCAAAAATTTATAAAAAGCCTTTCTGTTATCTGCAGCCTTCCAAGGGTGATTTGGCCTGGCAAGCCACTCCAGTGCTCAGACCTTAGCCCTTCCAGGTCCCCTATGCCCCCTCCCCCACCCCACACCACTGGCCTAAGGGGCCACTGCATAAAAATCCCAGGCTCAACCTAGCCTGGCCCAACTCAGATAAGACTCTCTACAAAAAATCCTGCTCCCAAAGGCAGGGGTAAGGCCACTGGTGACTTCACATTTTCAACAGCATTGCCCGCCCCTGCTACAAGCCTAGGAGGTGGGAATGGGTGAAGCCAAGGATGGCTCCTGAGAGGGGGCCTTACCCCCTAATTGGCACAGTGAGAATAAACCCCCTCCCTTTCCCTCTCCCCTGTCCCTCCCCCAGTGTCCCCATTAGGGGCAGTTTTATCTTTATAATTTCTTCAACACCTGTGTGTGATCAGACCCCACCCTAGCTCTAAAGCAGGGTCCCAAATTCCTGGGGAGGGCTCAAGGGTGAAGAGTGGATATGGACACGCCTGGCTCCACCTCTGAAGCAGGGGACAAAAGCCCCCAGCCATGCCTCAGGGATCTGTGGGAAGAAATGGAGAACAAGGTAAGAGACTCAGCAGGGGCATGCCAACATCCGGCCTGTCCAGATTCACACCAAGGAAGACGGAGAAACCCCCTCGCCCCACATGCACACTCCCCTCTTCTGCGCTACCTGCTACCTCGTAGGGGTGGGCACTGCTGAAGGGCCTGGAGGTCCCATCTGGAAACTATGCCATTCTATCCGAACTCCTCCAATTCCTCAGCAACTCTAGTGACCCCTTAGTTCTAATTCTCCCCCTTGCTCAGATCACGAGACTAACCGGGCACCCAGAAGTGGACAGAGGTTGTGTGACGTTACCAGGATCGGGGAGTGCAGTACCTGGCTCAAAGTTGAAGTCCAGTCCCTCGCCCCCATCCATGAGGTCACTGATGATGTTATCCATGTCACACTCCAGGTTCTCCATATACATATCAAGATCTAGATCCTGAGGCATTCTGTCTGGGCTTGCAGCTTCGGCAGGGGGTGTGAGCACAGGAGTCCCCAGGGCCTTAGGGATGGGAGTACCTGCCATGACTGGAGGGGGAGCTATCATAGAAAGGCTGGGAACCAGACCGCTGGGGCCTGGAGCCTCAAGGGGCTTGGGACATAGGCCGACTCCTGTGGCCAGCTTACTGGAGGAAGGCATCCCCCCTAGCAACAGCAGTGTTGGAGCCTGGGACAGAATGGGATCTACCTGGGTCATGAGGACATCAGCAGGGGGTGGTGGCGTATCAGAGGTGAGCAGGGCCTCCAGAGACTGGGAGCTGGAGAAGCACCCTTCTCCTGCTGACAGAGGCCCCTCTGTGGGACTGAAGAGGGAGGTGTTGTAGGTGTGTAAGGGCCCAGTGCCCCCAGGATGCTGCAATGAGAAGCCAGACAGACTGCTCCGAGTGAGCAGGGAATGGGAAGATGTGAGATTGAGCCCATCTAACAGCTCCAGATCTTCGTTTAGGGTGGGAGGGACACTCCCTGCATAGCTGCTGACTGAAGCTGGTATCTCCTCCTCTGCCAGCACCTCAGACTCTGGCCTCATGGGGGACAGCCGGGTGCTGACGGTGCTAGCATTTGAACTGCTTCGTGGACGGAAAGTGGTCCACACATCGGCTTCCTCGCGGTTTCGAGAACAAGGGCTGCCTGGCCACTTGGCAAAGTGGCCGGCAGGGCTCGTTGGAGTGGCACCTTCAGATGGCGCGGGCAGCACAGCTGGTTTCTTCTTGGGGGTCTTGCTGCGGCCCCGCAACAGCTTGCTGCTACTATCCATCGAGGCTGCCCGGCGGCGGGGTGCCTTGCCACTCTTGCCTCCCTCGGGGTTCAGCATCCACCAGGAGCTCTTGCCAGTGGCCTCATTGTGAACCTTGATGAACTTGCTGTGCAGGGACAGGTTGTGGCGGATCGAGTTCTGGAGGGGGTAGGAAAGGGGCATGAGGTGTGTGCGCAGGCCGGTAGCCAGCAGCCTACTCTAAAAGGATGCTTGGCACAGAGGAGGCATGTTCCTAGAGACTCAAAGAGAGTCAAGTCCAGGGAGAAAATGGCCAGAGATAGGGGTGAGGATGGGGGTGGGGTGGGGGTAGGAAGAGACCAGAGTTCCCACCCTAAGACAAGCTGGTCAGCCTATGCTCCAGACTTTTCTGTGCAGGGAGTGAGGGAAACAATGTAATAATCTACTACAGAGGACACAGAACGAACTCTGCAAAAGTATCTAGGACAATGCTCCTCCCGGGTGCGGGAGTGGGGGAGTGTCCAGGGCTGGTGGATACCGGGGAGACATATGCCTGGCCCAGCAAGAACTAGGTTCAGGTGGGAAAGAGCATTCCACAGTATTTTGAGTGCAGACTCAGGTGGGGCTTACAGGACAGTGGTGCAATGCCAGCCCTGGGACTAACCTACACTGTCCCTAGTCAGTTACTGAATAGACTGAGGCTCTGGAACCTCAGCCTAGCTGCTGTTTCATTCCCTGGAGGGCATCTGGGTCACTCAGCTCTCTATAGGATTTGATTTTTTTAAAAAAATCTGAGCCTTATTTCTCCTAATCTACGACACACAACCTCAACTACACTCAGTCTAGCCTTCTCAATGAGCCTCAAGTACATGAGGCTCAATTCTCACTCCCTTCTCCCCTCTGTAAATTTGACTTGTTTGTCAAGACCAAGCTGAAGTCCCATTTCTTTCTTTTCTTTTTTTTGGCTACAGGCACGTGTGCTCACCAGAAAGACAGAGAGAGACAGAGAGACAGAAAGCGAGAAATCACCACCCAGGGGGGATGGCCACGCCGCAATCCCTTGTCCTCCATTCTCCTCTCGGGATCTTGGGCACGCACGCACACGCGCCCGGCGTGAGTTTAAGCCACCGGGTCCGGGACTCGAACTGTGGTCGACTACATGGGAGTCCAGCGACATAGCCATTACGCTAACTGCTGGTCCCATTATAAAGTGGTTGCTTGAATTTGCAGCCAAATTTCTAGTAGTGTTTTTTGTTTGTTTGTTTGTTTGAATCTGCTCTGCACAATTTTACCCAATGTCTATTGTGGAGATTATGGTTTGATCAAGTCTATGCGCCAAGGGCACGGATAATGTCTTCCAGTCACACAACTCCAAAAAGTGCCCCTTTGGAGACCACCGCATATTCTCAACACACACTCAAGACCATAGTACATAATCAATATTTGTTGCCAGATTGGTGGGTGGCCCCCAGGTGACAATGGCGAGGTTCCCCTTGAGGCCCTGTCAGCTCTTGAGTACCCTGGGTATTAGAAGCTATATGTTTTCCCTTCCTCCCTCACCGTGACATTCTGTTAGGGCTACATTGTTTATATTCTGCAGCCCAGGGAGCTGAGATTAGCTGCTGCTTCAGTCCTTGATCCAGTTTATTTTTTACTGGTTGCTACAGGTTAGGTACATTACAGTTTTGGGTCTCCCTCCCCCTTGCTGGGAAGCTCCCTTCTCTTCCCTATCTCCTTCCCGCCTCCTTTCCTCCACTTCTCAGGAATTTGTGCATAAATTTCTAACCCTAGGGGCATTTGACCTCCCACTAGGCGCGCTTTAGAAACTCTGTAGGAGCCAACGACAGCTGGAGAAAGGAGGCGGCTGACGCTACAGACCTAACCGCTTGCATCTCTCCGACTGGGGCTCTAAGATAAGGAGACCCTTTGCTTGGTAAATGTCGCAGGTTCGAAGCTTCTCTTCCCAGGGCTCTTTAGCCAAACAACTCCTGGTCTCCCTGGGACCTGCAACTACTCTCTGGCTGTGCTGATGCTGCTAGCTCTCTTCAAGGAGTCACACTTGTCCATCCAGCCTGGCTCTTAGGAACTGAGGACTACAGTGACATTCACCCTCCCCCTTTTCATGCTCTAACTCTGGGTCTCCGGAGAAGGCCCATTCTTTTCCGGCTCCTTAGTATCCAAGAGGCTAATCTGTTTGTCCCCTCTTTGTTAGACCTCAGAGCTAGCAAGTAGGATGACAGTTTCTTAACTGGAGAGGTCAGTCCCCTAAAAGCCAATAACTCTTATGAATTGGAAGGCAGGGGACTGCGTGACTTCTAAGTGTTCCCAAGCCACCTAACCTAAGCTTTCTTGTTCTAAGTAAGTGCCGCCCCCTGGTGGGGTGGGAGTAACTTTGGCACATCAGTAGGGGAGTTTTCTCAGGCATGAGGCTTCCCCCTTAGAGGGAGTTGGGAGACCTTGAAAGCCCCAGGCTCAGCCTGATTTAGTTTTGTCATCATTTCACTGAGAGCAAGCCATGCCTTTCTTCTAAAAAAAAAAAAAAAAAAAAAAAAAAAAAAAAAAAAAAAAAAAAAAAAAAAGAAAAGAAAAAAAAAAAAGAAAGATCGCCAAAGAGTGTGTGCTATTGCCAGAGAGCAAAGGGGGCGGGGGAAGAGAAAGAAAGTGAGAAACTACCTCCCCCCATGAGAGATGGTCACACCACAATTCCCTCTCCTCCATTTTCCCTTCTCTCACAATTTTGGGCACACAGGCACATGTGCCTGGTGTGTTTTCAGGTTGCTAGGTCCAAGACTTGAGCCATGAAGTCAGTCATGTGGGATCTGGCTGCTTTAACCAGCATGCCACTGGTTGGCCCAGTCATGGCCTTCTTAGAAAATAGGGTCTTGAGTTCAAGTCCTCATCCCGCTGATATCAGGCGAGTTTTCTAACCTTTCTGTACCTTAGTTTCCTAATGTACAAAATGTAGACTCTCAGAATTTCTGGGAAGATGAATCAAATAAAAAATGCAAAAATGACTCCGTAAATGATAAAGCTCCATATAAGCAGAAATGGTAAGGAGGGATTATACTCCCAGAATACAATGAACAACTCATGGATATTTCTTTTACCCTGGAAAATGAACCTAAGAGAAAAGGCAAACAGCTGTGCGGGCTGGGTTCAAGGAGGGGAGCTCTTTATGGGCTGAGACTGTGGCATGGCAGTCTACCCAGAAATAGTGCCAAGGGTCTCAGTCAGCTGTCCTGTCTTCTGTTCCAGCCCCTAGGAATACTGCAGATCTGATCCCGTAACCTCCTATACCTAAGGGAAGACCCCGTGCTCACTGAACCCTCTGCTTTTCGCTGACCTTGCCACCTGGAGAGGTACACGCGGTCAACAGCGGTTGAAGCTCCCCAGTTTTGTGACTAGAGCCACATATTCTCAGGACAAGTTTTTCAGAGTATCTTGCAAGATCTATCCTCACAGTTTCTTCAGGGAAGGCCATGAAGAAATGGAGCAATTTTGTGCTCTAAAGTCAGAGCCCTACCTCCTTTTTCAAGACGAATATTCCTCAACAGTAAATGAAGACTTCCCCACAAAACTGGGATAGCCCATTACGAGGAAGAGTTTCTTGGTATTATAGGGTAAACGGAGGCAGGCAGCAGCTCACAGCCTCTCCCTTCCTTATGCGTGAGATCAGCTACCCTTCTGCAGGAAGATCGCTCTTTTTACCCTTTGCAACCCCGCTCCCTCCTCTTGGGTAGGGTAGAGCAGTCTTGGAACAGTACCTCTACACTGAGATATTGGGAGGAAAGCGGGGAATTCAAGTAATCCCACAGGAATGGGAGAAAAGGTGTTGGGGTGGGAGGTGGGGGAGGAGGGAAGGCTAGGTTCACGTGGAGAATGCGCACAGTTCCTGCCGTACATAGGATAAAGACTTCTCTGTGGGAATAAGTGTTTGGGGCAGCCCAAGCCAAAGTGCTGGGAGTGTTGAGCAGCCAGCAGAGAGTTCGATTTTCTCCCGGGCAGGGACAGTGTCTTATTCATCTGGGATCCTTCAGCATCAGGCACCGAGTGTGGCACACACTATGTGCTAAGTAAATGTTTGTCTAACTGAAGACTGAAGGTGGATCTCAGGGTTTCCCAAAGGGGTGAGGATGGTAGGTGAAAGGGCCCCCCCCGGGTCGAAGTAAGGAGGCTATGGGGCCCAGGGGTAGGTGGCCTTGTGACAAGGTAAGGGGGTCATAGTTACCTTCCATCCTGCTGAGCTGTTGCTGTCGCCCTTGTCCTTGAAGTAGGGCACAGTGCGGACCATCCACTCATAGATCTGGGCCAGTGTCAGTCGCTTCTCCGGGGCGCTTTCAATGGCCTGGCTGATGAGTTCTGCATATGACTGATTTCCCCAGGCATTCCGGCGGGAGCCTCCCTTCCGAGGACCTGTTACGGCCCCCAGGATCCCGGGCTGGGGGCCCCCTGCCGGCTCCGGGAGCCGGGAGGGCAACAGGATCTGCTCAGAGTGGCCCTCCGTGTGTACTTTCTCTCCCAGACCTGGCTCCACCTCGGGCGGCTCAGACGGCTCAGTAGCGAGCTCTGGTCGGGGAAGGGGCCAGGTGCAGGAGCGGGGACGGCTCTGGGGTTCGAAGTCGGGATCGAGGTCTATGATCGCCGCAGCCTCTGTGGCTGAATTCTCATTCCCTGGATCCATACGTGGAGTTCTCCGCAGCTCAGCGTTCAGTGGAGCCTGCCACAGTCCCTCGCGATGCCTCCCCCCAGGGGGGAAGCACCGAGGGCCAGGAGGCACATTCCTGCCAGTCCTCAGAAAGTCGCGAACTTCCCCCTCGCCCCAGGACGCTGGCCCCCAAGCTGTCCCTTCCTTCCACACAGTTCTCGGATCCGAGCCGCTTCCCAACAACTACAGCCTGCAGCCTGCGAGCTGTTTCCGAGACACCACCTGTAACCTCCGCCTGGCGAAGGCACTTTTTCTCCAACCTCTCACTCGGCTTCCTGCTCTTTTAAACCTGAGGCACGGTATCCCCTCATACATTGCGCTCCCATCACCGATCGTCTCCTAGGCTGCAGTTCCCTCCCCCTTTTAAGTTGCTGCCCCCCGGACACTCCTCCCAAATTTCCTCCAC
>NW_006159640.1:3734015-3745209 GCF_000334495.1 Tupaia belangeri chinensis
TAGCCATCTGCGCACGCGCCGGGAGAGCCAGCTGGGAAACCGAGTTCTTCAGTCGTGCCACCCGGGGCGGGCCTGAGGACTACAACTCCCGTCCTACTTCGCGGCCAGGAGCCAGAGACCCGCGGCAGGAGAGCGGCGTGGCAGGATATTGGGAGGTGCAACCTGAATGATTAGAGGTCGCTGCGGACTCTTCTTGAAAAGCATTTGTGCTCCCTTTCCTCCTCCTCCTCCTCCCTGGTGGTCCACGTGGTCCGGGGTCGCCTCGGTGACCGCGTTGAGAATTGCTAGACCTTTCCCTTGTTCCTTTGGGAGAGGGCGGAAGGAAAAGACGCGCGGTCTACGAGAAGCCGAACACTGAGAAGCAGCCTGCAGCGGACGGGAGTAGGCTGTGTGCCTGTCGGGGAGTTGGGTGCGGGGGTTTGTGTAACAGACGGGTGCTTTCACTGATAGCAGGTGCTGCTCCTCCACCCCCGGAGGCCGAGCGCACTGACTGTGAGGTCTGGCTCGCCAGTGTCCTCCACGGGCTCTTCTGGCCTCTCCTTAAATATCGATGCTCCCCAGGTTCCCATCTTCAACGGCTTTGCTTCTCATTCAACGGTTACGAAAGTGAACACATTATCTGTTCTTGCACCCACACCCCTATTCTCTGGCTATCCTTATCTCTGAATTTGGTTAATGGTTGTCCTGGTCTACCCCGTCTCCCAAGCTATACTTAACCCTTCTTTACTTCTCATCTTCCTAACTTCCCTACCTCCAAATCCTAACTCAAGACCTTATTTGTAAGGGGTCTTGGGTTGCAAGATCAACTTAATTGGACCTTCTTTCAGCAATCTTTTCCTCGCTACAGTTTATGTTCCGACCTGCTGGCAAGGTGGACTTCCTAAGAAACATGCCTGCTAATTACAGCTAAAATGCATGGAGCACTCATGTGCCAGTCACTGTGCTAATTGCTTCATGAACGTTAGCTCATTTACTCCTCGAATCAGTCCTGTGAGATATGTGCTACTATTATCCCCATTTTATAGATGAAGACGTTAAAAATGTTCTGAAATTGGGGCCGGCAGGTGGCGTGGTGGTTAAGGGTGCTGGATTCCCACATGGCTGACCACTGTTGGAGTCCTGGACCTGGTGGCTCTCCCTCTCTCTGTTCCGCTCTGGCCAAATTAAAATAAACATTAAATAAAGTAATTCTTTAAAAAAATGTTCTGAAATTAAATGACTTGTCCAAGAAGGCAGAAGGATTGGGCTCATATCACTTATATATGATTATATCATTTATCCGCTTAAAACTTCAGATTTTCCCTGTTGCATGTGCAATCAAGTCCCAACTCCCTTAGCAAGGCATACTGGGCTCTTCTGAGTGACTACTTCACACCTTTCCTGCTTCATCTTTCCTCAGGCACACTTAAGTTTCCAACCAGAGTTACACACTATTTTCTGGACAGACTATGCCTCTTTATACCTTTCTGCATTCTGACAAGTCATCTCTCCTCATTCCCTCCCCAAGGCTCTTATTTTGGTAAAGTATTCAGCTTTCCCCACCTTCCTCAGTTGTGGTTAGTTTTCCCTTTTCTGCATTCCTAAGTATTTTGTGCAGGCCTATGATATATAACACAAGCCATATTGTATTGTAATTATGTGTTTACTTGTTTGTCTTTTTTTTTTTTTAATAAGCTGAGAAGTTTAGTTGAGGGCAGAGACAACGTTTATGTATCAGTGTGACTCTAAGCATCCCACAGTGTACAATAAATGCTAATCAAACAAATAAATGAAACTAAGAACAAATGATATTGCATTTAACAACTTCTAAATAAATGTGTCATTCCTATCTTCTGCCTGACTATGTTCCAATCTACCTGCCAGTCAGCAAGCTCCCAGGTACAGGGACTATAGTTTTTTTTAATTCTTTTTATTTTAGGTTTTTGCATAGGATGAGTGTGCTTGCTGGAGAGAGACAGAAATAGAAAGAGGGAAAGTGAAAATCACTTCCCAGGAGGGATGGCCACACTGAATCTCTTCTCTTTCATTCTCCTGTCAAGATTTTGGACATGCATGTGCATGCACCTGGCGTGTTTTTCAAGCCAGTAGGTCTGGAATGTGAACCACGCAGCCTGCCAGGTGGGAGCCCAGATCCTTAACCATCATGCCACCTGCTGGCCTCAGGGACTATAATTTAACATGTTTATCACTTACAATTTTGCTCTCTATGTATTCCGTGAAGATGAGGCCATCTTCCTGTAAGAAAGGATATCCATGCAACCTGGAATCTTTTCAGAGGTGGCAACACACTGAGCTTTCAAAGTGATATCAGTCTCCTCATGGTAAAATAGCCATCCTGGTTCTTCATATTCCTGCCTCCTTCCATTCAACATACATTTGTCCTCCACCTGTCACATAGGTGATATACAGAGGCCACATATTTCTACCTGAAGTCCAGACTAGAGAGTTGGGATATAGTCTCTCCCAACGCCAGCAAACATTTTCTGCAACCCCCTCCCCCACTTTGCTCTTGCAACCCAGCCTGGAGTACCTCGTAAGCAATGCATGAGTAGTGAATTTGGTAGAGGAGAGAGCTTGGTGGGCACCAGGTCATAAGGAGTTCTCTTCTAATCGAGACAGGTGTGGTGGCAGATCATGCAGAGTTGCTGAGACAGGAAAATGGGAGGGTGGGGCAGGTACCTGTCCTGGCTTGAGTTATATCTCACATTGTCTTCCTTTGTACATTTGTTTGAAAAGGTCTACCTCCCCACCAACTCATGTCCATCACCTCCTTAAATTTCCAATTCAAAGCTCAAAACTTACATGCTCTTGGAAACTTTCCTCAACTAGTCCAACCTGACAGATCACTTACCTACTTTGCATCTCCTGAACCTCTAAGAACTCAGTTTGTATTCTTTAATTTTGTGCTTGTAGTTATATGACTTTTCATTTCATAAGGGTATATTGCCTTCTCAATTGGATTATAAACTCTGCCATTAGCCAACAGATGTTTGTGGAGCCTTTACTTGAGGGTATACCATGAAACCTTGGACAGATAAAAGTGACCCTGAGCCATATGATCAGATGATTCAGGAGGGTGAGCTAAAAGATCGTCAGGATGGTAAAAAAACCTTGACTTGAAAGTATGCAGCTAGAGAGGTCAGGGTTACTTACCTCATTGCTGTGGGAATGTTAGAATATGCATTAGTCAGGAGACACAGTTAGCAAGGTGGCCTTGGAAAATAGAAGAGACATTGGCCAAGAAAGAGGGCTCCAGAAAAAACACTGTGGTCATAAGTTATGAACAGATATGGCAGGATATGTGGGGTACACAGGCTTTTCTCCTTGTTGAAACCCCAGAATTTGTTCTTAAATAGCTCCCCTTTCACCACGTGTGTGTGTGTGTGTGTGTGTGTGTGTTTTCCTCTTGAAAGCAGTAGGGGTTTGGCTCTCTTGCCTCTTCTGCTGCCACCACCCACTCTCCTACCTGGGTGCCACCCCCCCCCCAAGCCTGCTGCCAAACCGGCTCTATTAATTTAAATTGAGATAGATATTCTTCCACTTCTTTCTTACCCTGCCCAGCTCTGGTAAAACACTGAACTCCCACCTAGAGTTTTTGTATAATTTTTACTAGCAACCACAGAGAAAGGTGCAGGAGTTAACAAAGGTACTAATGAGAAAATGCAAGGACTCTTGGAAAGCATCTCCTCTATTCATCCTGAATCTTGACAGATGTGTACGGAACAAACATGGTTTTGGTTACTTTCTTCCTCAAGTCTTACGTGTTTTCGTGAAGTAGTTCTTGTCTTAGAAGTCACCCTCCAAATCCTGTCCATTGTTGTACAACCCTCACTTATTGTTTTTAACAGTCTTTTCAACTGTCCCAACCTCTGTGGGGCAGTTGGTAGTGTACTGGACGGCAAAGCTGAAAGCCACATGTCAACTATGGTTTTAGTCTCAACCCATTTGGTCTCAAAACGTGCAGGTGCAGAACCAGCAGTTGGTGTAATGGCTGTGTTGCTGGGCTCTCATGTAGTCGACCACAGTTTGAGTCCCGGACCCGGTGGCTTAAAACTCACACCAGCGTGTGTGCGTGCGTGCCCAAGATCCCGAGAGGAGAATGGAGGAGAAGGGACTGCGGCGTGACCATCCCCCCTGGGGGAGGTGATTTCTCATTTTCTGTCTCTATGTCTCTGTCTGTCTTTCTGGCGAGCGCACACGCCCTATAGCGAAAACCTCTGTTAAAAAATGCAGGTGCATGGTTGTTCAGGCTGCTAGAAGGACGTAGGACTGGAGGAAGGGGAATCTGGTGTGACTGAGCCCTATGGCAGTATACTCCTCTGCCCCCTCTCTCTCATGCACTATCATGAATTTTTAAAAGATCCTCTCAGTTGACAAACATTTAAATGTTAAGGAATATTTAAGAGCCTACCATATTCCAGGCTCCAGGTTAAGTGCTTTTACATAAAGTGCAACCTAGAATGAGGTATGTTTGCTCCTCCGTATTCACATGTACTTCATCCATAGATTCAACCAACTGCGATAGAGAATATTCAGGAAAAAGGTGGTTGCATCTGTACTGAACATGTAGAGACTTTCTCTGGTCAGTATTCCTTAAACAATACAGTATGACAACTTTTTTTTTGGAGAGGTTTTTGCTATAGAGTACATGCGTTCACCAGAAAAACAGAGACAGAGAGACCAAAGTGAGAGATCACCCCCCAGGGTGGATGGCCACTCCACAGTGCCTTCTCCTCCATTCTCCTCTCGGGATCTTGGGCACGCACGCTCACGCGCCTGGCGTGAGTTTAAGTCACTGGGTCCGGGACTTGAACCGCGGTCAACTACATGGGAGTCCAGTGATGTAGCCATTATGCCATATGCTGGTCCCTAGTATAACAACTTTTAACATAGCCTTTGCATTCTGTAAGGTGCTGTAAATAATCTGGAGATGATTTAAAGTAAACAGGAGGGTGTGCATAGGTTATATGTGAACACTGTGCCATTTTATATAAGGGACAAAATACTCCATGAATTTTGGTATCAGTGAGAGGTCCTAAAACTGATCCCCTACAAATACTGAGAGTTGATTGTACTCAGATTTTATCCCCAAATACATGTGAGTCAGTATCGCTATTAAGTTTGGGCCAACAAATGATGTGGAAGTTAAGGCAGTTGGATCACATGTGACCACCTGCGTGGTTTGAATCACAGATCTGGCGGCTTGAAAATCGGGTATGTGTGCGTGCATGTCCAAAAGCCCAAGAGGAGAATAGAAGAGAAGGGACTGTGGCATAGCCATCCTCCCTGGGAGGTGATCTCTCACTTTTCCTCCCTTCTGTCTGTCTCTCCCTGTCTCTCTCTGGCAAGCACATGCACCCTATAGCAAATTAAGAAAAAAAAAGGTTAAAGTCAGCTTTCAGTCCTTTCTAGACCCTGGAAATCACTTTCGCACAGTGAAAAGAGCACAGGTTGAATAAAGAGATCTGGGTTCTTGTCAAATTCTGTCACTAACTAGTTCAATAATGATAGTAACTACACTGATACTAATAGATAACATTTTGGGGGGTTTTGTTATGTGTTAGGCACTGTGCTAAATGCTTTGTGTGCATTGCATGATTTAATCTACTCGACAAGCATATATGCTTAATGGTAAGTGGTAGAGCAGAGGGACAAATAAAGGTTGTTTGACTCCAAAACCTACATAAGTCAATTCTTCTCTTCTTTTTTAAAAATTAATTAATTTATTTAATTCCATTTGTTATTGTTGTTTATTTATTTTTAAAATTTGACCAGACAGAGACAAAGAGAGAAAGGGAAAGTGAGAAAGAGAGCCTCCAGGTCCGGGACTCGAACTGCAGCCGACCATGTGGGAATCCAGCACCTTTAACCACCACTCTACCTGCCTCTCCTCTTCTGGCTTTGGTTCTTCACTTATAAAATGAGAATGTTGTATTATACAATCTCTAAAGTCTCTCCTTGCTCTAAAATTCTATTTTCTGTGATCTCCGATATGGGTGACCCAGATTGCCCTTTTGGCCTTAGGTTGCCTTGAGCTTACATTTCACACCCACACAAATTCAGTTCTGGCCCCATATGAATGATGTTTCCCCACAATGCTTTGTCCCTCTGTTTTTTTGTTTGTTTGTTTTCTTTTGTTTTGTTTTAATTTATTACCAGAGGGCATGTGTGTTCACCAGAGAGAAGGACAGAGAGAAAGCACCCCTCAATGGGATGTGGCCATGCCACAATCCTTTTTCCTTCATTCCTCCCTCCCTTCAGGATTTGGGACACACATACCTACACAGTGGTCATATTTTTCAAGCTCCCAGGGTAGGGATTTGAACTGTGGGTTGGATGTGTGGAATCTGGCTCCCTTAACCACTGTATTATGGGGCCAGCCCTATCTATTCCTCAGGTTTTGAGGGACCTTCAAGCTTCCTCTTTAATCCTTCCCGTAGATCTCTATGTTTCCAACGTTTGAAAATTCTACTGGTATGATGTTTATCAGAGTTATTATTATTTAGTTTTGCTATAGAGCACACGAGCTCTTTGGGGGGGGGGGGGAGAATGAGAAATCACTTCCCAAGGGATGGTCATATCACAATCCCTTTTCCTCCATTCTCCTTTTGGGATTTTGGGTGCACATGCACACAAAACTTGAACCGCATAGTGAGCCCGTCAGCCATGCGAGATTCAGTCATGTTAACCAGCACACCGCCAGCTGACTCCTTTACCAGAGTTATTTACTGAAGAGTTTTTAAATCAGAGATACTTGCCAAAAAGTTTCCAATACACAAAAACATGCTTATGTTTTATTTTTGAAATAATTATTTATTTAATTTTATTTATTATCATTATTTTTCAATTTGACCAGAGAGAGACAGATAGAGAAAGAGAGGGAAAGTGAGAAAGCAAGTCACCAGGTCTGGGACTTGAACCATAGTTGGCCATGTGAGAGTCCAGTATCCCAACCACCATGCCACCTGCTGGCTCCTAACTTTATTTTTTTTAATTACCAGAGGGCACATGCACTTTTCAAGCAGACAGTGAGAGAGAGAGAAAGAGAGAGAGAGAGAGAGAGAGAGAACACCCTACTAATGGATTGTGGTCATGCTGCAATCCTTTATCCTTCATTTATACATCTTGTCAGGATTTGGGGCGCACATGCACACACACCGGCATGTTTTTCAAGCCACCAGAGCCAGGATTCAAACTGAGGTTATTCATACGGAATATAGCTCCCCTGGCCACTGGACTATGGGTCCGGCTCTACATATATATATATATATTTTTTCTTTTATTGAGAAGTTTTTGCTATAGGGTGTGTGCACTCACCAGAAAGACAGAGAGAAACAGAGAGACAGAAAGCAAGAAATCACTCCCCGGGGGTGATGGGCATACCGCAATCCCTTCTCCATTCTCCTCTTGGGATCTTGAGCACGCATGCACACGTACCCAGTGAGAGTTTAAGCCACTGGGTCCAGGACTTGAACCATGGTCAACTACATGGGAGTTCAGCAACACAGCCATTATGCCAACTACTGGTCTCCTTACGTTTTAAAGTTACATAAAAAGAGCAAAATGCAATGCTTTGTGAACTATTAGGTTGTCAGGAAAGTCATGATGTGTTGTTCTGTTGTCCTGTGCAAAAAATTTGCTGATAATTTTGTTTAAAATTCATTGAGAAAAGATGGGGGGAAATGGCCAAAAACTATTAACAGTTGTTAATTTACCTTTTTTTTCTCTTTCTCTTTCTCTCTCTCTCTTTCTTTCTGTGGTTTTACTTATGTTTTTCCAACTTACTATGATTGTGTATAACCTTTAAGCTGGGGAAAGTATTTCACATTCTCTCTGTTTCTACAAGGGATTTGAAACATTTTACCAAAAGAAGAGTACAAATGTCATAAGAGGATAGAAATAGAGAATCAGAGGCATGGAAAGGAGGACAACGCTAACGCGCAATGACTGAGCATTAAATTTACCTTTTTGGGTAGTCAAGGAAAGGGGGAAATGCAGCAAATTACACAATTCTTGTTATCAGAAAGAAAGAAGCACAGCAATTCCTCAAGAGAGACAGAGATTTTCCTATCACTGAATTCTTTGCCCTCAGTTGAGAAGACAGGACTATAGCCGACAAAATTGTTTGAAAAAACAAAACACTTATGATTCCATTGCCCTCATCCAATTTTCATCTTGGCCTATCAGCTTTCAGTCCTTGTCCACAGACACATATAATTTTACATGGTTGCAATTATAGTCTATGTACCATTTTGTGTTCTCCTTTTTTCAATGGTCATATAATAAACACGTTTTTATATTTAGTCTTCCATAATTATAATTTTTAACAGCTATATAATGGTCCATTGCTGGCACTAAATTCTGTAAGCAACTTCTCGTGTGGGATTAACATAAGGGACAATGTCCTCAGTAACAGTTTCATAACGCACACAGAGGAGATTTTCATATTACTTTCTTGTAACTACCCTGGCCGGAAGCCAAGGGCGTAACATTAAAGCACTTCTACAGGGACTGAGCTCAGATGGTTCAGGCATGTAACCTTCTGGTGTTCTAACTTGATCTGAGGACACAACTTAAAATGCCACCTAGAGGAGTGGATGGATAGAATGTCCCTTACAATATATTCCATAAATATCTCTTCTCACAGCCAGGCTTTTGACAGGACTTCAGAGGCCAACTACATTTATTCTCTGATGAAGGCCAGAGGTATTGGTATGCTCTGTTGTTGACTGAGGCAGGATCCATATGTTTTGGAAGGCAGATGAACAGGTGGCTGGGTGACAAGGTTACCATTCTAGCTTGAAAGTTGAGAAGGCTGACTGGTGGTGTTGCCTGTGTGGAAGTTTACCTCTTATTTTCATGGAGGTGGGGTGCAGGTGAAGCCAGATTTTTCTGAGGAAGTAGCTCTTGGATCTAAGTTCAATACTACAGAGGAGAGGAGGGATTTTTGATCTGAACAATTTTCAAAGTACATAACCAGTCAGGTGGCTCGGGGATAAGAAGGGAAGTCTCAAAATATTCCAGTGGAACCTCTAGTTTTAGGAATAGTAGGGTCTCAGTACGCCTACTAGTATAAATTAGCTGCGGAATGGGATTTTAAATGACCAATTGAATTTTGGAGACTGTCACTAAGGACAATTAAAATTTTTTACAGAAATGATGTCAAGCTATTATTTCTGGCACTAATTACGTACCAGAGCCAATCGTCTCTAAAGAACTATACCTAATTTTCGGTAATATAACTATGTCAGCAGCATAAAGCCACTTTCAGTTTTTATCTTAAAATTTTCATTGTATGTACATGAGAGCCACAAAACAAAACATTTTAAAATATTTTAAAATTTATTTACATTTGATCACATATATCTTTACAGTGTACATTTCTCTTTTCAGCACAAATACTTTGCATATCAGTGAAGACAAAGATATTACAATATACATTATCATCAGCAAATAACTTCTCTTTTTTTTGTCAAACATACTTTTACTTTTTTTGACTTCTCCTTTCCCCTCCTTCCCTTCCATACTAAACTTTTTTTTTTCATATTTTATTAATTCACAAAAAATCTTAAACTAAAAATATGGACAAAGCTGAAATCCAGTGATGAGTGTGCTTCTGAAACGTTTTTTCTTCTCTCTCCATTCCCCTTTTTACTAAAGAGAGGTATAAACTAACTTATTTGCAAAAAAAAAAAAAATTAAGATAGTCTCAATTTGGTCTGTTACTTGCACAAAGCCCCATAAGAATTCAATTTCTGATGCAAGATAACAGATAATATTGCATTATTGAACTTATGCAAATAACCATTCTGCCACAAAATTAGAATGCTCACAAATATTTTCCAATTGCAGAGGGGTCAGGAAGGGAGAAAAGTTTATGTTCTAATTTTTAAAAAATTAACAGATTGCTGAGCCTATCAACAACACAAAAGAAAACAACAATCCTTAACTTTGGAAGACAAAGCATAGAAGAAAATCAGTAATGTCTCAGTCAAAAATCATAGAATTGGGACCAGCTGTTAGCGTAATGGCTATGTCACTGGACTCCCATGTCGTCGACCGTGGTTCACGTCCCAGACCCGGTGGCTTAAAATTCACGCCGGGCACGTGGGTGTGCGTGCCCAAGATCCCGAGAGGAGAATGGAGGAGAAGGGATTGCGGTGTGGCTATCCCCCCTGGGGGGTGATTTCTCGCTTTCTGTCTCTCTGTCTCTCTGTCTGTCTGGCGAGCACACCCTACAGCAAAAACCTCTCTAAAAAAAAAGTCATAGAATTATATTTCACCAGTTCAGTCTCATCTAATCTCTCTTTTGTTGAATTTGCAGTAAAAACTTTTTTTTTTGAGGTTTTTGCTATAGGGCGCGTGCACTCCTCTTGGTATTTGGGGCATGCAGGCACACGTGCCCCACGTGCGTTTCAAGCCTCTGGGTCTGAGGCTTAACCCATGTTCAACCATGTGGGAGTCCAGCAACATAACCATTATGCTATCTGCTAGTCTCAAAGTTTCTTTTGTTCTTTCTTCCGTGAGTATGGGGGAGGGGAGAACCCCCCAAAAGGTCTTCATACTGTGATCCACTCCCAGCCTTAGCTAGCCCTAGATTGTGCACACAGACACCCAGTGTGTCCAGAAAGATCTTCAGACATGAACCTGTAATATGTGGGCCAGTCTCACCAAGTGTTGTGCTACCCATTGTGTGCCAAGTGCCTGTTACGCAAGTAAAACATATATTTTTCTTTAAAAATTTAGAGCATAGAGCTAGCAGGTGGCATGATAGTTAAGGCACTGGATTCCCACATAGCTGACTGTGGTTCGAGTCCTAGACCTGGTGATTTGCTTTCTCACTTTGTCTCTCTCTCTCTGGTGAGCACATGCCCTATAGCAAATTTAAAAATAATAATAATAAATAAAATTATATGAATAATTTGTTTTAAAATATTAAGAACATCATAGCAACTCCTCACTATAGGGCATGTGCACTCACTGGAGAGACAGAGAGATAGAAAGAGAGAAATCACCTCCCAGGGGGATGGCCACACCGGAATCCCTTCTTCTCCATTCTCCTCTTGGGACTTTGGAAACGCATGCACGTGTATCCAGTATGAGTTTTAAGCCACTGGGTTCAGGACTCGAACCATGGTCGACTATGTGGGAGTCCAGCAATGTAACCATTATGCCATCTGCTGGTCCCATATTT
>NW_006159640.1:3745249-3754470 GCF_000334495.1 Tupaia belangeri chinensis
GAGAGAGAGAGTAATTTTTGCTATTTGGTGCATGTACTCACTGGAGAAATAGAGACAGAGAGACAGAAAGCAAGAAATCACCCTCTAGAGGGGATGGCTACATTGCAATCCCTTCTCTTCCACTCTCCTCTTGGGATCTCGGGTACACATACACATGCTCAGAGTGAGTTTCAAGTTGCCAGGTCCAGGACTTGAACCACAGTCAACTCCATAGGAGTCCAGTGATGTAACCATTACGCTATCTGCTGATCCCACATTTAGCCATTCTTAAATAATTTTTTTTTTTAATTGTGGCAAGGGCTAGCCCTCTGACCTAGTGGTTAAGGAATTCAGATCCCAGGACCAGCAGTTGGCATAATGTTTATGTCGCTGGACTCCCACATAGTTGACCGTTGTTTGAGTCCCGGACCTGGCAGCTTGAAACTCATGTTAGGCATGTGTGTGTGCGGGCCTGAGATCCTGAGAGGAGAATGGAGGAGAAGGGATTGTGATATGGCCATCCCCCCTGGGGGGGGATTTCTACTCTCTCTCTATGGTAAAAAATTTTAAATAAAAACAAATGAAATGAAAAAAAAAATTAAAAAAAAAAAAAAAAAAGAAGGAGAAGAAGTCAGATCCCACTTGGTTGATTGGTTAATTGTAGTTCAAATCCTGGCCCTGGCAACATGAAAACCACTCCAGGCATGTGTGTGTATATGCCAAAATCCTGACAGGATTGAGAGAAGAAGGAGAAGGGATTGTGGAATGACCACACCTTATTGGCAGGGGGAGTGCTTTCTCTCTCTCCCTCTCTTTCTGTCTCCAGTGGTAAGCACACATGGCCTCTGACAAATTAAAAAAAAAATCTGGCAAGAATGCTAACAAGTCTGCTAACCTATTTCACTTTCCCTGGTGTCACTCTGAGCACTTTAGTGCAAAGAGACAAGTTGAAGTAAGGGGAAAAAATCCATTTCCATGCAGGTCGAGAGATGCCCCAGACAACCATCTTGTGAGTGTAAATTAACAGTGATGTTCAGTGAAACTTCCTGTGATGATGGAAATGTTCTATATCTGTACTGTCCAAGAGGTAGCTACTAGCCACATGTAACTAGAGCACTTGAAAAGTCACCAGAGCAACTGAGAAAGTGGAGGGTTTTTGTTGTTGTTTTATTGCCAAAGGGTGCATGTGAGAGAGAGAGAGAATCTACTCCAAGGGGCATGGTCCATTGGTCCTGCAATCCCCTTTTTCCACTTCTCCAGCCCATCAGGATTTGGGGCACACACACACATGACGGGTATGTTTTTCAAGTCATCAGGGCTAGAACTTGAAGTATGATCAGCCATGTGGGGTACAGTTCCCTTAACTACTGTGCTATGGGGACAGTCCTGGAGTTCTTTTTAAATTTTTTTTCTTTTTAGGTTTTTGTCATAGGCACGTGTGCTGGCCAGAGAGAGACAGAAACAGAGAGAGGGAAGGTGAGAAATCACTCCCCCCCCCCCAGGAGGGATGGCCATGCCATAATCCCTTCTCAATTCTCCTCTTGGGATTTTGGGCAAGCACGCCCACACACCTGGCATGAGTTTCAAGCTGCTGGGTCTGGGCCTTGAACCATGGTTGACAATGTGGGAGTCCATTGCCTTAACCACCACCCCTCCTGCTGGCCACAATGATCTTTTTATTTATTCATGATAGAACATGTGCACATGCATGAGAGAGAGGAACATCCTCCTCAGAGTCTGGTCACGCTGTGATCACCTTCCTCTAGTCTTCTAGCCCGTGAGATCTTGGGCACTCATGGACATTCAGGATGTGTTTCAAGATGACTAGGTGGGAATTCAAACCATAGTCACCTTGTGGGATCCAGCTGCTCTTGGGAAGCACATTACTGCTGTACCACGAAGCTGGCCCTGGAATTTTCATTTAATTTAAATTTGGTTACCTGTAGCTAGTGGCTACTGATTGTATGGTTCAAGACTCTAGCATATGTGACATAAAAAGCCACAATCTCTTTATAAGTTACATCATCAGGAGCTGTAAGACAATTGCACCCAGCCTCTAGAGGTCAACGGATGATGCTAAGATCTTGTCTTGGTCCTCTGACATGTCTTTCTTTTCTTTTGGGATTAGATCTCCTTGTTCCTGGCCTCTAGATGGGTTAAACGATGCATAATCATACAGAAAATACAAGGTTGCTCGAAAGTTTAGCTTTCCGGGAAGATGGCATAATGTTTGTGTCGCTGGACTCCCACATAGTTGACCGTTGTTCGAGTCCCAGACCCAGCAGCTTGAAACTCATGCCGGGCATGTGTGCGTGCGTGCCCAAGATCCCAAGAGGAGAATGGAGGAGAAGGGATTGTGGTATGGCCATCCCCCCTGGGGGGTGATTTCTTGCTTTCTGTCTCTCTTAGCTTTCTGGGAAGTAACTCTACTCAAACCAAACCATGTACGAATTCATTTCTAATCCCAACACCCTCACTTGACATTTAATGAACTAAAAGCTTCAAGGATGACTGAAGTCATACACAAATTCAACAGAAGAGTATCAACATCTTACAAAAAAATGGTCTTGGCTGAGAGCCAGCATTGTTCGGTTAGCTGGATTGTGTGTCAAAAAATGGGGTTTAGACCCGGAGAGAACTGATCTACTTTCTTGTTTTCCTTAAATGCCTCTGGGGCTCCTCAATCCCCATCCAGATCTCCTTTATCATCCAGATGGTTCCTGACTGTCCCACATAGTCTGCTAAGTGTATGGCTTACATAGATAGGCACATGGTTATGCAATTTGCTCCCAGAGAGGCTCCAGAATGTCCAGATCTAGTGGCCAGTTGATCTTCCCTGGCAGCATCAGGAAGATATGACAGCACATGTGGGCTGAAGAAATACCCAGTCTGCCCCTGGGAGAACAGCGAGGGGCTCAAAGGCACAAATACATATACTCTTAATATAGATAATAATAAGCTAACATGGAAAATATGTTAGCTATTCTTGTTTAGCAACTTTTTCACACGGGCTCTGATTTATGAAAGTATACCTATCCTCTGTCTCGCACCCCCTTAAACCATTTCCTGCTCTTTAATGTTTACTTTCCCTGAGCTCTGCTTAGTCCTTTTCTCCTTCTGCCTCTGGCAGTTTCCACTGCTGATCCCCTTTCTTCTTTTCCTGGGGCCAGTCTTCTAGGATCCTTCAACAAGGTCACGCACTGGGTTAATCTACATGTGGTATCAGGCCGTTAAGATATAAGTTAAAGAAAAAGGAGGCTTAAACACAGTTCTGTTTTACTTGTGATTGTGGTTTGGTCTTTTTTTTTTTTTTTGGAGAGATTTTCACTGTAGGGCACGTGCACTCGCCAGACAGACAGAGAGAGACATAGAGACAGAAAGCGAGAAATCACCCCCCAGGGGGGATGGTCACGCCGCAATCCCTTCTCCTCCATTCTCCTCTCGGGATCTTGGGCACGCATGCACACACGCCCGGCGTGAGTTTTAAGCCACCGGGTCGGGGACACGAACTGCGGTCGACTACGTGGGAGTCCAGCGACGTAGCCATTACGCTAACTGCTGGTTCCCGTGATTGTGGTTTGGTGTACCACAGGACTACTACGTACCCTGAGACTTTCACATCTAAACTTAAAAAAAAAAAAAGTCCCTCCTTCTGCTTACAGGAGTAATACATGTTTTTAAAAGCAAAACTGTAAAGTACAGAAAAAAATTTAAACCAACCAATGAAAAACAAGTTAATATTTTGGTATTTTTATCTGGCATATTTTTTTCCCCTTCTGCATGGATTTTTAAAAATCATTCTTTTAATCACTTTCTACATAAAATGTGGTAATCTTGCCCCCTCCCACTTAACATGTAAGCATTATTTTCCTTTTTTTTTTTTTTTTTTGGAGAGGTTTTTGCTATAGGGCATGTGCGCTAGCCAGAAAGACAGAGACAGAAAGCAAGAAATCACCCCCTAGGGGGGATGGCCACGCCACAATCCCTTCTCTTCCATTCTCCTCTCAGGATCCTGGGCATGTACGCACACGTGCCTGGCGTGAGTTTAAACCACTGGGTCCGGGACTCAAACCGCAGTCGACTACATGGGAGTTCAGCGACATAACCATTACGCTAACTGCATATTTTCAAGTGAATATACAGGTTCATAAATATAATTTTAGTGCCTTTATAATAGTCTATGAAGTGGATGTACCACAATTTAATTATTTCTGTGGTACTTTCTGTTAGCCATTTGTCTTGAAGTGGTATTAAAATGATTTATCCAAGAATTAATGACCAAGGATTGGCCAGCCGGTGGCATGCTGGTTAAGGCCAGCTGGATCCCACATGCCTGACAGCACAGATAGACTCCCAGACCTGACAACCTGAAAAACATGCTGGGCACATGTGCGTGTTTCTCCAAAATCCTAAGAAGAGAAGGAGGAGAAGAGATTGTAGTGTGACCATCCCCCGAGGGGTGCTTCCTCACATTCTCTCTCTTTCTCTTTCTTTCAATCTTTCTCTCTGTGCCTCTCTGCAGTGAGTGTACACAACCTATAACAAAGTTTTAAAAATTATTAAATGACCAAGGATCTATGTCAAGCACATACAGATTTTTTCCAAAATAGTAATTGCCCATGTAAAACAGGAAAATGAGGGACCAGCAGGTGGCGTGGTGGTTAAGGGGCTGACACTTCCCTATGGTCGACTATGGTTCAAGTCCTGGACCTGGTAGTTTGCTTTCTCACTTTCTCTCTCTTTCTGTATCTCTCTCTGGTCAAATTAAAAGAAATGAATAAATAAATAAAAATTAAATAATTATTTAAAAACCTCAGGGAAATGATAGTTCATTGAAAGATGTAGTTTTTCAATGAATGTTAGATTTCTTTCTCCATAAAGTTTATAAGAGTATAATATTAATGAATCGTTTAAAATTTTTTTCTATAGGGTGTGTGTACTTATCAGAGAAAGAGGAAGCAGGAGAGACCACATAGCAATCTCTTCTCCTTTTTTCCCTCTCTGGGTTATGGGCACGCATACACATGTGCCCAGTGTTGTTTTTTAATTGACTGGGTCCAGAATTCAAACTGTGCAGTGGGCTTTGTAGGATCTGGCTGCCTTCACCACCACACCATCTTGCTAGCTTTAATGAATCTTTTAGTAGCATCAGGATCTGCTTCTCCATGACAGCAGCCTTATGTAGCGCGCACACACACACACACACACACACACACACACAGTACTTTGGAATCATGGTTCAACTCTGTAGCATAGAGGTTAAAGTGCTGTGTATTGGGAGTCAGATCCCACATGGCCGGTCACTGTTCAATTCCCAGCCCCAGTGACTTGAAAAACATGCTGGGAGCATGTGCATGCATGCCCCAAATCCTGATAAGCTGGACAAGTGGAGATAAAGTATCATGTCATGACCACACCCCATGGAGCGGGTTCTTTCTCTTTTTCTCTCTTTAGTGAGGGTGTGTGCCCTCTGGCAATTCAAAAATGTTTAAAAATCCTTTGAATCATAACTAGCAGATGGCATAATGGTTACGTTGCTGGATTCCCACGTAGTTGACTGCAGTTCGAGTCCCAGATCCAGCTACTTGAAACTCATGCCAGGTATGTGTGCATGCCCAAAATCTCAAGAGGAGTATGGAGTAGAAGGGATTGTGGTGTAGCTATCCCGGGGGGGGGTTTATGTTTTGCTTTCTGTCTTTCTGTCTCTGTATGTCTCTTTGGTGAGCACACATGCCTTACAGCAAAAATATCTCTCTCAGAAAAAAAAATCCTTTGAATCAAATGTCCTTTCCTTTATTCAATAAATATTGAGTGTCCATTATGTGCGAGGGACTACAAATCCACTAAGAATAAAAACAAAGTGCTTGCCTTCATGGAGCATGTAGTTTAGTGGAGTTCATAGGCAATCAAATAAGCAATTATATACAGTATGAAAATTTTAAAATAGGGAAAGTATGGGGGGGATGTATAAGTGTATAAAAGGAGGGTATCTAATTGAACTTGGGAATCAGGAAGGCTTGCTGGAGGAACTGGCATCTAAGCTTGGGTGTGAAGAACGAGCAGAAGTTAGCAATCTGAAGAAAGAAAGGGGACTAGAGGAGAGGCTATATGTTCTGAACAGGGGGAACGGCAAGTATAAAGTCTCATAAGCATAAGAGAGACAGACTCTTGTTTATCTGAAGATTTCTGTATTTTTATTCTTCCTTGATAAAAGTCTTTTAGTATCTTTGTAAAAAATTTGCTATAGGTGTGTATGCACTTACCAGAGAGAGACAGAAAAAGAGAGAGAAAATGAGAAAGCACCCCCTAGGGGCGATGGCCATGGCACAATTTCTTCTCTGTTTTCCTCTTAGGATTTGGGGTATGCACATACATGTGCCTGGTGTGCTTTCCTTGTTTTCTTTTTTTTTTCAGTGTTTGCTATAGAGCATGTGTGCCTGCTTGCAAGAGACAGAGTGAGAAAGAGAGAGAGGAACAGTGAGAAATCCCCCCCCCCCCAGGTGCAGTCAGACCTCAATTCCTTCTCCCTTCTCCTCTTGGAATTTTGGGCACACATGTACATGTACCTGGCGTATCTTCCAAGCAGCCAGGTCCAGAATTTGAACTGCACACTCGGCCATGTGAGATCAGCCACCTTAACCACCATGCCACCAGCTGACCCCATGAAGACGTCTTTATTTTGCCTTCAATTTTTTTTTTTTTTGGAGAGGGTTTTGCTATAGGGCATGTGTACTTGCTAGAGACACAAAGAGAAACAGAGAGACAGAAACTGAGAAATCACCCCCCAGGGGGGATGGTCATGCCGCAATCCCTTCTCCTCCATTCTCCTCTCGGGATCTTGGGCACACACGCACACGTGCCCGGCATGAGTTTAAGCCACCGGGTCCAGGATTCAAACCGTGGTTGACTACATAGCAGTCCAGCGACATAGACATTATGCCAACTGCTGGTCCCAACCTTAAATTTTTTTCTGAAGGCCAGTAGGCAGCATGGTGGTTGAGGTGCTGGACTCCCACAATGGTTTAGAGAGAGAGAGAGAGAGAGAGAGGATCCCCTGGGGGGACATGGTCACACCACAAATCCTTTCCTCCATTCTCTTCCCATCAGGATTTTGGCCACACATACATACATGCCCAGGGTGTTTTTCAAGCCACCAGGACTGGGATTTGAATTGCAGTCAGCCATGTGGGATCTGGCTCTCAATGCATAGTGCTTAATCAATTTAATACAGGCCTGGTGCTCATTTTTATTTTTAAAAGTTTATTTATTTTGAGAGACACAGAGAGAGAGAAGCACCCTCGATAGGATCTTCACACCATGACCCTCTCCTGAGCCTTGCAACCACCCAGGATCACAGTCTCATAGGTGCTCCCCAAGTGTTGAGGTAGACCCAGGACACAAACCCAGAGCTTTCCCATGTGGTCTCCGGCATCATGCTGCAGTGCTCCTATGGCCTACACAACCACAACTGGGCCTTGCCTTCATTGTTATAGGATATTCTTATTGAATATAGAATTCTGAGTTGACAGCGTATTTTTTTTTTCCTCAGCAATTTAAAGAGGTTTTCCCACTGTCTTCTAGTCTCCATCGTTTCTGAGGAGAAATTCATAGTAATTTGAATCATTTCATTATGTGTAATATTCTTTTCTGACTGATATCAAGATTTTCTCTTCATCTTTGGTTCTCAATAATTGGACCATGATACAAATAGGTGCAGTTTTTCTTCATGTTTATTCTGTTTGAGTTTTGCTGGGCTTGAATCTGTAAATGTATGTCTTTTGCCCCATTCAGGAACTCTTCCACCATTATTTTTTCAAATGGTATTTCTGCCTTGTTTTCTCTTCCTCCTCTGAGACTACAGTCATACGTATTTTATATATTTTTAAAATTCCCATAGGTCATGTGTGCTTGCTAGAGAGAGAAAAGGGAAAGACAGAAAGGGAGAGAGAGAAAGCACCGCCCAATGCGGTGTGCCCAGGCCATCATCCTTTCTCCTCCATTTCTTTATCCTGTTGGGATTGGGGGCATACATGCACACACTCTCAGCATATTTCCCAAACTGTCAGAGTTGGTACTCAAACCACAATTGGCAGAGACCAGCAGTTGGCACAATGGCTATACCGCTGGGTTCCCATGTAGCCGACTGCAGTTCGAGTCCTGGACCCAGTGACTTAAACTCATGCTGGGCGCATGTGTGTGCATGCCCAAGATCTCGAGAGGAGAATGGAGGAGAAGGGATTGTGGTGTGGCCATCCCCCCGGGGGGTGATTTCTCACTTTCTGTCTCTCTGTCTCTCTCTGTCTTTCTGGTGAGCGCATGTGCCCTACAGCTAAAACCTTTCTAAAACCTCCCCCTCAAAAAAAACCCCAAACCCACAATTGACCATGTAGGATCTGGTTACCTTAATCATTAGGCTATGAGCCTAGCCCAATTAATTACACATATTGTATACCTCTGATATTGTCTTATGGACCTGAGAGGTTTTGTTTATTTTCTTTTCTTTTTAAAATATTTATTCTTTTTTTTTCTTTTGAGAGGTTTTTGCTATAGGGTGCATGCGCTAGCTAGAAAGACAGAGAGAGAAAGACAGAGTTTAAGTCACCGGGTCCGGGACTCAAACTGCAGTTGACTATATGGGAGTTCAGTGACATAGCCATTACCGCTAACTGCTGTTCCCAAAATATTTATTCTTTACAATGAATCACTGTGCATTTTTACAGAGTACAGCATGGTTGTCCCCAGCATGAATACAGTGCATATCAGTCAAGACAAAAACATTACCCATATACATTGTTCTTTTTTTTTTTTTTTTGAGAGACTTTTGCTATAGAGCACATGGCTTGCTGGAGAGACAGAGACAGACAGTGAGAAATCACCTACCCCCCCAGGGGGATGGCCATGCCGCAATTCCTTTCCTCTATTCTCCTCTCAGGATCTTGGGATCTTGGGCATGCATGCACACATACCAGGCGTGTGTTTTAAGTCACCCAGTCCTGGATTCCAACCGCGGTTGACCACGTGAGAGTCCAGCGATGTAACCATTACGCCATCTGCTGGTCTCTACCATATACATTATTCTCTCCCTTCTTTAGATTGAGTACTTATTTTTTTTTTTGAGAGAGATTTTCACTGTAGGGCGCGTGCACTCGTCAGACAGACAGAGAGAGACATAGAGACAGAAAGCGAGAAATCGCCCCCCAGGGGGGATGGTCACGCCGCAATCCCTTCTCCTCCATTCTCCT
>NW_006159640.1:3754636-3757401 GCF_000334495.1 Tupaia belangeri chinensis
AAGGTGATCTGGTTGGTTAGGAGACTGCGTTCACCTGTGATAACTGAAGGGCACTGATTGGTTAGGAGACTGCATTCACCTGTGATGAGCGAAGGTGATCTGGTTAGAGACTGTGTTCACCTGTGGTGACCTAAGGTGATCTGGTTGGTTAGGAGACTGCGTTAGCAGGTTTCTGCCCTTATTTCCTCAGTCTGAAATGGGGTAGAAAGTCTATTTGGTCTAGTCACCACTGTGACCTAAGAAAATATGAAGGGGGGCCATCAGGTAGTATGGTAGTTAAGGCAGGACTCCCAGAAGGCCGGCCACAGTTTGGGTCCTGGAACTGGTGGCTTACTTTCTTACTTTCTCTCTCTGTCTCTCTGGTGAGTACACATGTCCTATAGCAAATGTGGAGCAACCTTTGTCATGAGGTCTGCCTGTTTCCTCCTCTGTCATCTCCTCCCATCACCTTCTTCCAGTCACACTGGCACAACTGAGTCCCAACCTCGATCCCAGCCTGCAGCTCTGATCCTTTTTACCTCTTCGATGGTAATTACTTTCACTCAGACTTCGCCAAGCGTGGGCTGTGCCAGGAGCCCACCTGCTGTACTTACAAAGGCCCTTGTCATGACGGATTATATGAGCTAGGCAGCGTTCCTGCTGCCTCTTACAGGGTCAGAGAGACAGAGGGTCACAAGCTTGGCCAATAGCATCCAACTCTTCAGGGGAGTGACAGTTTCAACCCTGTTCTTCTGAACCCCAGGGCTTAGGCCACTCATTGCTCTACCCTGCTATGCCTTTTCTAGGCTGCCTCCTTCTGTCCTGTCTCTGCTAAAACATAGTCTGGAAACACCTCGGCTCTCCAGTGCAATGCTTGGCCGACTGAGAAAAACCACAAAGTGGAAAAACAATGAACCCACCAAAGCAAACATCACTAAATTCATGCATTTTACTCCTAGGAGGGGCGCCCATTTAGAACCCGATTTCTCTTTACAAATAACTCCAACAAGCTTCATTACCTGGTTTCCAACTCACAGAATATTAGTCTGGGAATGCTAATAGGACATACCCTGACAACCGGAAGTGAGAGTGCCTAAGAATGAGACAGGAAAACTATGAAATGCAGACCCAGAGATTCCAAGTGACTAGCAGCCTAGACAGCTAGCCCAGTGCAAAGCTGGTGAGCAGGCAGGTGTCTAACAAGCAGTGGAGGGAGAGCCAGCAGGTGTCTGACAAGCGGTGGAGAATGCACGGGCTCTTCAATAAAGGCAGAAATATGCAACACATTTTAGAAAACAACAGAAAAGATCCTCAAGGTTCCTGTAACACCAGTATTCCTTGGGGAGTTCTGAATAACCGAGGTTTGACTGTGAAAGAGAAATGTCAGTGGGCTGGAAGACTAACAAACACCACTACAGAACAGGATTTTAATTTATAAAAGTGAAAACGCAGCCCTGAGGCTTTACTCTGGGCCTGTGGTCACTCTTTATGCTAATGGCCTCAGGCCAGGTCAGCCTTTGTCTAGAGCACTTAACAGAAAGAATCACCTGGATCCTGGCCGTCCATGTGGCAGGCCATGCTAGCTGGTGTGCTTGTGTCATTTCATCTTAACAACCTTACTAGTTAGGGTTTCACATAACCTTCATCTTCTTTTAAAAAAAGATGAGAATATGAAGCCCAGAGAGGTTAAACCACTTGCGTAGGATCCCACAGCAATTCCTGGCTGACTCTGGAGTCCTTATTTGTCCCCACTTGTCCTGCTACCTCAGTAATCCCAAGCTTTACTCTGAGCCCCAGGCTGAGTCTTCCAAGCACAGGCATTGTTACAAAGGGGCCGGGAGCCAGTGAATAGATCTACACCACCCAACGCCCAGTGGGGAAGCAGCACAGAACCTACATCCCATGGAAGCAGGCCTAGGGCTTGCAGAAAGACTGATTGTAAATGAAGACAAGGAACGTGTGCTGGCCTCTTTGGCTGGAAGGCCCAGACAGCTCTCCTAGAGATGCACAGATCATGACAGTAGATGGATAGTTTCCAGATGGCCTGAACAGCTTGGAGGTTGTCCTGGAGCCTTTGGCTTCAGATGGACCTGGAGTAATGACATCCTGCCCCCACCCCCACACTGTGACCTTAGAACTAGCCCTTAACCTCACTTAGCTCTGCCATCTCTAAAGTGAGGGGTTCCTTGTACCTGCCTCACGGGGTGGTGAGGTGACCACAAGACACTCGGCACAGAAGGCTCTCTGCTGTTGATTCCTTTGCCCTCCCTCTGAATAGAACCCAGGTAGCCCCACCTGTCTTTAGGCACCCAGCTCCAAAAAGGCCATCACATACAAAGTGGTGTTTGTTTTTTTTGAGAGACTTTTGCTATAGAGCACATGGCTTGCTGGAGAGACAGAGACAGACAGTGAGAAATCACCTACCCCCCCAGGGGGATGGCCATGCCGCAATTCCTTTCCTCTATTCTCCTCTCAGGATCTTGGGATCTTGGGCATGCATGCACACATACCAGGCGTGTGTTTTAAGTCACCCAGTCCTGGATTCCAACCGCGGTTGACCACGTGAGAGTCCAGCGATGTAACCATTACGCCATCTGCTGGTCTCTACCATATACATTATTCTCTCCCTTCTTTAGATTGAGTACTTATTTTTTTTTTTGAGAGAGATTTTCACTGTAGGGCGCGTGCACTCGTCAGACAGACAGAGAGAGACATAGAGACAGAAAGCGAGAAATCGCCCCCCAGGGGGGATGGTCACGCCGCAATCCCTTCTCCTCCATTCTCCT
>NW_006159640.1:3757431-3771852 GCF_000334495.1 Tupaia belangeri chinensis
CCCCCCGGTCCGGGACACGAACCACGGTCGACTACATGGGAGTCCAGCGACATAGCCATTACGCTAACTGCTGGTTCCCAAGATTGAGTACTTTTTATCACCACATTTTCAATTTCACTGACCCTTATGTTACTTTATTCTGCTATGAAGTCTGTCCTGTTGATTTTCATTTTGAATAGTGTATTTTTCAAATCACATATTCCCACTCATATATGGAAACTGAAAAACTTATTCTCATAAAAGTAAAGAGTAGAGGGACCAGCAGTTGGCATAATGGCTATGTCGCTGAACTCCCATGTAGTCAACCATGGTTCAAGTCCTGGATCCAGTGGCTTAAACTCACACTGGGCGCGTGTGCATGAATGCCCAAGATCCCAAGAGGAGAATGGAGAAGGGATTGCGGCATGGCCGTACCCCTGGAGGGTGACTTCTCACTTTCTCTCTCTGTTTCTCCAGTGAGCGCATGTACCCTATAACAAAAATCTCTCAATACCCACACCCCCTCAAAAAAAACCCTCTCTCTCTCAAAAAAAAAAAAAAAAGAGTAAGTTCTAGTGTTACATAGCACAGTAGGGTAATAATAATTAAGAATAATTTACTGTATATTTCAAAATAGCCAAAAGAAGGGTAAGTAGGTGGTATGGTGATTAAGGCATTGGACACCCACATGGTCAACACAATTTGAGTCCCAGATCCCGCAGCTTGAAAAAATATGCTGGGGACCAGCAGATAGCATAATGGTTACATCACTGGACTCTCACATCGGTGACCATGGCTCAAGTCTTGGACCTGGACCTGATGGCTTACAACTCATGCTGGGTGTGTGTATTAAAAGCCCAGTATTGATGGAGTGTGTTTTCACAGAGATTTTTCACAGAGATCAGCAGGTTCCCAGGAGAGGTGCCTTAAGGAGAGCTTGTGAGGGCAGCATATGGCATAATGATTAATGCAGGGGCAGCATGTGGCATGGTGATTAATGCACTGAACTCCTAGATCACTAACTGCAGTTCGAGTCCCAGGCCTGGCAGTTTGCCTTTTCACCTTTTCTGTCTCTCTCTGGTAAGTGTGCAGGCCCTGGAGAAATTAAATAATAATAATAATTAAAAATCATCATTTGATTTAATTTTACTAATTTTTTTAGAGAAATTTTTGCTACAGGGCACGTGTACTTACTGGAGAGACAGAGAGAAACAGAGAGACAGAAATTGAGAAATCACCCTCCCTGGGCAGGAGGCATGGCCATGCCGCAATCCCTTCTCCTCTATTCTCTTGTTGGGATTTTGGGCACACATGCACATGTGCCCAGTGGGAGTTTTAAGCTGCTGGGTTGAGGACTTGAACCACGGTCAACTACGTGGAGGATTTTTTAAAATAACTTTTACTTAATTTTATTTCTCCATTTATTTATTTATTTATTCATTTATTTTAATTTGGCCACAGAATAATAGAGTAAGAGAGAGGAGAGAGAGAGAGAGAGAGAGAGTTGCCAGGTTTGAGACTCAAAATGCAGTTGGTCATGTGAAAGTCCAGCGCCTTAACTAGCATGCCACCAGCTGGCTCAAAGTAAATAATTCTTGAAAAAAAAAAAAAAAGCATGCCAGGCATGGGTGTGTGCATGCTCAAAATTCTGAGAGGAGAATGGAGGAAAAGGGAATGTAGTGTGGCCAACCCCCTGAGGAGTGATTTCTCACTTTCTCTTTCTCTGTCTCTCTGGTGAGTGCATGCACCCTACAGCAAAAATCTTTAAAAAAAAAAAAGTTTGTTTATTTGACATGACAGAGAACAAGTGTGTGTGCATGAGAGAGAGAGAGAGAAAACTACCTTTGACGGGGTCTTGTCACACCACAATCCCCCTTCCTGTGCCCTCTGGCTCATCAGGATTCTGAGCATGCATGCCCACAGTGTGCTTTTCAGTCAACCCAGGGATCTGAACCTGCAGTGGGTCATGTGGCCTTCAGTACTGCAGTTCAGGTAGCTACAGACTGTGCCACCAGGCTGGACCAAAAAAAAATTTTTTTTTTGAATGTTTCCAAAACAAAATAATGATAAATGAGCTAACCAACATAGTTACTCTGATTTGATCATTACATATTGTATCCACATATTGCAAAAACATACCGTACCCCATAAATATGTACAATTATTATATGTCAGTTAAAAAAAATAAAGAGGAGGGGCCAGCAGTTGGCGTAATGGCTATGTTGCTGGACTCCCATGCTTTTGAAAAAGAATGGATAGAATGTGCACATGGAATGGGCAGTTTCCGGGCAGAGAAAGAGTGGAAGCTAAAATTCGATGATTTCATAGAATGTACGATTTCGCAGAAGACAGTGAAACGCATGAGTGCCATCAGGACACAGTGGGGAAAGCTAATAAAGAAAGGAAAGTACACCCTTTCACCTTACCACTCGGGCCAGGGGGAGCCTAGGTCCTGAGCACAGCAGCTGCTGAAGGCTGGAGGCGGATTTTCATATTCACTAATCTCCACTAGAAACACTGTTCCTTGGGACCAGCAGTTGGTGTAATGGCTCCCACGTAGTTGACCGTGGTTCAAGTCCCAGACCCAGTGGCTTAAACTCATGCCAGGCGTGTGTGCATGTGTACCCAAGATCCCGAGAGGAGAATGGAGGAGAAGGGATTGTGGCGTGGCCATCTCCCCTGGGGGGTGATTTCTTGCTTTCTGTCTCTCTGTCTCTCTCTGTCTTTCTGGCGAGTGCATGCACCTTATACCAAAAAAAGAAAAAAAAAAAAGATTGTTCCTTGAAAACCTCTTTGTCAAAATATAAACATAAGGACCGGCAGGTGGCGTGGTGGCTAAAGGTGCTGGATTCCCACATGGCCGACCACGGTTCGAGTCCTGGACCTGGCGGCTTGCTTTCTCTCTCTCTCCCTCTGTCCCTCTCTGGTCAAATTGAAATAAACAAATTAATAAATAAAGTTAAAAACAAAATAATTCTTTAAAAAAAAGTATAAACATAAAGGATTGCTTTATCCTAAATGATAATAATATAATAATAAAAATGAAAATAAAGGGGAGGCAGCAGTTGGTTACATTGCTGGACTCCCACTAACCTGGACCCAGTGGCTTGAAAATCACGCCAGGCACGTGTCCGTGTACCCAAGATCCCGGGGGGAAAATAGAGGAGAAGGGATTGTGGCATGGCCATCCCCTCAGGAGGTTATTTCTCATTTTCCTTCTCACTGTCTCTGTCTCTCCAGAAAGTGCATGTGGCCCAAAGCAAAAACCTCTCAATAAATAAATAATTAAATAGGCCGTATGGTGGTCAGTGGTAATATAATGCTCTGCCAGGTGGACAGTGGTAATGTAATGCTCTGCCAGGTGGACCCATGTGGGAGGGTTCTAGGTTTGCATCTGGAGATATCCCTCAGTACATTGGGTATGTGTGTGTGTCCATGATCTGGGGCTGGCTGAGGCTGGTGGTGGACCCTGTTGTGGATGCTCTTCCTCTCTGTCTATTTCTCTTGCTCATGCAAGAGAGAAAGAAAATTATTTTTAAAAATTAAAAAATAGGGACCAGCAGATGGTGTAATGGTTATGTTGCTGGACTCCCACTTGGTCTACTGCAGTTCAAGTCCTGAACCCGGCCACTAAAACTCATACCAGGTGCATGTGCATGCATGCCCAAAATCCCAAGAGGAGAATGGAGGAGAAGGGATTGTAGCATGGCCATCCCCCCAGGAGGTGATTTCTCAATTTCTGTCTCGCTGTCTCTCTGGCCAGTACATATGCCCTATACCAAAAAATCTCTCTCTCAAAAGAAAAAAAAAAAGAAAGGGAAACTCATCCTATCCTGATCATTTTATTCCATGTTCCAACTGCCCTCTAAAATGTGCCTGCTTTTGTTCATTCTATGGAACCTTCAGCTAGGGTGTGTGTGTGTGTATACGCGTATGTGTGTGTATTTGTCCGGAGTTTATAGATGGTATTGATTAAGAATTTTCCCCATTATATTAAAAACGAAAACTTCATTTTTTAGGGGGAGGGGACCATCGCCCTCAACTCGTCTCTTCTTCATCTTAATGTTTCTCTATATCATCACTCATATTCTCTTGCTTCAGAGAAAAAAGCAGCTTGTCTACTCTCCCACCCCTTTTCTCTTCGCCTTCTCCGTGTAGCAGGAACTACAATTCACCCACTCATCCACTCATTTGTCCAACAACCATGTGTTGAGCCAGACACTGTGCTAGGTGTTAGGGGTAATAAGAGTAAGCAAAAATAAAGCCTATCTCACTCTATTTTAGGTAATCAAATATCTTATTTATTTTATTTTTTGTCTTTGTTTATTATAGAGCATGTGCACACAAGTATGAGAGTGTGCGTGAGAGGAGCACTCTCGCGGGTCTGGTCATACCATGATCCTGTTCTTTCAGTACTTTAGCTTGTAGGATCCTGGGCACTTCTTTTTGTGCCCGGCTTGTTTTAGGATGATTGGACTAAGGTTTTGAACTGTTATGGAACCAGCTTCTCTCTCTCTCTCTCTCTTTTTTTTTTTCTGGAGAGTTTTTTGCTATAGGGTGCGTGCACTCACCAGACAGACAGAGAGAGACATAGAGACAGAAAGTGAGAAATCACCCCCAGGGGGGATGGCCACGCCGCAATCTCTTCTCCTCCATTCTCCTCTCGGGATCTTGGGCATGCACGCACACACGCCAGGCATGAGTTTTAAGCCACCGGGTCCGGGACACAAACCATGGTCGACTACGTGGGAGTCCAGCGACATAGCCATTATGCTAACTGCTGGTCCCAGAACCAGCTTCTCTTGAGCAGCACATTATTGCTACACCATGAAGCTGGCCCCAATGTCTGGCTTCCTAGTCATTAGATAAAATAATCTTTTCTCACTTTTATCTTTTTTTCTTTTAAAAAATTTACCAGAGTGTGTGTGCATGTGCGTGTGCATGTGCAAAAGAGAGAGAGAGAGAAGAAAAGTGAGAAAGCACCCCCTAGAATGATCACGCTATAATCCCTTCACCTGTATTTCTTCTTTTAGGATTTTGGGCATGCACACACACATGCCCAGCATGTTTTTTCAAGTCACTGGGTCTGGGACTTGAATTGCACAGTCGACAAAGTGGGATCCACTCTTCTTAACTACCACACACCAGCTGGCCTGAGCCTTACCTTCTTTATTCTTTTTGTTTATTTCTTCTATGAGCAAGAGAGAATGAGAAAGGGACAGGGAGAGAGAGACAGCATCCCCAATAGGGTCTTCACACCATGCTCTACTGCAAGACTCAGTCAGCCCTGGACTTTGGTCATACGGGTGTCTGGCATACTAAAGGAGGTCTCTAAATGCGAATCTGAACCCTTCAATGTTGGGCACCTTGGTAGAGCATTATGTTTTCTTTTTTGGGGGGGAGGGAAAGGTTTTTGCTATAGGGAATATGTGCTTGTCAGACAGACAGAGAGAGACAGAGAGACAGAAAGTGAGAAATCACCCCTCAGGGGGAATGGCCATGCCACAATCCTTTCTCCTCCATTATCCTCTTGGGATCTTGGGCATGCATGCACATGCGCCCAGCATGAGTTTTAGGCCACCGGGTCCAGGACGCAAACCGCGGTCAACTACATGGGAGTCCAGCGACATAGCCATTATGCTAACTGCTGGTCCCAATGTTTTACTACTGCACCACTGTGTGGTCTCTTAGTCTTATCCTCTTCAATGTCCATTGAAGATAATGTCTTATCCTCTATCTTCCATTCACTCTGGTGACTAGCCTCTCCTTAAAACTCTCTCTTTTCCCTTCTAGTTCTCCCACCTCACCGATTTCTTCTTTCGCTTTGCAAGTAGAGGAATTCTCAGAGACTTTGTCCTTGGCTTCTTTCTTCTCTTGTCTTTGGCAGCCTTATATAATCTTGTTTCAATAGCCATTTCCATGCTCAAGACTCCCAAACCTCTATCTTTAGCACTGGCCTCTCTCTTGAAGGTAAGACTTGATTTTCAGATGTTCGTCTCTCACTGGTTGTCTAATAATCATGAGAAGCTCAAAATCCAACTCATTATCGTGCTCTTCCTCTTGTATTTCCTATTTCAGTTAATTCCCGAGACGGGAAGCATAGAGTTAAATAAGAGCTGTATCAAGGCTGTTGGAAAGGGGATTCTTGCATTGGGTAGGAAGTTTGGTGATAGGGAAAATTCTAAAGTCCCTTGCAATTCTGTGATTCTTTTTTCTTTTTCTTTCTTTCTTTCTTTCTTTTTTCTTTTCTTTTCTTTTTTTTTTTTTTTTTTTTTGAGAGGGTTTTGCTATAGGGTGTGTGAGCTTGCCAGAAAGACAGAGAGAGACAGAGAGACAGAAAGTGAGAAATCATTCTCCTCTCAGGATCTTGGGCATGCACGCACACGTGCCCGGCATGAGTTTAAGCCACTGGGTCTGGGACTCCAACCGGTCAACTATGTGAGAGTCCAGCAACAAAGCCGTTACGCCAACTGCTGGTCCCACTTTCTTTTTTCATTTTCTTTCTTTCTTCTCTTCTTTCTCTTTCTTTCTTTCTTTCTTTCTTTCTTTCTTTCTTTCTTTCTTTCTTTCTTTCTTTCTTTCTTTCTTTCTTTTTCTTTCTCTTTCTCTTTCTCTTTCTTTTTTCTCTCTTTCTTTCAGTTTTTCTAGAGGGCAAGTACACTTGCGAGAGAGAGAGAGAGAGAGAGAGAGAGAAGGAGAGATAAAACACTATGGGAGATGGCCATGCCACAACCTCTTTTTCTGTTTTTCCTTTCAGAATTTTGGGCACACACATACACACACCAAGTTTTTAGTTTTTTTTTTCCCTTTTTAAAAAAGTTTTTGCCATAGGGTGCATGCAGTCATGGAGAGAGACAGAGAGAAGGAAAGCGAAAAATAACCCCCCGGGGGATGGAAGCCCAACCAATTTTGTAAGATTCTATTATGTTTCCAGCACAATGGAATCCATCTCCTTTAAGGAACCCTCAGTCAAATTGAGGGAGACAAAATGATTGTGTTAAGAATTGGTCCTGCGCTGGACTCCCATGTAGCCGATCGTAGTTCATGTCCCGGACCTGGTTGCTTAAAACTCACACCGGATGCGTGTGCGTGTGTGCCCAAGATCCCGAGAGGAGAAGGGATTGCAGTGTGGCCATCCCCCCTGGGGAGTGATTTCTTGCTTTCTGTCTCTCTGTCTCTGTCTGTCTGGCGAGTGCACGCACTCTATAGCAAACACCCCTCAAAAAAAAAAAAAAAAGAACTGGTCCTGGTTGGGACCACCAGGTGGTGTGGTGGTTAAGGCGCTGGACTCCCACGTGGCTGACCACAATTTGAGTCCTGGACCTGGTAGCTTGCTTTCTCACTTTCCTTTTCTCTCTCTACCTCTCTCTGGTCAAATTTAAAAGTAGTAATATCAAATAAAGTTAAATAAATAATTCTAAGAAAAAAAAAAACCCTGATCCTGGGGCTGTCATGTGGTATGTTGATTAAGGTGCTGGACTCCCACGTGGCTGACCGCAGTTCGAGTCTCAGACTTGGTGACTTGCTTCCTCACTTTTCCACTCTCTATCTCTGTCTCTGTCTCTCTCTGGTCAAATTAAAAATAAATAAATAAATAAAGTAAAATAAATAATTTTTAAAATCGAAATAACTGATCTTGCCTTCAAATACAGTAAGAATTTAGAAAAAAGAGATAGTGTTCATTAAAGTAGTAATAGAAGACTTCATGAAGAAGAGAACAGGCTATGCCCTTCAAAGGTAGATGTGTCTTCTATTTCATTTCTATTCCCATAGCACCATTCTCTGCACATCGTACAGATTCAATAAAGGCCTTTTGAATGATTTTGTAATATTCCTGTTTATTGAGTACACATTGAGTGCATAGTTCTTCACTAAATATTGAAGGGGTTAACCAAGATTTGATGCAGTCTCTGACCTTTTCCAACCAATCAGCCAACCAACAAATATTTACTGAGTGCCTGGTGTTTGCAATACCCCATAACAGGAATTACAGGGGATGCAAGATGCACAAGAAATATGTCTTAGTTCCTTCCCTTAGGGAGTTTGCAATATGGCTGGTAGGATGAGACATAGATGCACACAAGGTTAGCTAAAAATGTGAGTCAGAGCCTAGTGAACATTACAGACAATAAATATAAAAAAGTTTTAAAAGTACGGATTACTGTAGACTGAGTGTATATCAAGGCTTTATGCAGGAGGTGGGACCTGCACTGAGCTGCGAAGGATGGACAGAAATAAAGAAGGCTTGAAGTTTTCACAGTTATTAAGAAGACAGAATTCAACACAAAAAGTTGCAGGTAAAAGAGCAGTCAGATGAAGAACAACATCTAGGCAGTAAGCGGCTTACAGCAGAATGTTACCAGGCAGTTGTTAGTTCTGGCACTTCCTGCCAGGATAACTTTTGTTTTCGTCTTTCTTTTTCTCTTTTCCTTTCTTTTTAAATGTTTTAGGTTTTCGCCATAGACAGAGAGAGGGGGAAAGTGAGAAATCACACCTCAGGGAGGACGGTCACACTACATCCCTTTCTCCCCCCTTCTCTTGGAATTTTGGCCATGCACATGCATCCAGTGTGAGTTTCAAGCTGCTGGGTCTGGGACTCAAAACACAGTTGCCCATGTGGGAATCCAGTGCCTTAACTACTACGCCACTCGCTGGCCTCTTTTTTTCTAATATCTCTTCCCTCTTCCTCCTTTTATGGTGACGTATACGGTTAAATTTTTTTTTTCTCTGAGAGGCACATTAAAAGCCTGGGCTCTGAATCCAGCAGGTGGCATGGTGGTTAAGGCACTGGAATCCCACACATGGCCAGCTGCAGTTCACCCACTGACTTGAAACTCACACTGGGGGCATGTGTGTGTGTGCCCAAAATTCCAAGAGGAGAGTGGAGGAGAGTGCATTGTGGCATGGTCATCCCCCCATGGGGTGATTTCTCACTTTCCTTTTCTCTGTATCTGTCTGTTTCTCTCCAGTGAGAGCATATACCCTATGGAAAAAACCTGAAAAAGAAACAAAACAAAACACTTTGGCTCTGGCCAGCTGGTGGCATGATGGTTAAGGTGGCTGACTCTGCTGTTTGAGTCCCAAACCTGGTGGCTTGAAAAACATGTCAGATGCATGTGCATGTGTGCCCAAAATCCCAAAAGGAGAGATGGGAAAGGGATTGTGATGTGACCATTCCCCATGGTGGTGGTGGTGGTGTGGGGGGGATGCTTGCTTGTTTGCTTGCTTTCTGTCTCCCTCTCTCCATGTCTCTCTCTGGAGAGTGCATGTGCCCTCTAGTGAATGAAAAAAAAAAATCTGGGCTCAAAAGCCAGACTGTCTGAGTTCAAACCTTGACTTTGACACTTACTAGTTGTGTGATTTGGGTAAGTTGTTTAATTCATTTGTGCCTCATCAGTTCACTGCAGTCCCCCCGCCCCAACACACACGTCCTACAGCAAATAAAAATAGTATCTATGTCATAGGATTGGTTTGAGGATTAGCTGAATTAAAATACATATCAAGTGCTTAAAATAGTACCTGACACATAGTAAATGTGCAATAAATGTTACTTTTTTTTTAAGAGCAAGATTTCTGCTATAGGGCCTGTGCACTTGCCAGAGAGACAGAGAGACAGAAAGCAAGAAATCATCCCCCAGGGGGGATGGCCACACCACAATCCCTTCTCCATTCTCCTCTCGGAATTTGGGCGTGCATGCACATGCATCTGGTGTGAGTTTTAAGCTGCTGGATCTGGAACTTGAACCGCAGTCGACTATGTGGGAGTGCAGTGACATAACCACTGTCATCTGCTGATCCTATAATAAGTGTTAGCTTTTAATCAGGAAAGAAAGTTGGCTAATTGTAACATTATTTTTCCAGATCTTACTGTCACTAGATAACTCTTCAATAGTTATACAATTAATGCCCACCTTTATGAAAGATGAAGATCTGGCTCTTGTCAGCTTTTTTTTTTTTGGAGAGGTTTTTTTTTTTTTGCTATAGGGCACATACGATCACCAGAAAGACAGAGAGAGACAGAGAGATAGAAAGCGAGAAATCACCCCCCAGGGGGGATGGCCACACCGCAATCCCTTCTCCTCCGTTCTCCTCTCGGGATCTTGGGCAGGCACGTACACGCGCCCGGCGTGAGTTTAAGCCACTGGGTGCGGGACTTGAACCACGGTCGACTACATGGGAGTCCAGTGACATAGCCATTACACCAACTGCTAGTCCCTTCTTGATTTGCTGTTTATTTGGGACAGGCTGAATAGAGAGTAGAAAGAAGTTCTTGTCAGTGTGGGTGCATAACACACTCTCCAGATTGTGAAATCTCCTTTGGGAAAAGTGTAAGGGCAGGAAGAAGATGGATAGATGCCTGTATAGTACTGCTCACAGGCGGGACAATGAACTAACGAGATTCCTTCCAATTTAAGGATTCTAAATGGCTGTTATTCATCCTGCTCCCCATTCTTGATTCCTTTTGGCAAAGAATTAATGTGGTCAACAAAACCCAATAAAGAGGAAAATGGACATGAAGTCCTAATGTAACCTGTCTGCCAACAGATTTGCCTTGGCTACTGTGTGTGTGTGTGTGTGTGTCTGTGTGTGTGTATGTGTGTGTGAGAGAGAGAGAGTGATAACTGGGGTACAGAAGATGACTGTGATTTGTCCAACATCACTTGAAAACTGTGAAGTCCGTGCCACCCATGAAAAACAAAAAAGTGTGCATGTGTTTGTGTATGGGAGCCAGCTGGTCGGCTGCTAACAGCTGTTACTAAGTTATTGCTGCAAAGAATTGAATTTAGTCCACTACCCTCTGCTATTCTCCTATTAAACTTTCTTTTAAATAATTTTTTTTTTAAAAAAAGACAATTTGGGCCAGCAGCTGGTGTGGTAGCTAAGGCACTGGATTCTCACATAGCAGACCACAGTAGAAGTCCCAGACTCAGAAGTTTGAAAATCATGCAAGGCACGTGTGTGTGCTTGCCCCAAATCTCGAGAGAATTGAGAAGCTATTGCAGTGTGGCCATTCCCCCAGGGAGGTGATTTCTTACTTTCCCTCTCTCTGTCTCTCTCCAGCAAGTGCACATGCTTTATGACAAAAATCTAAAACAAAAAATTATGTATTATGTTACATATATTAATACAAATGGTATCATACAGTAATATTTTTGCCAGCTTTTAAAAAACATTTATTTCTAGGGAACCAGCAGTTAGCATAATGGCTATGTCACTGGACTCCCACGTAGTCGACCGCGGTTCATGTCCCGGACCCGGTGGCTTAAAACTCACGCCGGGCGCGTGTGCGTGCGTGTCCAAGATCCCAAGAGAAGAATGGAGGAGAAGGGATTGCGGCGTGACCATCCCCCCTGGGGGGTGATTTCCTGCTTTCTGTCTCTATGTCTCTCTCTGTCTGTCTGGTGAACGCACGCGCCCTATAGTGAAAATCTCTCAAAAAATTTATTTCTAGATATTTTCTTTTCTCTTTTTAATATATTTTATACATTTGATCACTATATATCACTTAGCTTGTAAAGTGAATTTACCCAACATGAGTGTGCTTCACACCAGTCCAGTTGAAGATACTATACACATTCTCATCAACAGATAATAATCCATTTCTGTGTCCCATAACTGTCTTGCCTCTCTATTTTTCTCCTTAATTTCTTTCCTCACACCCTCTCCCTTCTCCTAACCTCTTCCCACACTGTCTCATTTCCATAACACTTTTCCATGCTTCTATATCCTTTAAGCCTTCAGTTTCTGGCATAGAGTGTGGACAGTTGGAATGTATTCAATGGAGACATGCAATGTCTCTTTTTCATAACCTGGTTTGCTTCACTTAGCAGTAAATCTTCCATATTCCTTCATTTTCTATCAAATTCCAGGATCTTGTTCTTTATGGCTGAGTAATATTCCCTAAAGTCTATGTGCCACACTTTTTCAATCCAGTTTTGCCAGAGCCAGCAGGTGGCGTGGTGGCTAAGGTGCTAGACTCCCACATGGCTGACACCGGTTCAAGTCCTGGACCTGACAGCTTGAAAATCATGCTCAGGGGCATGTGTGTGCCCTAAATACTGAGAGGAGAACAGAGGAGAAGGAATTATAGTGAGGCTATCCCTCTTGGGAGGTGGTTTCTCACTTTCCCTCTTATTGTCTCTGTCTCCCTCCATTGAGTGCATGTACCCTATGACAAAAACCTTAAAAAATATTTTTGCCAGAGGGCGCATGCACTTGCCAGAGAGAGACAGAACGAGAGACATAGAGGGAAAGTGAGAAACAACCTCCATGGGGGATGGTCATGCCACAATCCCTTCTTCTCCACTTCTCTCTCCTTTTAAGATTGTTTGGCATGCATGTATATGTGCCTGGCATATTTTTCAAGCCACTTGGTCTGGGACTCGAACCATGTAGCTGGCCATGTGGGAGCCAGCTGCCTTAAACACCATGTCACTGGCTGGCCCTTTACCAGCTTTTTTCACTTTTTCATGGACATTTGTCTATATACACATATATTTTAAAAAGAATTAGCTATTTAATTAATTATTATTATTTTAATTTGCTATAGAGCACACGTACTTACCAGAGAGAGACAAGGTGGGGGGTAGGGGTGGGACAGGAGTGAGAAAGCAAGCTGCTAGGTCTGAGACTCTTAACTGTGGTTGGTTACATGGGAGTCCAGTGACCTAATCACCATGCCACCAGCCCACCCATTCTGTATTAGAAAGTATAGAACATTATTTTAAATGGATACATAGGAGAGTCTTGAATTTGACCCTTTACACAAAAGACTGAATTTTTTGATGGAAGTGACTGAGATACCAAGTCTTGTAAAATATAAATTGTGCTACCCCTTTATACGACTTTTTTTTTTTTGAGAGAGGTTTTTGCTATAGGGTGTGTGTGCTCACCAGACAGACAGAGAGAAAGGAGAAAGAGAGACAGAAAGCAAGAAATCACCCCCCCAGGGGGGATGGCCACGCCGCAATCCCTTCTCTTCCGTTCTCCTCTTGGGATCTTGGGTACACACGCACACGCGCCCGGCGTGAGTTTTAAGCCACCGGGTCTGGGACGTGAACTGCGGTCGACTACATGGGAGTCCAGTAAAGCCATTATGCTAACTACTGGTCCCTATAATACTTATTTAAACACATTCACAAAGTAGAGGAAAATAAGTACAAAAGTACTGCTTAAAATGAACAACAATTTATTCTTTTTTTTTTTTTTAAGATTTATTTATTTATTTATTTATTTAAATTTATCCAGAGAGGGACAGAGTGAGAGAGAAAGGGAAAATGAGAAAGCAAGCTGCCAGGTCCAGGACTCAGTCTGTGGTTGGCCATGTGGGAGTCCAGCACCCTTAACCACCATACTACCTGCTGGCCCCAACAATAATTTATTCTTTAAATCAAGATAGGGCCAGTCTGTGGCATGGTGGCTAAGGTGGTTGGATTCCACATGGCCAACTGCATAGTTCAAGTCCTAGATCCTGTGGTTTGAAATACACACCAGTGTGTGTGTGTGTGTGTGTGTGTGTGTGTGTGCGCATGCACACATTCGTGCATGCCCAAAAATCTCAAAAGGAGGGAGAAAAGGGGAACCAGCAGTTAGCGTAATGGCTATGTTGCTGGACTCCCACGTAGTCGACCGCGGTTCGTGTCCCAGACCCAGTGGCTTAAAACTCACGCCGGGCGCGTGTGCGTGCGTGCCCAAGATCCCGAGAGGAGAATGGAGGAGAAGGGATTACGGCATGACCATCCCCCCTGGGGGGTGATTTCTCGCTTTCTGTCTCTATGTCTCTCTCTGTCTGTCTGGCGAGCACACGCGCCCTACAGTGAAAAAGAAAATCCCTCCAAAAAAAAAAAAAGAGGGAGAAAAGGAGGAGAAAGCATTGTAGCATCACCATTCCCCATTGGGAGTGCTTTCTCTCTTTGCCTCTCTCTCTCTTTCTCTCTCTAGCAAGTACAACTACCCTCTGGCAAATTAAAATCAAATAAAACAGTGGGACCGGCAGGTGGTGTGGTGGTTAAGGGCGCTGGACTCCCACATGGCCAACCGTGGTTCAATTCCCGGACCTGGTGGCTTGCTTGCTCAATCCCAATCCCCTCCAACTCTATCCCTCTCTGGTCAAATTAAAATAAATAAATAAAGTTAAATAAGATAATTCTTAAAATAAAACAACACAACTTTATCCTAGGCCTGTTCCATGGCCTGATGTTTAAGGCAGCTGGATCTCACATGGCCAACTAGGTGGCCATGAAATCTCGACATCAGCAGCTTGAAAAACATTCTGGAGGACAAGACCAGAGGCCAAACTCGGGATCTGACAAGATGGCTGGGCTGCCCCGCAGGATCATCAAGGAAACCCAGCGTTTGCTGGTAGAACCGGTTCCTGGCATCAAAGCAGAATCAGGTGAGAGCAATGCCCGTTATTTTTCTTTTTCTTTTTTTTGGAGAGGG
>NW_006159640.1:3772520-3777998 GCF_000334495.1 Tupaia belangeri chinensis
TAATATTTAAATCGATCTGATCATCAAGTGTGCATCATTTCTCCTGTTCTGCCAAGACTGCTTCCTTTTTTGTTTGCATGTAATGGACACAGTCTTAGAAACATCACAGAATAAAAGCCCGGGTATCTTCAGTCCTTTGGTGATTAAATGCACATTAGCAAATCTATGTCTTGTCCTGATTCACTGTTGTAAAGCATGAGCAGAGGCTAGAAGTATCATCTGGATTGTTGTGAAATGTTTAAAAGCAGTGGCCCCTTGCTGCTTTTATTCATTTCCCCCATCATGGCTTAAGTATAAAGCACAGTGAGTGAAGGCAGTTGTCAGGGTTAGCTGCAGGGGTGTGGGTGTTTCCTTTATTTTACTTTATATTCTTTGAGAAAGAAAAGGGAGCGTGGGGGGAGGTGGTTTTATTTCAATTTTATGGGCTCCTTTCCCCCGTTCTATGGTGACCCAGTTGCACTGGTTAAAAGCAGCTCACCAGTTCTTTAGAATATGCTCTCTAGCCAAGTCTAGCTTTATTCAGACGCTGTAGATGGACAAAATGTGAACACTGAACAAACATCACGCCGTCACTAGTAACTCTGACTTTGCTGTCAAGTGTAGACCCCTTTGAAAGAAGCTTGAGACTTTTTGTACGGCTTGTCTGGAAACTTGTGTAAATCTTATGTTTTAGTAAAATATTTTTTGTTATTCTAAAAAAAAAGAAAAAGAAAAAGAAAAACATTCTGGACTCATGTGCATGTGTGCTCCAAATTCTGACAGGGTGGAGAAATGGAGAAGAAATTGCGATGTGACCCTGGCCCCATTGGAATGTGCTTTCTTTCTCTCTGTTTGTCTATTTCTCTCTTTGGCTAGCCCACTTGAACTTTGTGCTAGTTCAAGCCACAGGATCTAGGACTTGAACTATGCAGTTGGCCATGTGGAATCCAACCACCTTAGCCACCATGCCACAGACTGGCCTTATCTTGATTTAAAGAATAAATCATTGTTGGGGCCAGCAGGTAGCATGGTGGTTAAGGGTGCTGGACTTCCACATGGCCATTAAAAAAAAAAAAGAACAACAAAAAGACTCAAACCGAACAATAAATGAAAATCCTACATTAACATATTTATATGATTATCCTATTATTTTATTGGGATAAATTATTAGAAGTAACTTTTTTTAGACTTATTTATTTAATTTTATTTATTCATTCATTTGTTTTAATTTGACCAGAGACAGAGCAAGAGGGAGGGAAAGTGAGAAAGCAAACCACCAGGTCCAGGACTCGAACCATGGTCGGCCATGTGGGAGTGTCTAGCACCTTAACCACCATGCCATCTGCTGATCCCAGAAGTAAAATTTCTGAGTCAAAGTTTTTGGTAAATAACATTTAAAAATACAAAAGTGCTTAAGCATGAAAAATGAACAATTCTCTCTGCCATCCATGACTCCTGTTCTCTAGTTTGGCTCTCCAGAGACAAATTTCTTGAAGTCAAAGTATCTTTTTAAAGAATGATTTTTTTAACTTTATTTATTTTAATTTGACTGGAGAGAGAGAAAGTGAGAAAGAAAGCTGCCAGGTCCAGGATTTGAACTGTGGTTGTCCATGTGGGAGTCCAGCGCTGTCAACCACCATGCCACCTGCTGGCCCCAAAGTCAAAAGTTTTTAAAAATACATACTGACAGTTTGTTTTCCAGAAAGACTGCACAATTTCACACTCCCACCGAAACTGCATGCCCTCACCAACTTTTAAATCTTCTGTCCCTGCCTATTCATGTTTTCCTTTCTACACTGTATGCTAATGACTGTCGAATTTCTCTCTCTAACCCTGACCATGCCCTGGAGCACCAGGTCAGTATATCCAGTTGCCTTTTGGACATCTACACTTGGAGCTTGTACAGACACCCCAGATTTATCTAAATTAAACTCTGTCTTTCCTCTCAAACTTACTCTTCATTTTTTAAAATTGCCAGAGTGCATGTGTGCTCACCGGAGAGAGAGACAGAGAGATAGAGCGACAGGGAGAGAGAAAGAGAGAGGAAGAGATAGAAACCACCCCTCAATGGGGCATCATTACATCAAAATTCCTTCTCCCTTTCTCCAGTCCGTCGGGATTTGGGACACAGACACACACGTTCCTGGCATGTCTTTCAAGCCATTGTGCTGGATTTGAATTCCTCATCCTCACAGTTGGCATGTGGGATCTGGCCCTCTTAGCCAGTAGGCCATGGGGCCAGCCTCCGAACTTACTCTTCTTTTGGTAATTTCAATTTTGATTGCTGTTACCAGGATCCACCTAGTTACCTAAATCAGAAACCTAGGAGTCATTTTCAATTTCCTCCCTCTGCCCCCCAGATAGTAATAATGCTAACAGTTGCTGAACACTTACTATTTGCACATGTTTTATTTCATTAAATGCTCATGACAGCCCCAGAGGTATCTTTTAGTTTTTTTTCATTTCCATTTTACAGATGAAGGAAACTGTTTGTATGATTTGTTCAAGGTTATACAGCTAGGAAGCAGTGATTTAAACCCAGGCAGCTGGGGCCAGCAGGTGGCATGGTGGTTAAGGGCACTGGACTCCCACATGGCCGATCATGGTTAGAGTCCTGGACCTGTTGGCTTGCTTTCTCACTTTCTTTCTCTCTCACTCTGTCCCTCTCTGTTCAAATTAAAATAAATAAACAAACAAATAAAGTTCAATAAAATAATTCTTTAAAAAAATCTATGATTCACACACTTAAGTCCTATACTATATACACACACACACACACACATATACATATATATATATTTTTTTTCTTTTAGAGGTTTTTGCTATAGAGTGTGTGCACTCTCCAGAAAGAGAGAGACAGAGAAACAGAAAGCCAGAAATCACCCCCTGGGGGGATTTCCACGCTGCAATCTCTTCTCCTCCATTCTCCTCTCATGATCTTGGGCATGCACGCACATGTGCCCAGCATGAATTTAAACCACTGGGCCTAGGACTTGAACCACAGTCCACTACATAAGAGTCCAGTGACATTAGCCGTTATGCCAACTGCTAGTCTCAGCCCTACACTATATTACTACTGTAGCAATCAGATACAAGTCCTATCTATTTGACTTTCTCGGTCTTTGTCCTATCTCTTCCCCCTTCTCCATTCCCACCACCATCTAATTTTGAGTCTAACTTCCTATACCTTCATAATTAATCACATTCTACTCAAATGTATCTTCTATGTTGCCTGCAAAAAAAATCCTTCTAAAACATAAACCTGATCATGTGTTTTTCCTGCTTAAGATCCTTCAGTGGCTCTCTATCACCTAACATAAAGTCGGAGATTTTTGGCTTAATTTTCAATAGGATCACCTTCGCTGCTCATTCCCAGCTAGTCTACCTCTCTAAACACTTTCATCACATTTGAATTGGTGGTAATTGCTTAAAAATACCAAGCTGTTTTATATTACAAGGACTTCACATATACTATTTCCTCTGCTAGATATTACCTTTTTTTTTTTTCCATTTTCACTCCTATTTGTCCTTTATGTCTTTTTTTTTTTTTTGAGAGGTTTTCGCTATAGGGCACGGCCCTCGCCAGACAGAGAGAGACATAGAGACAGAAAGCGAGAAATCACCCCCAGGGGGGATGGTCACGCCGCAATCCCTTCTCCTCCATTCTCCTCCATTCTCCTCTTGGGATCTTGGGCACGCACGCACACACGCCCAGCGTGAGTTTTAAGCCACCAGGTCCGGGACGCGAACCGCGGTCGCCTACGTAGGAGTCCAGCGACATAGCCATTACGCTAACTACTGGTCCCCATGTCCTTTAAGTCTTTTCATGTCTGTTAAACTCATATGCTTCTTCCCTCCAGGAAGTCTTCCCTAATTCTTTTTTTTTTTTTTTTTGACAGGTTTTTGCTACTGGGCGCGTGTGCGCGCCAGAAAGACAAAGAGAGACAGAGGGATAGAAAGTGAGAAATCACCCCCAGGGGGGGATGGACACGCCGCAATCCCTTCTCCTCCATTCTCCTCTCAGGATCTTGGGCACGCACACACACGCACCTGGCGTGAGTTTAAGCCGCTGGGTCCGGGACTCGAACCATGGTCGACTACATGGGAGTCCAGTGACAGCCATTACGCTGACTGTTGGTCCCCCTAATTCTTTTAATTATACATGTTCTATGTGCTGCTTTGAACATTTGCTTATTTTGTATTTGTCACATTATATTCATCACATTTATTTGTCTCCCTTGCTAGAATGTTAACACCTTAAGGGCAGGGATCCTCTTATTTAACTCTAGGTCTTTGGGGGTGGAGGGCAGTGCCATGGTAAAATGTGTGTGGCAGACCCACATGGGAAGGTCAGCAGTCCACATCCAGAGACCTCCTTGACTACACCTGGTGCTGAGCACATGTGTGCCCATGATAGGGGCTGCCTGAGTGTGGAGTGCCATGTCAAGATACTGTGTTGTATCTCTCTCACTTCGGAATACATAAGTAAACTTTAAAAGTTATCTTTTAGGGGTCAGCCAGTGGCATGGTGGTTAGGGTGGCTGGATTGCACATGGCCAACTACCCAGCAGCTTGAAGAACAAGCTGGGCGTGGGTGCATGTGTGCCCAAAAAAAGAGATCGAAGAGAAGGGACTGCAGTGTGGCCATCCCCCCACTCCTGTGTGTGTGTGTGGGGGTGCTTTCTCACTTCCCTTCTCTCTGTTTCTGGTGAGCACATGCCCCACAGCAAAACTTTACGAAGAAAAACAAAACAAAAAATGATCTCCTAGCTCCAAATCTTTAGTGTGATGCTTGGCAAATAAATAGTTGTTTAATAGATATTGGTTAAATTGAGCTAAATAACTTAATTGTGAAATTGTACGGCTTAGTACTCACTTGAAAATATCAGGCATGAGTGATAAAGGAAGAACTTTTTGAGCAGAGGACGTGAGGTGAAGGGAGGAGAATGGATGACTAGAAATCCCTACCCGGTCTACTCCTTAAGGTGGGGCATGTGTAAAGTAGTCATAAAGAATAACACGTCTGTAGCTATTCTCAAATAGACATGTATTTCTGTCTGCATTATGGGTTGTAAGCAACCTCAGTGCAGTGCCAAGTACGGAGTTCGGCAAAGTAGATAGAAGGTACGAAATAAATGCCCTCCACTTGCTAAGAAATGTCATATTGAGTACACCTGGAGTCAGCTTTATGCGGCAACACGTGGAGAATGAAGATATGCGCATTTTCCTGAAAAGTGAGAAGCAGAAATCATCTTTGTTTACTGCATTTCAGTTGCTCGCTGCTTTCCTGGTACCATATATAGCGCTCACTGAACGCTCAATCGCGTACGGCATAAACGGAAACCATCATTGGCCCAATCCGCGGGGCTTGCGTGCTAGGATCTCGTACTATGGTTGAAACCCCACCCTCTGGAGCCCACCCTTCTATTTTCGCGGACAACCCGGACTTATTTAGGTCACTCGGCCTCAGCCTATCGCTGCAGGAGCCTAGCCTGCGGG
>NW_006159640.1:3778210-3786787 GCF_000334495.1 Tupaia belangeri chinensis
GCGCGCTCCTGCCTCCGGCCTCTGTCCCCCACCCCCCCTTCCCCGGTCCCGGTCTCTCCTTCAGAAAGATGTCGGACACGGCAGTAGCTGACACCCGGCGCCTTAACTCGAAGCCGCAGGACCTGACCGACGCTTACGGGCCTCCAAGTAACTTCCTGGAGATCGACATCTTTAATCCACAGACGGTGGGCGTGGGCCGCGCGCGCTTCACCACCTATGAGGTTCGCATGCGGGTGAGTCACGGGGTGAGGGAGACAGCTGAGGGAGGATGGGGCGAGCGGGGGTCTGGCTGCCAAGGCGGGGACTAACGGCCCCGGAAGGCGCTGGAAGGGGTCCTTTGGGGGTTAGGGGCTTAGTAGGTTCGGAGAGAGGTTTGCAGACTCGGTTGTGACCCGAGCAGACAAACTCCTGAGGGGGGACAGCGGACGAGGGTGAAGAAAAACAAGTAGCCACAGGAGGAAGAAGTGAAGCATGGCTGGATAGGGTGGGGAGGATGGAAAAAGACTAGAGCGAGGCTTTCAGGGAGGTGGGAATCGTGACTCGCCCCAGACGGAAGGCAGGAAGGAAAGGTGGACGAGGGCTGGGGGATGGAAAGCCAAGGCTGCATGTCGCTTGGCCCCCTAACTAAACTAGGTTGAGGGAAGTCTGTCTGAAGAGCGCGGGCCAGGAAGGCCGGGCTTCTTCCTGATGTCTCCCTGGGATGATGGAGTTAAGCGAAGCCTCGGACCAGAGGGAAGGGAGACCCTGGGTAAGGGAGGCAGTGGGCTTGTGGGAGCCAAAGCAAGGAAGGGAGTCTCCTTGAGACTTAATGCTTCTCCAGACCTGTAGAACTAGCATTTGAAAGAGAAAAGTACTTTAAGCTTAAGTTTTCTCAGGTACCACATGCTGTGTCTCACCTTGAAAGCTGGCCTTGCTGGGGATTGGTAGATCGGCAGTTGCTGCTCTCATCCTGTGCTAATCTTTAAAGCTGAAGTAGCTAGAAGGTTTACTTTTTACACGTATTCCACTCTTCATTTGAGTTCTCTGTATGTAAATGGTTATTTGCCCTTTCTGTCCTAGGTTAACCTTTTGGCTTCTGACCCTGATCTTTTGTTACTTTAATACAGGACATTTCAAGACTGCCCAGGAGTGGCTTCTTCCAGTGTGCACTACAAGAGGACTTTATTCTCTAGTGCTTAGTCCACAGTGCAAGGATGGAATGTACAGATAGAATACATGTCTTGCGGGTTCTTTTGCCCAGTTGAAGTGACTATGGGCAAAAAAGTTTGAAGACCATTTTCTGGTTTTCCTTATGTTTCTTCTCAGACTAGAGGGCCAGAATATTCTCTATGGACAGCAAGCATCCTGCCCAAACAGCATTGAAGACCTAAAAGAATATATGTGCTTTCAGTTTTGAATGAATGATTTGAATGAGAAAGTATGATCTCCTGCCTGAGTTTTTGGTTTTTTTTTGTTTTTGTTTTTTTGTGTTTTTGGTTTTTTTTTAAGAGAGATTTTGGCTATAGGGTGCGTCTGCTCACCAGAGAGACAGAGAGACAGAAAGCGAGAAATCACCCCCCAGGGGGATGGCCACGCTGCAGTCCCTTCTCCATTCTCTTGAGATCTTGGGCACGCATACACAAGTGCCTCATGTGAGTGGTAAGCCGCTGGGACCAGGACTCAAACCCCGGTCGACTATGTGGGAGTCCCACAATGTAACCATTTCGCCATCTGCTGGTCACTGATCTACTACCTGGGTTTTAAAATCTAATTGAGAAATAATCTCCAAATTCCAAGTTTGGCAAAGTTAAAAAAAAAAGTGAATAGCAAAACATGGAAAACATTTAAATAAGAACTATTTGAAATCATCTCTTTGGGGAAGGTGAAGATTAGATCCTTTAAAATATAAAAGCAAGGAACTGTTAGTGGTGGAGAACTTAATACCTGAATGAGCCTGGTCATAGCCTGTTTAATTATAAGGGCTCTCTGTTGTGGGGTTTTAGAGACATTGCCTTGATGCATTACTGAAGAGCCTTCTGAATGAAATAGCTCTCTGCTTTTAGGTAGCGTAAGAGCAACTGGGACTGTTTATTCAGTGCCTACATATTCCAGACACCAAACTAGGTTTTAGTTTTTATCTTAATCTTTTTTTTTTTTTTTTTTTACTTTCGGGCATGTGTGCTCACCAGAAAGACAGAAACAGAGAGACAGAAAGCGAGAAATCACCCCCCTGGAAGGTTGGCCACGCCGCAGTCCCTTCTCCACTCTCCTCTCGGGGATCTTGGGCACACATGCACAACGTGCCTGGCATGAGTTTAAGCCATTGGGTCCAGGACTTAAACCGTGGTCAACTACGTAGGAGTCCAGCGACATAGCCATTATGCCAACTGCTGGTCCCAGTTTTTATCTTAATCTTTATAAAACTCTCATTTTACAAATAGGAAACTGAGGAAGAATGCAGGTTAAGTAACCTTCCCAAGTTTGTATAATTAAAACTGACAGGACTGAGATTGTAACACAGGTCTGTCTTACTGTAAAGTCCATATTCTGTCTACTACACTTTAGTTTTTGGCAAGGCTTAGTTGCAAAATTTTAATGTGCAAAATTTTGCTACCCATTAAGCATTTTCCCTCTATCATTTATTTATTTTTACATTTACCCATAAACATTTACTTTACATATCAAAAAATTTTTGCTCATACTCCATAGTTCTTGACAGTTAATAAAGGACTTTCAAAATTTCAAAAAAACTGAATTTTAAAGATAATGTTCAAAATATTTGTTATAATTTTGTTTGTGACTCTATAATAACAGAGACTGTATGGTTTTAAATATTTATGTTAACTACTCAAACTGTTGAAAAGCAGACAGACACCCAGCAAGCACATAATTCACACATAAACCTCAATTCAGCCCTGCCTACCAAGTATACTGTGATAAACCATCTGCTAGCAAAGATCTGTCTCTTTTTCTCCCTTCAAAGTCTTCCTCAAGATAATCCTCTGGTTGTGACTGCTCTTTTGCAATCTCTACTGATTACAGTGCTGGGCTGGAAAAATCCAGGTTATTTTATGGTATGAATTCTTTCATATAGCTTCTCTAATCCTCCCCATTAAGCTTTTTATCAGTCCCTATATAGTTTTTAAAAGAAATATTTATTTAACTTTATCATTTTTTAAAATACCTGATACAGGACATGCACACTTCGAGCGAGCTGCCAGTTCTGAGACTTGAACTGTGGTCAGCCATGTAGGAATCCAGCACCTTAACCACCATGCCACCTGCTGGCCCCTTCCATATATATTTTTTTTTCTTTTTTAAATTTTTTTTAGAGAATTATTTTATTTATTCATTTGTTTTAATTTGACCAGAGAGGGACCAAGTGAGAGAACAAGAGTAAGGGAGAGAGAGAGAGACAGAAAGTCACTAGGTCTGGGACTCAAACTATAGTCAACCATCTGGGAGTCCAGCACCCTTAACCACCATGCCACCTGCAAGCCCTCCCTTCCATATTTTTTAATTGTATGATGATAGAGTTGATGGTTTCTAGGTCTGTGGATTTGAGTTAGTTTGTATTGTTTATGTTAATCTGTATGATTGTGTAGGCTTTTTTCTTTCTTTTAATTTGATCGGAGAGAGACAGAGAGAGAGGGAGAGAAAGAGAAAACAAGCTGCCAGGTCTGGGACTTGAACCTCAGTTGGCCATGTGGGAGCCCAGTGCCCTTAACTATCATGCCACCTACCAGCCCCGGCTTTTTCTTTTTATAGAGAGATTTTTGCCATATTGTGTGTGCACTCGCTGGAGAGACAGAAAGTGAGAAATCACCCTCTAGGGATGTTGGCCATGCTACAATATGTTCTCCATTCTCCTCTTAGGATCCTTGGCACACATGCACATGCACTCAGCATGAAGGTTTTTTTATTTTTATTTTTGATTATTTATTAATTTTATTTATTTAAATTTGCTACAGGGCACATACACTCACCAGAGAGAAAGAGAGAGAGGGGAGAGAGAAAGTGAGAAAGCAAGCCACCAGGTCTGGGACTTGAACCATAGTCGGCCATGTGGAAGTCCCACACCTAAACTACCATGGCATTTGCTGGTTCCTGCCCAGTGTGTTTTGTTTGTTTGTTTGTTTGTTTGTTTGTTTTTGAGAGGTTTTTGCTATAGGGTGTGTGCGCTTGCCAGACAGACAGAGAGAGACATAGAGACAGAAAGCTAGAAATCACCCCCCAGGGGGGATGGTCACGCTGCAATCCCTTCTCCTCCATACTCCTCTCGGGATCCTGGGCATGCACACACACACGCCCGGCGTGAGTTTCAAGCCACCGGGTCTGGGACGCGAACCGTGGTTGACTACGTGGGAGTCCAGTGGCATAGTCATTACGCTAACTGCTGGTTCCCCCCAGTGTGTGTTTTAAGCCATCAGGACTAGACTCAAAACTGCGATTGACTATGACCATGTGGGAATCCAGCAATGTAACCATTACACTATCTGCTGGTCCCAGTGCAGGCTTTTAATATTGTTATTTTATTTTGGGAGAAAATCAGTAAAATCATTTTTTTTTCTTTTTATGGAAAGCTATCATTTATTGCCTAGAAAGGAAATTGAGGTTGCTATGCAACGATCATAGGGACTAGGTCTCGAACCCAGTTTCTAAGCTCAGACTCAAACTCAAATCATTCAATTTTAAATTGGTATTATAAGTGATTAGTTGTGGTATATATTATAAGGGATTGTGAGACCACAGAATGGACTTAGAGAGTTAGGCATTCTGGTGGAAGCACATGGAACTTTTTTGTTCTATGTATAATAGCTAAATATTTCTGAAGCTGTTCTCTTTATTTTGCTTAGGAAGGAATCCCTCCTCCCCTTGAAATGGGGAGTTTGGAGAGAGGTCCTAGTGACCTCATATTATATATATATGGGACTTTTCAAATGTCAGTTGTCCTGTGGACTTGAACTTTGCTTCTTTCTCTGCTTTCCCTTGTGTCTATGTTGTTCACAGTCAAAGGACTTGCCCTTTACTACATAGTCCTGGTTTCTTCATATGGTTTTTAGGTTGGAGTCTACAGTGTAGTAGCTAAAATGTAATAGTCCCTTTAGGTGGCTAGGTGCTGAGGTGAAAGATGGTTATTGCCACTATCGTGTGGGGATAGGTAAAGAACAGCATTTTTTCTCTTCAAAGGGGGAAGTCCACAAAATGGCAGTGACTAGTTTGGCTGTGTCTTGGAAGAATCTACTTACTATTTTTTTCCTCTTTTATATGGTCCTTTGTTGGCTTCAGTAAAAGTCTGCTAGTTAAGGTTCTAGTGTTTGGGGATCACAGTATCTGTAATGAACTCTGATAAAAACCTGCATCACATGATTCCAGAGGACTGTTTTTCTTGAAGGATTCTGAGGGTTTTATTCTATAGTAGTTTTTTTTTTCTTTTGAATAGTTAATACATGTACATGGTACAAAATCCAAAGGGTACAAAAAGTATACTGTAAAAGTTAAGTCTCCTTCCCTTCTCTGCTTTCCCAAGGTTTTCCTTTCTGAAGAAACCACTGTTTCCAGGTGTTTTTTTTTTTTTTTTTAATTCTTTTAAAGGATAGTTTAGGTTCTATTATTTTAATGTCTCTCACTCAATTTCAACCCACTTATATTCCTTGGATCTTGATTATCCTAAGTAGAGTTATAACCAATGTAAGTTGGCTGGTTATTTGGCTTTTGATGACTAACACCAGAACTGGATCCTGAAAAGGCAGTTTTTAGTGCTCTTTTCCTGCCAAGTGGCAGCTTCAGAGAAAGGAGAGAACTAGTTTCTTTCAGAATGGTCGGTATTAATACATGTGGCTGGGCATTTCTATTTAGAACTTGTAGAAAGGAGTGAAGATTAGGGCTTTTTGTCACTGGGTTCATATTGCCGCTAGAACCTTGGGATCTTCTCAGTGATCAAGATGTGGGAGTGAGCTGATTTATATCAGGAAGCAAGCTCTGGTGAGCCAACTTAATGGCTATTTCTTCTGTATTTTCTAGATAAGGAGAGGATAAACAGGTACACAGGGTGTCTTAATGGAATATCTTGCATATTCTGTATTTTGGGAGATAGAAGGCAGTCATGGTTCCTGATACTAAAGAGATTATAATTTAGGTAGACAAGATAAACATGATACATAAAACAATAGTGTGTCAAGCAGTATTGAAGTATAGAAGGCAGAGAAATTCAGAGGTGAAGACCAGTAAATCCAGCTGAGGTTGTCAAAAAAGATTTCTTTCTTTTTTTTTTTGGAGAGGTTTTCTCTATAGGGCATGCGTGCTCGGCTTGCCAGACAGACAGAGACAGACAGAAAGCGAGAAATCACCCCCCAGAGGGGATTGTCACGCCGCAATCCCTTCTCCATTCTCTCGGGATCTTGGGCACGCACGCACACGCCCGGCGTGAGTTTTAAGCCACCAGGTCTGGGACGTGAACCACTGTTGACTACGTGGGAGTCCAGCGACATAGCCATTACACTAACTGCTGGTTCCTTCAAAAGAGATTTCTTAAGTGAAGTGAGACTTTGAGCTGGGGCTTACAGAATGGAGAGGATTTGGACAGGAAAAAGCAGGAGATGCTTGGAGATGCTTATCTTTCTTACTTAGAGTACTTAAATTCACTTTTTTTAAGAAAAGATTTTTGCCAAGACCAGCTGTTGGCTTAATGGCTATGTTGCTGGACTCCCATGTAGTTGACTGTGGTTCGAGTCCCAGACCTGGTGGCTTAAACTCATGCTGGGTGCGTGCATGTGTGTGCCCAAGATCCCAAGAGGAGAATGGAGGAGAAGGGATTGCGGCATGGCCATCCTCCCTGGGGGGCGATTTCTTGCTTTTTGTATCTCTCTGTCTTTCTGGGGAGCGCACGTGCCCTATAGCAAAAAAATCTCTCTCAAAAGAGAAAAAAGTTTTTGCCATAGGGTCGGTACTCGGACCAGAGACAGATGAAGAAAGAAAATGAGGAATCACCCCCCAGGGGAATGGCCACACAGTAATCCCTTCTCTGTTCTGCTAGGATTTTAGCCATGTACACACATGTGCCCAGCATGATTTTCAAGCCACCAGTCAGGGACTCAGACTCTGTTCAGCCATGTGGGAATCTAAAACCTTAACCATCTTGCCACCTGCTGGTCCCTTGGATTTAATTTTTATTAGAAAATTTAATTTTTGCACATGATAAATTCATGTTGTACAATGACAAATGTGAGTCTCTCATTCATCCCAGTTGTCTATTCTTACTTTCCAGAGTTAATCACTATTATCAATATCTTTTTAATTTGCCAGAGTGCACATAAACTTAGCAGAAAGACACAGAGAGACAGGGAGAGGGAGAAAGCACCTCCCCCAGTGGGATATGGTCATGCTGTAATCCCTTCTCTATTTCTCCATCCTATTGGGATTTTGGGCATGTATGCATGTGCACTTGGTGTGTTTTGCAAGCTGCCAGGGCTGGGACTCGAGCTGTGTAGTCAGCCATGTGGAATCTGGCTCCCTTAACTAACAGGCCTGGGGCTAGCTCAGTGTCTTTTCATAAATATTTTATTCATTACTATAAATATATACATATGATACTTTTTTTGAGAGGCTTTTGCCTTAAGGCATGTGCTCTTGTTGGACAGAGAGAGAAAGACATAGTGAGAGAGACAGTGAGAATCACCCTCCAGGGGGAATGGCTACACAACAGTCTCTTCTCCATTCTCCTCCTGGGATCTTCGGCATGCACATACATGCGCCTGGCATGATTTTGAAGTCACTGGGTCTGGGACTTGAACCACGGTCAGCCATGTGGGAGTCCAGCAACATAACTGCTACGCCATCTGCTGGTCCCACATATGATACCTTTTAAAAACAAATAGAGGCAAACTTTATGTACAATAGTATATTTATGGAAAGAGTTTACCACTCGATATCTTCCCATGCTGGTGCATATAGATCTTTTCCATTCTTTTCATAGTTATGTAGTATTCCACTAAAGTAGTATACGTATACTATACTTTATTTAACCAGTCACCTGTTTTTTTGTTTTGTTTTGTTTTGTTTTATTTATTATTGCCAGAGGGTCTGTGTATTTGTCAGAGAGAGAGAAAGAAAGAGAAAGCTCTCCATGAATGTGGTGTGGTCATATTGCAATTTTTTTTTCTCTACATCATGTTAGGATTTTTTTTTTTAAGAGAGATTTTTGCTATAGTGCACATGCACTCACTGGAGAGACAGACAGAGACAGAAAGCGAGAAATCACCCCCAGGGGGGATGACCATACTACATCTCTTCTCCTCTTGGGATCTTGGGCATGCACACACACGTGCCTGGTGTGTTTTAAGCTGCCTGGTCTGGAACTTGAACCATGGTTGACTATGTTGGAGTCCAGCAACTTAACTATTACGCCATCTACTGGTCCCATCCTATTAGGATTTGGACATGTGTATTTTTCAAGCCCCTGGGGCTGGGATTTAAACTGCGGTCAGCTATATGGGATCTGAGAAAGCTAGAAATCACTGCCCCAGGGTGGATGGCCATGCCACAATCCCTTCTCCTCCATTCTCCTCTCGGGATCTTGGGGACACACGCACATGCACC
>NW_006159640.1:3787742-3792580 GCF_000334495.1 Tupaia belangeri chinensis
AGCGGGAGGCGTGGTGGTTAAGGCAGCTGGACTCTCACATGGCTGACTGTGGTTCGAGTCCCAGATTTGGCAGCCTGTTTTCTCACTTAACTTCTCTCTCTCTGTGTCTCTCTGATGAACTTCAAAAAAATTAATAATAATAATGACAATGAATAAAACTATTTAAATGGGGGCTGTAGATTTTTAAAAAATCAACACTGGATAAAACATAACTTCTAGCATTAAATAGACTATATTCCCTATAGTTTATTTTAAAAAATGAGAAAGTAAAAAACTGAAAAGCAAGTCAACCCATTAATAACTGTTCTTTCTTCGAATGATTCAGAGATTTTATTAAATTAATAAAAAAAAACAGTTTACTTCTAATTTATGGGATGGTACTAGTCCTTGACCTTAAATGTTACTACCCATGGAATTCATAGCAGATCTATTTTCATACATATAGAGACTTGTTCAAGACAGATTGGAGTAAAGCAGCTTCCCCCGCAGTAGAAGGATAAGAAGATCTTGAAAGAGTATGAATTACGTGTCTTTTATCAGCCCTACTGTCCTACAGAGTGAGCCAAAACAGAGCGGGAGACTCAGAGGTGACATTACCATCCAGTTTTCATGAAGTGTCATAAACAATTGGTATTAAATTGACCTTGAACATAGGAAGCAATCCCTGTGTAACACCAAGGCTTTCCGATAACCATCTGTTTTAAAAGTTATTTAAGTTACAGGAGAGGGATAGTATACCTCTTACTCTTGTCCAATTATAAAAGTGTAGCTAATAACCCTCACATCTGTCCTGCAGATACAATTCTAAGTGAGTGTGTAGCCTTCATCGTTACAGCGGCCCTCTCAGACGTTATTCCCACGTGACACCCGAGGAACATGAGTCAAAGCTATTGAGTCATGAAGAGGTAGCTAGGAATGATAATGAAGAAAAACAGCAGTGTTTTCAAGCATACACTCTCATGCTTTCTGATGTTTTCCTAAATAGAACAGCTTATGCCTCATTCACACAGTTGGCTCACTGGCCCTCTCCAGATGTCTGCTCAACTCCTGCCTCGTCAGAGAAACCTTCCTTCTATGATCACCTTACGTAAGGCAGGAACCTGCCCTCACCCACCCTGCTCACCACCTCTTCACCCCGTACCTGTGGCACTCACAGCCAAGTGACAACCGCTATTTATTTGATTTTTAAGTTTTTTTTTTTTTTTCTACAATGTGCGTCTGCTTGCCAGAGACAGAGAGAGGGAAAGTGAGAAATCACCCCCTACGGGGGATGGCCGCACCACAATCCCTTCTCCTCCATTCTCCTCTTGGATTTTGGGCACATATGCACACGTGCCTGGTGTGAGTTTCAAGCTGCCAGGGCTGGGACTCGAGCTGTGTAGTCAGCCATGTGGAATCTGGCTCCCTTAACTAACAGGCCTGGGGCTAGCTCAGTGTCTTTTCATAAATATTTTATTCATTACTATAAATATATACATATGATACTTTTTTTGAGAGGCTTTTGCCTTAAGGCATGTGCTCTTGTTGGACAGAGAGAGAAAGACATAGTGAGAGAGACAGTGAGAATCACCCTCCAGGGGGAATGGCTACACAACAGTCTCTTCTCCATTCTCCTCCTGGGATCTTCGGCATGCACATACATGCGCCTGGCATGATTTTGAAGTCACTGGGTCTGGGACTTGAACCACGGTCAGCCATGTGGGAGTCCAGCAACATAACTGCTACGCCATCTGCTGGTCCCACATATGATACCTTTTAAAAACAAATAGAGGCAAACTTTATGTACAATAGTATATTTATGGAAAGAGTTTACCACTCGATATCTTCCCATGCTGGTGCATATAGATCTTTTCCATTCTTTTCATAGTTATGTAGTATTCCACTAAAGTAGTATACGTATACTATACTTTATTTAACCAGTCACCTGTTTTTTTGTTTTGTTTTGTTTTGTTTTATTTATTATTGCCAGAGGGTCTGTGTATTTGTCAGAGAGAGAGAAAGAAAGAGAAAGCTCTCCATGAATGTGGTGTGGTCATATTGCAATTTTTTTTTCTCTACATCATGTTAGGATTTTTTTTTTTAAGAGAGATTTTTGCTATAGTGCACATGCACTCACTGGAGAGACAGACAGAGACAGAAAGCGAGAAATCACCCCCAGGGGGGATGACCATACTACATCTCTTCTCCTCTTGGGATCTTGGGCATGCACACACACGTGCCTGGTGTGTTTTAAGCTGCCTGGTCTGGAACTTGAACCATGGTTGACTATGTTGGAGTCCAGCAACTTAACTATTACGCCATCTACTGGTCCCATCCTATTAGGATTTGGACATGTGTATTTTTCAAGCCCCTGGGGCTGGGATTTAAACTGCGGTCAGCTATATGGGATCTGGTTCTTTTTCTTTTCTTTCTTTTTTTTTTTTTGAGAGGTTTTTGCTATAGGGTGCGTGCGCTCGCCAGACAGAGACAGAGAGACAGAAAGCTAGAAATCACTGCCCCAGGGTGGATGGCCATGCCACAATCCCTTCTCCTCCATTCTCCTCTCGGGATCTTGGGGACACACGCACATGCACCCGACATGAGTTTAAGTCACTGGGTCCGGGACTCAAACCGCAGTCGGCTATGTGGGAGTCCAGCGACATAGCCATTACGCTAACTGCTGGTCCCGAGATCTGGTTCTTAATGCATAGTACTTTACCATGGCGTTCTGGGGTCAATTTCCAATGATTTGCCAATGGACAGACCTTTTTTATTGTTTTATTATTACAAATAAAATTCATTGAAACTTATGTACATATTTTTGTGCAAGTCTATTTGTGGAATTCTAATCAGTTTACTTATTAACTGTCAAGATTGGATGTAGTAAGGATTGATATTCATTTGGTAGAATTTCAAAATAATTATAGGAGCATGGCCCATAGGAGCTATTTCTTCTCTGGGACATATCCAAGTGGTTCTGACAGGTGGCCACCACAAGCTGAACATTACTAACTATCTCTGTTTTTCATTCTTCCTTCTCTGTAGACAAACCTACCTATCTTCAAGCTGAAGGAGTCCTGTGTACGACGGCGCTACAGTGACTTTGAGTGGCTGAAAAATGAGCTGGAGCGTGATAGTAAGGTATGGCTCTGTTCCCTGTGTGGCATCTGTGGAGTAGGAAATCTCTATAGGCTGAGAGGGTATAAGGTCAATCTATAAAAACCTTGAAGAGAATGTAGGTAATGAATACACTCTTTATCTACCAAATCCCAATATACTGGATCTGGAGGATACCCTTTGAAACTTAAATGTGGTAAGTTCAGGACAAATTTTTTTTTAAAAAATGTACTACTTCATGTAGGCTAGTGAAGTTGTACAACTGAGCTCCTTTAGGTGCTAAATATGGAAAGTAGCATCAGGAAAGGCCTACTTAAATTCTTGCATGATAATAGATTGTAGGAAAAGTGAGGGTGGGCTGACCTTCCAGCATGATAATAGATTGTAGGAAAAGTGAGGGCCAGCTGACCTTGAAGCTTGGTGGTTAAGGGGACTAGGTCCCACATGGCCAGCTGCTGTTTGAATCCTAGCCCCAGTGATTTGAAAAAAATGTTGGATGCTTTTGCATGCATGCCCCAAATCTTGACAGGATGGAGAAGTGGAGGAGAAGGGATTGTGGTATAACCACATCCCATTGAGGGATTATTTCTCCTTTCCCTTTCTCTGTCTCTCTGATGAGTGCATGTACCCTCTGCACTAAAAAAAAATAAAAAATAAAACAAAAAAAACAGGAGGAAGGAAAATGAAAGGGGCGGGTTATTTGGAAGTTATTTCCTTTCTCTGGAGATGGTAAAACTATTCTCCCACAAAAAGAGTTAGATTATTTTATTTTAAATGAATACCACCCTTTTAAAAAACATTGCTTGGGCAGGAACCAGCAGTTGGTGTATTGGCTATGTCGCTGGACTCCCACGTAGTTGGCCGCGGTTTGCGTCCCGGACCCGGTGGCTTAAAACTCACGCCGGGCGCGTGTGCATGCGTGCCCAAGATCTCGAGAGGAGAATGGAGGAGAAGGGATTGCAGCGTGACCATCCCCCCTGGGGGGTGATTTCTCGCTTTCTGTCTCTATGTCTCTGTCTGGCGAGCGCACGCGCCCTATAGCAAAAACCTCTCAAAAGAAAAAAAAAAACACATTGCTTGGGTGTCAGGAGGTGGCTAGGTAGTTACTCCCACATGACAATTCGAGTCCCAGACCTGGTAGCTTGCTTTCTCACTTTCCTTCTCTCTCTCTTTTTCTCTCTGGTGAAAGTATGTACACTATAGTAAATTTAAAATAATAATAGTAAATAAAATTAAATGAATAATTTTTAGAAATTGCTCTAGGGTACCTACACTCAGTATATGTTGGAGATAGACAGAGAGAAAGAGGGAAAGGGAGAAAGCAGCCCTTAGGGGAGATGACCACACCGTTATCCCTTCTCCTCCATTCTTCTCTCGGGATTTGGGGCAGGAATGCATGCATACCTGGCATGTTTTTCTTTTCTTTTTTTTCTTAGTTTTTTTTTTTCCTCTCTATAGGTCAAGTGTGCTTGCCAGAGAGATAGAGACACAGTGAGAAGGAAAGTGAGAAATCACTGGTGGGGTTGGCCATGCTGCAATCCCTTCTCTTTCCTAGAATTTTGGGCATGCACACACATACACCAGGTCTGATTTTTTTTTTTTAATTTTTTCTTTTTTGGAGATGTTTTCGCTATAGGGTGCGTGCGCTTGCCAGACAGACAGAGAGAGACATAGAGACAGAAAGTGAGAAATCACCCCCCCATGGGGGATGGTCACGCCGCAATCCATTCTCCTCTCGGGAT
>NW_006159640.1:3792729-3799758 GCF_000334495.1 Tupaia belangeri chinensis
AAGAGAAAAAAAAAAAAAAAAAAAAAAAAAAAACAGAACGAAAAAAGGAAATCCTGTGGTGCACAACGCACACCATGCACTACTTAAATCACCAAAATTCAAAGAGTCCAAAGACTAGTGGGAAAGGGTCAGAGGATGCGTGACAGGACCAGGTTGGTCTGGCCTGCAGCCTCAGTCCGCCTGGTGTCTGGAATTGCTGGCCATCTCAATCTGGGTTGTAGGTGGGGTGGGGTGGGAGTTCACTTTAAAGTCCCAGACAACCAACCTGGGGTCCAAGGAGCAGGAACGGTGGGGATGCGTGAAGATTCGGAAGGGTCGGGCCTGCAGCTTCAGTCCACCTCCATAAACTTTTGAGACTCCATTTTTTTAGAGATTTTTCTGTTTGCCCACATCTTTCTGTGATTTTTTTTCCTTTGCCAGCTTTTCCACTTATATACATGTATTTTTGTTTACAGTTTACTATGGCCTCCTTCCCAATTTGTCATTTGTCTTTCAATCTTATAATATTTTCTTTTCTTTTCTTTTCTTTTTTGGAGAGCTTTTTGCTATAGGGCGCGTGCGCTCGCCAGACAGAGACATAGAGACAGAAAGCGAGAAATCACCCCCCAGGGGGGATGGTCACGCTGCAATCCCTTCTCCTCCATTCTCCTCTCGAGATCTTGGGCACGCATGCACACGCGCCCGGCGTGAGTTTTAAGCCACCGGGTCCGGGACGCAAACCGCGGCCAACTACGTGGGAGTCCAGCGACATAGCCATTACACTAACTGCTGGTTCCATCAATCTTATAATATTTTCTGTGGCATGGAAATTTTTTATTTTTATGTACTCAAATCTGTCCAACTTTCCTTTATAGTTTGTGAATTTGATATAATGCTTGAAATGGCCTCTCTTACCCTGAGAAAATGCTCTCTCACTTTTCCTTCTACAAGTTTTATGGCTTTATATTTTTTAGCATTTTATATTGTTATATCAAAAATTTGTATAGGGTAAAGAGTGAGGCATTAGTCCAACCTTGTTTTTAGTTTCTAAATAGTTAGTTAGCTGTCCCAATAGTGATTATTGGATATTTCTTTTCCCCAGTACATTGCAACGGTCTTTTTTAGAGTAAAATAAATTTCACACATAAGTTTATTTCTGGATTTTCTCTTCTGATTCTACTGAACTATCTCTCTATTCCTGGGATAGTGTTACAGCTTTTTAAATACTGTAGCTTTGCAATAAATTTAAGTGTTCCACAGGGCGAATCCTCTCTTATTAGTATTATTTTTCAGAATCTCCTTGATATTCTTTAACATTTATTCTTTCAAGTAAACTTTAGAATGCTTTTATAAAGCTCTGAAAAATAAAAATGATCCTGGGACCAGCAGTTGGCATAATGGTTATGTCACTGGACTCCCATGTAAGTCGACCGTGGTTCACGTCCTGAACACGGTGGCTTAAAACTCACTGCATGCATGCCCAAGATCCCGAGAGGAGAATGGAGGAGAAGGGATTGCAGCGTGGCCATCCTCTCTGGGGGCTGATTTTTCACTTTCTGTCTCTCTGTCTCTCTCTGTCTGTCTGGCAAGCATATGCTCCCTATAGCAAAAATCTCTCAAAAATTAAATAAAAATAAAAATGATCCTCAAAGCTCTTCAAATTTTGGGAGTCAGCACGTGGTGTGGTGGTTAGGGTGCTAGACTCCCATATGAGCAACCACAGTTGGAGTCCTGGACTTGGTGGATTCAAAATCACATGAAGTTTATCCCAAGAGTAGAATAGAGGAGAAAGGAGTGATGCATGGCTATACTTCCTGGGGGAGGGGGTGATTTTTCACTCTCCCTCTCATTGTCTGCCTCTCTCCAGCAAGCACACATTCCCTATGGCAAAAACTTTAAAAAAAACAACCAAACAAATAAACAAAAACAAACAAGCAAAGAAACAAAACTCTTGGAATTTTCATTGGGAATGTTTTTAATTTATAGGCCAATTATAAGAGAATGGGCAGCCTTTATGATATTCAGTGTTCATATCTAAGAATTAGCTATATTTCTCCATTTATTAAAGTATTATTTTATGTTCTTAAGTATTTTTAATACTTTTCTTTACATAAGTCTTTCATTGATTTTTGTTAAATTTATATTCCTAGTCATTTATACTATTATTACATGAGTCTTGAACATTTCTTTAAATTTATATTCCTAGATAATCTATACTTGGTATTGCTATTGGCAATTAAATGCTTTTTCACTGTTGTATTTTATGATCTTTATTATTGGTATATATGAAACTATTAAGGAAGAGATAAATTTGTATAAATATGTATATATAAATATATATATATACATACAACCCTACACCACACACACACACACACACACACACACACACACACACACACACACAGACCTCCTTGAAACAGAGACTTCCAAAAGTTGGTGATCAATCTGTTCCCAGGGGATGGGGGGACTTCTTTTTTTTTCTTTTGGAGAGGCTTTTGCTATAGGGCTCGAGTGCTCGCCAGAAAGACAGAGAGAGATAGGAAGACAGAAAGCGAGAAATCACCCCCCAAGGGGGGATGGTCATGCCGCAATCCCTTCTCCACTATTCCTCACTGCTGGGTCCAGGACTTGAACCGCGGTCTACATGGGATTCTGGTGACATAGCCATTACACTAACTGCTGGTCCCAGGATTTCTTCCCCTGAGCATATTTTCCAGTTGAGGGTAATTCTCTCAAGTAGGAAAGGAAACTACTATCAACTAAGAGTACCAATGCAGTGGATAAGAGAAAAAGGGCTCTGGGGTCAGACTTCCTCTGATTAAATTCAAGTTTCAGCCCTGTCTCTCCTTCAGAAAGATGTCAGACACGACAGTACCTGACACCTGGCACCTTAACTCGAAGCCACAGGACCTGACCTATGCTTACGGGCCTGCAAGTAACTTCCTGGAGATCGACATCTTTAATCCACAGACGCAAACCTATCTATCTTTAAGCTGAGGGAGTCCTGTGTACAACAGTGCTACAGTGACTTTGAGTGGCTGAAAAATGAGCTGGAGCGCAATAGTAAGATTGTAGTACCACCACTGCCTGGGAAAGTCTTGAAGCGGCAACTCCCTTTCTGAGCCCATGAAGGGATCTTTGAGGAGTCTTTCATTGAAGAAAGGAGGCAGGGCCTTGAACAGTTAATTGCTGGGCACCCATTGGCTCAAAATGAACGCTGCCTACACATGTTCCTGCAGGAAGAGGCAATTGACAAGAACTATGTCCCGGGGAAGGTGCCAGTAGGAGCCCCTCTCACTATTTGCTCTCTACTTTCCTTCTGAACTGGGTTTTTACACTAAGCCTCTCTCTCTCTCTTTGATCTGAAGTTGGCTGCCCATCCCCTGACCTGATAGACTGGCATTGTGCTCCTTGGTTCCTGACTACATTGCAGGGGTACTCTGCTAGGATCTCTTCTCTGAGGAGAGGTGGGAAACCACCAGCAGATGCCCTTTGCTTGGAGTTGGGGTGGGTGGGTGAGGGGATTGAACTGGAAGGCAATTTCTTGGGCATTTACCCATGCCAGAAAGTTAACCTTGGGAGGTGGGAGGGTCTTGTGCTGGTGAAGCACATGGATACATAATGATGCTGCAAGTCCAGGGGATTTTTCTTACTCTAGGTTTAACCAGGAACACTGAGCAGGGAAAAACCCTGTCTTTCCTACCTGCATGAAGTTTTTCCTTTTTGGGAAGACGGTAGAGACCCAGAAGCTCTCCTCCTTTTCTCTAGGCCTGCTCCCAGTTTTCTCAATAGTTTCTTCTGTTGCTTTCTCTTTCTTTATTACTTTTCATGGCAGTAATCCTCCTAGAGTCCAAGTGGTGTGTTGTATGGAGAAGGTGTGTGGGTTTTCTCAGCTTGTCATTATGGCTGGAGTGTAGAGTAAAGCCATAGGCAGTAGGGGATCCCCTGTTGCCTACCCTCTCTTTTTGTGGCTCCCACTCTGGCTGTCTATTTTTGCTTACCAGCAGGTGCATCAGTATGGGCCAGCAGCTCTCTCTCCCTAAGCCCTTGCTACTTTATGCTTTAGCTTTGCAGATTTGGTGGTTTGAAGGGTGGATGTAACTCACCACTATCAGGTAACATTCTGGAGAGTGGGAGTAGATTGCGATCTAGATTTCTCCTGGTAGTCAGGAAAGGCATCACTACTCTCTTTCTTCCATTCTCTCTTCCCCCATCCCATTCAGTGTTGCCACAGAGCAGAAAAGCACACAAACCAACCATACCGTCTCTGACTTCTCCTAAGCACTTTGAGCTGTTGAATGGGGCTAAGGGACAAGAATTGTTGCTGTTCTCCCCAGCTTGATCACAGGGTTTTTGAACTACCTGCGCTTATTTCCCATGGAACTTCAGCGTTCTCCCCAGAAGTTAAAGTAGAAATAGCAGTTGGATTTCCTAAATCTTGAGTCTGAAGCAGTTTCTTAGGGCTGGCAACTGTCCTGGGCATCTTCCTGTATGGGAGTTAGTGGTTTGTTTATTAGGACCCAGTATCTATCCCAAGTGATAGGATGAGAGCAAGTGAATTCTGGTGCCAGATAAACTAAGAGGGTTCTTTGCTTATACTCTTTACCATGGAAGGACTAGAGTTTCCTCTACAGGGCATTGGGGAACAGGGTTGTTGATTTTGACATGACCCTGATCAGAGAGATTAAAATTGAATTTTGATGCAGGATTTGGAGCCCGTCTAAAGTTGAAGTTCTCTGAGACAGATCAACTCCCCAACTGCTCAGCCTGTGCCAGGGGCTGAGCAACCCCTAGAGAGAGGCTCTGCTACCTTTCCCACCTCGCCAATGTTGGTGTTGTTGCTGCCTTTATGATTTGTATCCTCTGTTATAGTATTTTTTTTAAAAGATTCCTTCTTTCATTGTGCATAATTGCTGAGAGTCTGAGGCCTCATTGCTGTGTATATATCCTGACTCGGGGCTTTTATTCAGCAAACTGTTCATTCTTCTGTCATACAATGTCATATTCAATTCTGTTCATATTAAACCTCAGTGAAGCAAGCCTCTGTTTCTCTGCTTAAATTGTAAATTTAGTGTTTTTTCGTCTCTAGGGTATGCTGGGTATTGTGCAAAAATCATACAATGTGGCTAACATCCTGAAGTGATGAGAAGGTTTTGCATTTACATTTTTAAAAAATGGACTCCTGTCTATAGCAATATTTACATATTATTCTTGTAATTTGCAACTGACTTTGTCATGGAAGTAATGAATCTGCTTGTAGAAAGTAGCCATAGGCTCAGTACATGTGGTTTAGATCAGATTTAGCAGATTTGGTTTCTAAGCTTGTGAGTTTATGCTAATTTGGGCAGGATATATTTACTGTGTGTGTGTCTGTATGCAATATGTGTACATGAACACATGCACACACATGTACTGATCCTCCAACATCCTTACAAAACACCAAACACTATTTCCTTCATAAGCTTTTGTTTTCTTCCTTTTTTTAAAAAGAATTATTTCTTTCTTTCTTTAATTCCACTTGTTATTATTATTTCTTTAATTTGACCCGACAGAGACAGTGAGAAAAAGAGAAAGGGAAAGCGAAAAAGCAAGCTGCCAGGTCCAGGACCCGAACAGTGGTTGGCCATGTGGGAGTCCAGCACCTTTATCCACCATGCCACTTGCCGGCCCCTCCTTCATAAGCTTTTCTTTTTTTGGGGGGGGGGAGAGGATTTTGCTATAGGGCATGTGTGCTCGCCAGAAAGACAGAGAGAGACAGAAAGCGAGAAATCATCCCCCAGGGGGGATGGTCATGCCACAATCCCTTCTCCATTCTCTCCTCTCAGGATCTTGGGCACACATGTACACGTACCTGGCATGAGTTTAAGCCATTGGGTTGCGGTTGACTACATGGGAGTCCAGCAACATGGCCATTATACAAACTGCTGGTCCCAAGCTTTTTTAAAAATTTTATTTATTTATTTATTTATTTTGGAGAGGTTTTTGCTATAGGGCGCCTGCGCTTGCCAGACAGAGAGAGACATAGAGACAGAAAGCGAGAAATCACCCCCCAGGGGGGATGACCATGCTGCAATCCCTTCTCCTCCATTCTCCTCTCGGGATCTTGGGCACGCACGCACACGCGCCTGGCGTGAGTTTTAAACCACCGGGTCCGGGACTCGAACCGCGGTCAACTACGTGGGAGTCCAGCGACACAGCATTATGCCAACTGCTGGTCCCCTTCATAAGCTTTTTACCTTAGTTTAGACTTTGATTTTTAAATAGATTTGATTCAGGCAGAAAGGTGGGTGAATTCTGAGAACTTTTCATGGGTGGATATTTTCATCTGACAAAAGCATTCTGAAATGGTTTCCTACATTGTGAGTTTTAGGAAGGGCTAGAATGAGGAGAAAATCAAAGCTAGTTTTAATGTAGTTAAGCATGGAAAAGAGGTATAGAAAGGATTTAAAACATTAGGAAATTAAGATGACTTAACAGAAGTATTTAGTTTTAAGTAGAAGATTGGAGCTGGGAAGCAGCAGATGACATAATGGTTATGTTGCTGGACTCCCATGTAGTCGACCATGGTTCAGGTTCTGGACCTGGTGAATTAAAACTGACACCTGGTATGTGTGTGTGCATGCCCAAGACCTTGAGAGAAAAATGGAGGAGAAGGGATTACAGTGTGGCCATCCTCCTGAGGGATGATTTCTCACTTTCTGTCTTTCTGTTTCTCTCGTCTCTCTGAGTGCACATGCCCTATAACAAAGATCTCTCTTAAAAAAAAGATTGGAGCTGAGTTGAGGATGTTAAAAGGTTTTTGTAATGCAAGAATGGATGACTAAAGATATTAGAGGGGGTTGGGAAAAATAGAAATTTTTTAAAAGAATTATTCCATTTAACTTTATTTATTTATTTTTTAATTTGACCAGATAGGCTCAGAGAGAAAGTGAGAAAGTAAGGAGCCAGGTCCAGGACTTGAACCATGTTCAGCCATGTGGAAGTCCAGTGCCCTTAACCACCATGCTACCTGCCAGCCCTGTTTTTTCTATTTTTTTTTTATAGGTT
>NW_006159640.1:3799776-3802926 GCF_000334495.1 Tupaia belangeri chinensis
CGAGAGAGACAGAGAGAAAGAAAGCGAGAAATCACCGCCCCCCCCCCCAAAGGGATGACCATGCCTTTCATTCCACTCTTGAGATTTTGGGCACACATGCACATGTGCCCAGCATGTTTCAAGCCACCTGGTTCAGGACTTGAACCATGGTTGACCACGTGGGAGTCCATCGCTTTAAGCTCTACGTCACCTACTGACCCCAGAATATGTATTTTTATGAGGTAAGGGAAAGGTAGAATAAAATGAGATGCAACTTTCATAGGCAGCAGTATTAGAGAATGAAGTGGGAGGTGGAAAAAAAAAAGAAAAAGCAGCTATAAAATAAAGTATTAGACTTTTAGATTATATTTATTTAACAAATACTTGAGACTAGCAGACGGCGTAATGGTTACGTTGCTGGACTTCCACGTGGCCAATCACGGCTTAAGTCCTGGACCCAGAGGCTTGAAACTCATGCCATTTGCATGTGTGTTCATGCCCAAAATCCCAAGAGGAGAATGGAGAAGAAGGTATTGCAGTGTGGCTATACTCTCCCCCACCCCCGGGCGGGGCGATTTCTTGCTTTCTGTCTTTCTGTCTCTGGCGAGTGCACTCACCCAATGGCAAAAATTTATCTCAAAAAAAAAAAAAAGAACAAAGAGTAATGAATAGTCTTTTGTGTGCCTAGCCTTCTGCTAAAAGCTGAGCTAGGAGTGGGGAGGGGTTGTCGTGGTACAAGTAAAATATGCTTATATTCACTTTTTTTTTTTTAAAGAATTATTTTATTTAACTTTATTTGTTATTATTATTTTCCAGTTTTTTGATCAGAGAGAGAGAGGGAAAGTAAGAAAGCAAGCACTAGATCCAGGACTTGAACCATAGTCAGCTATGTGGAATGGAAGTCCAGTGTCTTTAAACACCAAACCACCTGCCAGCCCCATATTTACTTTCTTTAGAGCCTTTAGACTTCAGTTTGAGAGACGTCTACACAAGACAAGAAAATGCTAGAAACAAAGTACAAATTAAGATAAAAGGTTTAGGCACAAGAGGTTAGTTGTCCAGTCTTTTATTCCTTTTGCTTTTAGTGTCGGGGCAGGTACATTTTCTCTCTTTGGAGTCAAATTAGCCATCTTAAGCATAGTAACCACTTCTCAGAAAAACCCTAAATCCAAGCCCTCTTATGTATGCACACTCAGGAGATGCTTACCTTTTTAATTTTTTTAAGTTTGCTATAGGATGTGTGTGTTTGCCAGAGAAAGAGAGAGAGGGAAAGTGAGAAATCACACCTTAGGGGGATAGCCATGCTGCAATCTCTTCTCCATTTTCCTCTTGGGATTTGGGGGATGCCTACATATATGCCTACCATAATTTTCAAGCCACCGGGTCTGGGATTCGAACCACAAAGTCGACCATGTGGGATCCATGCCACCTGCTGACCCATGTATACTTTTCCAAAAAAAATTGTTTAGTTGCCAGAGTATATGCGCTAGCCAGAGAGTGGGAGAGAAAGTACTCTCCTATGAGGTGTGGTCATACTGTGGTCTTTTTTTCCTCCATTTCTCCAGCCCACCAGGGTCTTGAGCATGCATGCACATGTATTTTGGTGTGTGTGTGTGTGTGTGTGTGTGTGTGTGTGTGCGCGTGTGTTTTAAAGATTTATTTATTTAATTCCATTTGTTATTGTTATTTTTTAATTTGATCAGAGAGAGAGAGAGAAAGGGAAAGGGAAAGTGAGAAAGCAAGCCACCAGGTCCGGGACTCGAACCACGGTCGACCATGTGGGAATCCAGTGCCTTTAACCACCATGCCACCTGCTGGCCCTTGGTGTGTTTTTTAAACTACCAGAGCTGGCATTCATACTGCATTCTACCATGTGGGATCTGGTTCCCTGTATTTAGGGTTTAACCATTTTACGAAGGGCCATCCAGGAGATGCATACTTTTCTAAGGAATTCAGGTTTACACATGTATCTGAGTGTTTACGAATAATTAATCCCCTTTGTCCAGTCCATAGCACAGAAAGGGCTCAACTTTACACTGGGACCTGGCGGACAGAGATTAACAAAAATTTTGAACATAGCTGGACCCACAAGGAGTCTAAATCTTACATTCCTTTGATTCCTTGTCTGCCCTTTGACCTATTCTTTGAGACAAAGACTGGGGCTAATCAGGTGGGGAAAGGTGTACAACATTTGGGCTTTTCTGGGATTTTTGATCAATATCCTAGGTAAGTTACATCTATGTTGAAATACATGCTGTCATAATTTAAGTAAAGTTATTTTCAGTTGTGGGAAAACAGACTAGCTGCTCACCAAAATGGATATTTCTTCATATCTTTGAGGACTTCTGGTATTCTTAGACACAATAAAAATCCTAATTTTTCCTCACTTAGCTCATTTTTAACCCTTTTATCTTTGTTCTGAAGAAAGAAACAAAATCTTCTGAAATCTCTCCAAGGTCCTCACATGTTCCTAAGTCCAAGAATCTAAAACTGGGCATCAATTTAATTATAGCCTTAAATTTGGGTGGTTGCTATTCCATTTTATAGCCTTTTTTTGAGAGTTTTTTGCTCTCCCAGAAAGAGAGACAGAGAGACAGAAAGTGAGAAATCACCCCCTAGGGGGGATGGCCACGCCACAGTCCCTTCTCCTCCATTCTCCTCTCGGGATCTTGGGCACACACACACGCCCAGTGGGAGTTAAAGCCACCGGGTCTGGGACTTGAACTGCAGTTGACTACATGGGAGTCCAGCAACATAGCCATTACACCAACTGCTTGTCTTACATTATAGTCTTTTTAAAAATCTCTTTTTAAAATTTTATTTAATTTTATTAGTATTTTCCAAATTGATCAGAGAAAGAAAGAGGGAGAAAGCGAGAAAGCAAGTTACCAGGTCTGGGACTTGAACTGCAATTGGCCATATGGGAGTCCAGTGCCCTTAGCCACCACACCACCTGCCAGGCCCTATACATTATAACCTTAAAGTTTACTTTAAAATATAAACTCTGTGTAATTCGTTTGTAGTCCTCTGCCATTCCCTTACTGACCATTGACCACCCTTTATTCCTCTTATTATTTTTTTTTTGGTTTGCTTGTACAAAAAAATTATTATTTTTCCCTATTTTAATTTTATGTCTTCTTTCTATCCCCTCTGTAGAACAGAAACTCATTC
>NW_006159640.1:3803131-3806725 GCF_000334495.1 Tupaia belangeri chinensis
ATAGGGCGCGTGCGCTCACCAGACAGACAGAGAGACAGAAAGCAGGAAATCACCCCCCAGAGGGGGTGGCCACGCCGCAATCCCTTCTCCTCCATTCTCCTCTCGGGATCCTGGGCACGCACGCACACGCGCCCGGCGTGAGTTTAAGCCACCGGGTCCGGGACTCAAACCACGGTCGACTATGTGGGAGTCCAGCAACATAGCCATTACGCTAACTGCTGGTCCCCAGGCTTCTTTTTAAATAAGTACTTCCTATGGTGGTTTTAGGTGTTTGTATATAGGTCATCAATTACTTGATACAGAGAAACTCAATAAGGTAAAAAGTTAAAGGACACTGCTGATTGAAGACACTTAGAAATGAGGACAAAACAGTTCAGCAGAGTTGGATTCACAGAAGTTTTATTTATGTATTTTCTAGAAAATGTTATATTATCATAAAAATGTATTTTGTTTAGATATAGTCAACCTTTCATCATCTGTGCTGAGGCATAACATTTTTTAAGGAGGTTTTTGCCTTAGGGCACATGTGCTTATTGGAGAGAAGGCAGAGACCCTGAGAGGGAAAGTGAGATATTACTCCCTGGGGGTACAGCCACGCTGCAATCCCTTCTCCACTCTCCTCCTGGGATCTTGGGCATGCATGCACATGCACCTGGTGTGATTTTTAGGCCACTGGGTCCAGAACTCAAACTGTGGTTGGCCATGATGTAACCAACATGCCACTTACTGGCCCCAGCATATACTTTTTGATTTATTTATTCATTCATTTATTTTAATTTGACCAGAGAGAAACAGAAACACACAAAGAGAGAGAGAGAGGGGGAGAGAGAGAGAGAAAATGAGAAGGCAAGCCACCAGGGCTAGGACTCAAACTGTGGTTGACCGTGTGGGACTCCAGCGCCTCAACCACCATGCTACCTGCTGGTGGCCCCTGAGGCATATACATTTTAGTTACACACTTTTGTTATAAAATTTAAATATAGGGGTATAAAATATTCATAAGACTTAAAAATAGGGCGAAGGTGCTGGACTCCTACTTGGCCGACAGGTTTGAGTCTTGGATCTGGCAGCTTGCTTTCTCACTTTTCTTTCTCTCTCTCTGGTAAGCATACATGCCCTATAGAAAATTTAAAAATAATAAAAATAAATATTTAAAAGAAAACACAAAAAGACTTAAAAATATTTCATATATCATCAGGCCGAATACTCAGATCTGAAAAGAAGTAGGAAGAAAACGTCCTGGAATAGAAACCTGACTTTGGGAACTTGCTGTAGCTGGCTGTAGGACCTTAGGCAAATTGCTTCACTATTTTGGGCTATTTTCTCACCTATAAAATGAGAGGATTTCACTAAATGATTCAAGGTATCTTAAAACTGTCAATTTTATAATTTCTTATCTTGCCAATGAGTTGAGTAAACCCTGGAGGTGATGCCACTACAAAGTTTGTGAAAACAGTTTTTCCCAGGTATGATGGAGTTAGTGTATTGATAATTTTCTCTTCTAGGAATGAGTGGTTCTTTACTTAACCCTGATTAGATTTTGTTTTCTCACATCCTGTCCAGTCATGAGTACCCCATTTAATGTTGATTTGGTTTACAATTGCCCTAACTTTATCCTAGATCTTTTAGTTGAATTAAAAAAAATTGCTAGAGGATATATATGCTCGCCAGAGAGAGAGGAAAAGTGAGAAAGCATCTTTCTCCAAAAAGAGTGGTCAGGTCACAATATCTTCTCCCCCATCTCTCTTTTTGGGATTTTGGACACATACACACAGGAGCCCAGCCATCACCACACCACCGGCTGGCCTCTAGTCATAATTTTTTTTGAGAGAGTTTTTTTCTATAGGGCATGTGTGCTCACCAGAGAGACAGAAAGCAAAAAATCACTCCCCTTGGGGCGATGGCCATGTCTCAATCCCTTTTCCTTCATTTTCCTCTTAGTATTTTGGGCATGCATGCACACACAACTAGGTGTTTCAAGCCACTGGGTTCGGGAATCAAACCATGGTTGGCCTTGTGGAAGTCCAGTGACATAACCATTACGTTATCTGCTGGTCCCAGCTAGCCGTAATTTTTAAATGAAATAATCACCCCATACCTGTACAGAGTTATCCTTATTTAAATAAATAAATAAATACTGTTGATCTTATTTCAAAAGTACCTATTTTGTTACAAATTTAAAAGTAAGTAATGTTAGCTGACAAAATTCAAACAAAAAATAAATGTGTAAAGCAAAAAGTGAAAGATTTCTCCATAGTTCTTCTCTCTACTATTGTTCCCCAAGAATAAATTTAGTGTGTGTATATATGTGTTTTTAATACACACATATACATGTATAAATACCCACACATTTGTATGTATTAGTTTTAAAAAAACAAAACAGGATATTTTTCAAAGTTTGCTACAAGGTGTGTGTGCTGACTGCATACAAAGATATAGGAAAGTGTGAAATCATCCCCTAGGGGTATGGCCATACTGCAGTCCCTCCTCCATCCTCTCAGGATTTGGGATCCACACATGCGTCTAGTGTATTTTTGAAGCCGCTGCCTCGAGACTCGAACTGTGCAACTGACCGCGTGAGATCTAGCCGCCTTAATTAACCTGTGTCATCTGTTGGCCCCCCCAAATGGGATAGATATTAGGTATACTATTTTGCAACTTCATTTTTCACTTTGCAATATATTGTAGACTTCTTCTTGGATTAATCCATGGAAATTAACCTCATTTTTAAAAATGGCTGCATAACATTTCATAGTGTGGCTGTATCACGATTTAATGACTCACCTGTGGATGGAAATTTGTCTCCATTCCCTGTTATGAATACTACATATCACCTTGCTCCTGTGTATAATTATGTTTCTAGGATAGATTTTGAGAGAAGGAATTGCTGGGTGTGTACATTTTTTACATTTTGACAAATACAATTAAATTGCATTTTTAGAGTGCAGTTTAGTTTCCCACCAATAGTAAATGGGACTTTCCAACTTTCCATTTCCCCACAAAAAGTTCCTTTGCTAAAAGTGGTTAAAATGGAAACAATTGATAATTACCCAAACTATTTGGTAAAAATGGTACTTCCTAGTTTTAATTACCATTTTCTGGTTTGTTTAGTTGTAAGGATAGCACTGTCAGATTTTCTTACCCTCCCCTCTCCCCAGATTTTTTGCAACAGGGCGCAGTGCTTGTCAGGGTGTGTTTCAAGATTTGGGATTCAGGACTCGAACTATAGAGTGGGCCACATGGGATCCAGCACCTTTTTTTTTTTTTTTGGAGAGGTTTTTTGCTATAGGGTGTGTGTGCTCGCCAGACTGACAGAGACAGACAGATACAAAGCGAGAAATCACCCCCCAGGGGGGATGGCCATGCAGCAATCCCTTCTCCTCCATTCTCCTCTCGGGATCTTGGGCACACATGCACATGTCCCCGGCGTGAGTTTTAAGCCACCGGGTCCAGGACTCCAACCGTTGTTGACTACATGTGAGTCCAGCGATATAGCCATTACGCTAACTGCTGGTCCGGGATCCAGCACCTTAACTACCATGCCATCATGTCATTTACTGGCCCACCACTGTCACGTTTTTTTTTTTTGTTTTT
>NW_006159640.1:3806786-3808773 GCF_000334495.1 Tupaia belangeri chinensis
ACAGAAAGCGAGAAATCACCCCCCAGGGGGGTGGTCACGCCGCAATCCCTTCTCCTCCGTTCTCCTCTCGGGGTCTTTGGCACGCACGCACACGCGCCTGGCGTGAGTTTTTTAAGCCGCCGGGTCCGGGACGTGAACCGCGGTCGACTACGTGGGAGTCCAGCGACATAGCCATTACGCTAACTGCTGGTTCCCTGTCAAGTTTTTTTTTAGAGGCTTTTGTCTTAGGACACATGAGCTTGCTGAAGAGGGAAAGTGAGAAATCATGGGGGCGGGGGGCAGGTGGCGGGACGGCCACAGCAGCAATTCCTTCTCCATTCTCCTCCCAGGATCTTGGGCACGCACGCACCGCACACACACCTGGCGTGGGTTTCAAGTCACAGGGTCCAGGACTCCAACCGTGGTCCGCCATGTGGGAGTCCAGCGAACTACTATACCATCTGCTGTCCCCCGCTGTCAAATTTTAAAAGTTGCCTCACACATTAAATGTTGGTGTTTCTAGAGGCAGTATCTATTGCTGCTAATGAGGGTCCTTACCACTCCTCATCTTATAGACCATCACTCTTAATGAAAGGTCCCGAACGCCCCTAGGTTTCATCCTACCTGACTTGGGGAGGGGGAGGGGTGGGTGGGGAAAAGGATGGTGACAACCAACTTTATCTGAAATGCTCCCACGACCAACTACTTTCTCAGATTGCCAATACTTGAGGCAAAGCCACAGCACTGACAGCTCACTACACGCTCATCTGACCTCAGGGCCAATTTCCTTGGATTTGCGGGGAAATAATACGTTGACTCTTGGGCCATCAACCCTCTAGCTTGTTTTATTTCTCTCAAACCTAAACCTTGATCCCAGTCAGAGACTGGGCAAAGGAGAGGGACAAAGATCGTGACTGAAAGGAAGTCGAATTATGACGCTTCAACTATTCTGGTTGGTTGTCCATGTGTCCGTCAAGTGAGCACGCTTGGTCCAACGCTATGGAAAGCACATATCCTGTCCTGATTGGCTTAGTCGAAGGGGTGGACCATAGGGAGACCCGCTGGTTGGCTGGAATGGAACACCCACGGAGAAGCTATGGCGCTGCTTTCGAAAGCGAGGCCTGCTCCGCAGCTCCGGGAGCAGTTAGCCGGTGTCCTCCGAGCTCCCGCGACCAATTTGGTAATCTGTGCCCTCCCGAAACCCGACTGCTCTCTGCTTGCGGTCACGCTTCCGGCGTCTCCGACTGTCTCAAGTTGTGCGGCGGCCATCACACTGTCGTCTGCTCGTTTGGTCCCTGGGGAAGGTCCCGCCTTAGGCTGCACGTCTCCGCCAGTTAACGCCAGCCTGTAGCGCTTCCTGTGACGTGGCTGTTGAAGCTGTGGGTCTGGGCACAGAGAGTGGGGAGCAGGAACCTGGGAACAGGGCAGGAGTTTGCGGACATTAGCGGCGGGAGCGGGAGAGGATGCGCTCTGCTTTTGTATTAATTTCTGGGAAGGAAGCAGGAGGTGCCCGACTCAGGAAGTTGCCGTCCAGGTGGCCACCACCTTTTCAGCCAGCCGCTGGCTCTGTTGCCCAATTTCACCTCCCGTGACTTATTCCTAAATGAATCCTCTAATAAATAGGCCCTCACGGTGTGGACTGATGTCAATGAATTTGACTTCTTTGTTCTTATTTCTTTTTCTTAATTTAAAATTATTTCAGCATATTCTCATATTAAAAAAATAAAACAAAACAAAACATCAGAACATTCCACATAGATGGGGCTAAAGTACGGTTTGACCATTACCCCAAATCCTAGTTCTCGCCTTCCTTTCCCAGAAGTAACCGCTGTTAACAGTTTGGTTTGTACCCTGGTAGCCTTCTAGGTCTTTTTAAAAATTTATTTACCATAGAAAATACATTGCGTTGTGGTTTTATTTGTGCAAGAATTTTATCATACTGTACAACTCTGCATTTTTTTTTCCTTCAGTGTTTTGGAAGTATTTTAATTTGTGTATACTTTGGTTT
>NW_006159640.1:3809904-3814530 GCF_000334495.1 Tupaia belangeri chinensis
CACCTTGCTGGGCGCGGTCGGGGGTTGGCGGGGGCCGCAGCTGGGCCGGGTGGGCCGGCGCAGGGCCTACTCACTTTGGTTTACTTTTTAAAAAAATGTGGCATAATATGCTATAAGATGACTATAAAATGGCTTATTTTGTAATCCATTTCCTTACTGATGGACTGCTAGATTTTTTTCAATTCCTTGCTTTTACAAGTGATACTTCTGTGAACATTTGTGGGCATGACTCCCTTCAAAGTGTCTCTAGTGCAGTGGTTCTCTTTTTTTTTTTTTTTTGAGAGGTTTTCGCTGTAGGGTGCGTGCCCTTGCCAGACAGAGAGAGACATAGAGACAGAAAGCAAGAAACCACCCCCCAGAGGGGATGCTCACGTCGCAAACCCTTCTCTTCCATTCTCTCGGGATCCTGGGCACGCATGCACACACGCCCGGTGTGAGTTTTAAGCCACCGGGTCCGGGACGCAAACTGCGGTCGACTACGTGGGAGTCCAGCGACATAGCCATTATGCTAACTGCTGGTTCCCTGGTTCTCTGACTTTTTGATCTGAGGACCGCTTGACACTTTTTTTTTTTTTTAATTGGGGCCAGCAGGTAGCATGTTGGTTGAGGCGCTGGACTCCCACATGGTGACCTCGGTTTGGGTCCTGGATCTGCTGACTTGTTTTCTCACTTTCTCTCTCTCACTTTCACTGTCTCTCTCTCTGGTGAGTGCCTATATGAAATTAAAAAAAAAAAACAGCAATGATAAAATTCTTTTAGAATTGTTTATTTAATTTAATTTTTTTTTAGAGAGATTTTTGCTATAGGACTTGTGTGTTTGCTGGGAGAGTGAGAGAGACAAAGTGAAAAATCACCCCTCAGGGGGATGGCCATGCTGCAATCCTTTCTCTAGTCTCTTAAGATTTTGATCACAGACAAACATGCACTTTGCGTGAGTTTCAAGTTGGTGGAGCTGGGACTCAAACTGTGGTTGGTCATGTGGAAGTCCTACGATGTAATCATTATGCAATCTGCTGGTCCTCCATTATTATTTTTCAATTTATTACAGGGTACATGTGCTCACCAGAGAGAGAGGGAAAACAAGCAAGCCACCTGGTCTGGGACTCAAACTACAGTTGACCCTGTGAGAGTCCAGCACGTTTACCACCATGCCACCTGCTGGCCCTGAATTTCTTTCCTTTATAAGAATAAATAAGGGACCAGCAATTGGCATAATGGCTATGCCGCTGGACTCCCACGTAGTTGACCATGGTTTGAGTCCCGGACCCGGTGGCTTAAACTCACGCTGGGTGCATGTGCATGTGTGCCCAAGATCCTGAGAGGAGAATGGAGGAGAAGGAATTTCAGCTTGGCCATCCCCCCTGGGAGGTGATTTCTCGCTTTCTATCTCTGTCTCTCTCAGTCTTTCTGGTGAGCACACGTGCCCTATAGCAAACAAACAAACAAACAAACAAAAAACTCTCAAACAAAAAAGAATAAATAATACTCCATTGTGTGTGTGTGTGTGTGTGTGTATACACTACATTTTGTTTGTCCATTCATCTGTTGAGGACACTTGAGCACTTGAGTTGTTCCTACCTTTTGGCTATTATGAACATTGCTGCTGTGAACACTGGTGTACAAATAACTGAGTCCCTGCTTCAATTCTTTTGGGTATATACCCAGAAATTGAATTGCTGGATCATACAGTAACTCTTATTTCCCTTTTGATGGATATTTAATCAATGCCACTCAAGCTGTGTCCTTCAGACTGGTCCTAGTCATGAACTGTCATCTGTTCACAAGGAGATAAGTACAGAAATTGAGCATATCAGTTATCCTTTTTCTATATATAGTAAATATTTTTCTTAATCTACCTTCTTTCATATTTATTTGCATTGTCTTTAGAATTCTCCACACTTTTTTTTTTCTTTTAGGTTTTGCTATAGGATACATGCACTTGCTGAAGAGAGACAGAGAGAAGGAACATGAGAAATCATCCCCTGGGGGGATGGTCATGCCATAATTCCTTCTCCATTTTCCTTTGGGGATTTTGGGCACACACACACACACACACATGCACCTGGTGTGATTTTCAAGGTGTGAGATTTGGGATCAGAACTGCATTCAGCCATGTGGGAGTCCAGCACCGTAACTATCACAACACCTGCTGGCTGTCTCCACCCTTTTTTTACAGCTTTATTGAGATATGATTAATGTATATTAAATTGTATGTACTTAGAGTATATAATTCAAAGAGTTTTAAAAATTTTATTTTTTATTGTCAATAAGCACATGTGTTCCAGAGAGAGAGAGAGAGAGAGAGAGAAAGCACTCCCCAATGAGACACGATTAGACCACAGTCCCTTTTCTTCCATTCTTCTTTCCTGTCAGAATTTTGGGCACTTGTGCACACATACACAGCATGTTTTTTAAGCTGTTGGGGCCAGTCAGACATGTGGGATCAGGCCCCCTTAACCACTAGGCTTTGGGGCCAATCCCAGATCATGGGTACATGCACAGCTGGTGTGCTCAGAGAGGTCCCTGGGATGTGATCTGGAACCTTCCTGTGTGAGTGAGCCTCTCGGAGCATCACATTACCACTGTGCTACTGTGTAGTCTCTTAGGTTTTATTTTTAAACTGTCTAGAATTTATTTTTGTGAATGATGTCAGATACTACTGTAAGTTAAATTTGTTCCAAATAGATAATTGATTGTCCCTAATACTATCTCCTTTACTTTTTAATTGCCAGAGGGTGTGTGTGATTGCCAGAAAGAGACAGAGAGGGAGAAAGCACCCCTGAATGTGTCATGGTCACACTGCAATCTCTTCCTCTGTTCCCCTTTCTTGTCAAAATTTGGGGCATATATGCACATACACCTGGTGTGTTTCTCGAGCCAGGGCTGAGACTTGAGCCTCAGTCAGCCATGTGGAATCTGGCTTTCTTGGCCACTAGGCCACAGGAATGACATCCAGTGTGTTATTCAGGCCACCAGGATTGATACTCAAACTGTGGCCATGTGGGATCCTGCTTTTTTTATGTTCAGAGCTTAACTGCTGTGTTATGGGACTAGCTCTGTTCCAGAATTCAATTAAAAACTATGTACTGCCTCTCTAGAAAAATGCACAAACACACAGAGAATTTTGCATAAAGTTTCAAAAGACACATGGACACTCAAGGGCAGGGGAAGGCTGTTTAGGTTGATGGATCTAGTTAACCTGGAAGCCAGTTTATCCTGCAAGCCTTTTTCACCATTGCCTGTTTGATTTTTGTCTTTCTTGAACCCCTTTGGGCTTTCCTCTACCCTTCCACACCTTCTCTTACCACCAAACATCTACCCTTTGCCTTCGTTGCCAATTATTTGCACTATGTTTTCTGGAGAACAAACTTCATTGTATATAAACTGTGCTGCACCCCAAATTTCATCCCCGAATTATCTCTCCACTTGGTTGCTTTAATCAAAACCTGCCTTCTTCCTAAGGGGGAGCCTTATTGCTATGGCTCTTGAGTGAAAGCCTCATATGATTTAATCTTACTGATGAAGATGAACATTTAGGGGACCAGCAGTTAGCATAATGGCTATGTCGCTGGACTCCCACGTAGTCGACTGTGGTTCGCATCCCGGACCCGGTGGCTTAAACTCACGCCAGGCGCGTGTGCGTGCATGCCCAAGATCCTGAGAGGAGAATGGAGGAGAAGGGATTGCAGCATGGCCGTCCCCCCTGGGGGGGTGATTTCTCGCTTTCTATCTGTCTGTCTCTCTCTGTCTTTCTGGTGAGCACATGTACCCTATAGCAAAAACCTCTGCAAAAAAAGAAAAAAAAAGATGAACATTTAGGTTGTTTTTGAGTTTTTTGTTTGTTTGCTATAGGGCATATATGCTTGGCAGAGAGGGATAGAGAGGGAGGAAAAGTGAGAAATAGGGGAGGGGGGAAAGGCCATGCCTCAATCCCTTCTCCACTCTCAGGATTGAAGGTATCCATGCACATGTGCCTGGCGTGATTTTCAAGCCATGCGTGATTTTTAAGCTGCTGGGTCCAAGATTTGAACTTCAAAGTAGGCCATGTGAGAATTCAGTACCTTAACCACCATGCCACATGCTGGGCCTGTGATATGTTTTTAAAAATTTTTTTAATTAAAAAATGTTTTTGGTTGGGTTCCATTGAACGCTTGTGGAGGGAGGTTGCTTCTTCCAGCTGGGCCGAGAGGTGGCTGCCTGCATTGCGGGACACCGTCTGCGGATTTAGTGGCTTTGCAAGAAGATTGAAATCATGACAGGTCCAGAAGCTGATGCCCAGTTCCAGTTCACTGGTATTAAAAAGTACTTCAACTCTTATACTCTCATAAGTAGAATGAATTGTGTACTGGCCGTGTATGAAGGCATTGTTTTGACGATCTTATACTTCAAGTTAAGATCTAAGAAAACTCCAGCTGTGAAAGCAACATAAATGGAGTGAAAAGTCCAAAGCTCATCTAAGTTCCCATGCCTGGAGAAGCTAATATCTGTTCATTATGTGATACTCAATTTGTACAATAAATTATGAACCTGGAAAAAAATTTTTTTTCTCCTATAGGGTATGTGTGATTGCTGGAAGGAGAGAGAGAGAGAGAGAGAGAGAGAGAGAGAGAGAGAGAGAGAAAGTAA
>NW_006159640.1:3815071-3821358 GCF_000334495.1 Tupaia belangeri chinensis
GTCCCCCCTGGGGGGGTGATTTCTCGCTTTCTATCTGTCTGTCTCTCTCTGTCTTTCTGGTGAGCACATGTACCCTATAGCAAAAACCTCTGCAAAAAAAGAAAAAAAAAGATGAACATTTAGGTTGTTTTTGAGTTTTTTGTTTGTTTGCTATAGGGCATATATGCTTGGCAGAGAGGGATAGAGAGGGAGGAAAAGTGAGAAATAGGGGAGGGGGGAAAGGCCATGCCTCAATCCCTTCTCCACTCTCAGGATTGAAGGTATCCATGCACATGTGCCTGGCGTGATTTTCAAGCCATGCGTGATTTTTAAGCTGCTGGGTCCAAGATTTGAACTTCAAAGTAGGCCATGTGAGAATTCAGTACCTTAACCACCATGCCACATGCTGGGCCTGTGATATGTTTTTAAAAATTTTTTTAATTAAAAAATGTTTTTGGTTGGGTTCCATTGAACGCTTGTGGAGGGAGGTTGCTTCTTCCAGCTGGGCCGAGAGGTGGCTGCCTGCATTGCGGGACACCGTCTGCGGATTTAGTGGCTTTGCAAGAAGATTGAAATCATGACAGGTCCAGAAGCTGATGCCCAGTTCCAGTTCACTGGTATTAAAAAGTACTTCAACTCTTATACTCTCATAAGTAGAATGAATTGTGTACTGGCCGTGTATGAAGGCATTGTTTTGACGATCTTATACTTCAAGTTAAGATCTAAGAAAACTCCAGCTGTGAAAGCAACATAAATGGAGTGAAAAGTCCAAAGCTCATCTAAGTTCCCATGCCTGGAGAAGCTAATAAATGTTCATTATGTGATACTCAATTTGTACAATAAATTATGAACCTGGAAAAAAATTTTTTTTCTCCTATAGGGTATGTGTGATTGCTGGAAGGAGAGAGAGAGAGAGAGAGAGAGAGAGAGAGAGAGAGAGAGAGAGAGAAAAAGAGAGAACTCACCCCCAGGAGGATGGCCACAACACAATGTCTTCTCCATTCTCCTTTTGGGATTTTGAGTCCTGAACCCGGTGGCTTAAACTCACACCAGGTACATGTGCGTGCATGCCCAAGATTCCGAGAGGAGAGTGGAGGAGAATGAATTGCGGTGTGGCCATCCCCCCTGGGGGGGTGATTTCTTGCTTTCTGTCTCTCTGTCTCTCTGGCGAGCGCACATGCCCTATAGCAAAAACCTCTCAAAAAAAAAAAAAAAAAGAAAAGAAAAAATAACGAAACCCCTAAAACATTCTGCTTGTTCTTCATCCTCTTCAACACTAAGTGTGGTCGGTGTTTTAAATTTGAGCCATTCTGGTAGATGAATAGTAATATCTCAATGTAGTTTTTTTTTTTTTAGACATTTAACATTATGCTGTGAACATTCAAAACTCACTCCAATGGTTATTCTGCAAATATGTACTTTGCTTTCTTATTTATTTAGTTAGTTATTTTAAATTTTATACATTTGATAACTATACATTACTTTTCTTATATGTACTTTGTTTTCTATGACATTCTTTACTGTAAGATACACAGTTCTAAAGAAATCATACTGATTAAAAATCAGGCAACAGGGACTAGCAGATAGCATAATGTTTACGTCACTGGACTCACGGAGTCAACCGTGGTTTGAGTCCTGGACCTGGTGGCTTAAAACTCAACTGGGTACGTGGTGTGTGTGTGTGTGTGTGTACCCAAGATTGCAAGAGGAGAATGGAAGAAAAGGGATTGCTGCATGGCCATCCCTCCCTGAGGGGTGATTTCTTGCTTTCTGTCTGTCTTTGTCTCTCTGGGAAGCACATACACCCTATAGCAAAAATCTCTAAAAATAAATAAATGAGTAAGTCAGGCAACAATCTTATAAATGAATAAAGATAATCTCAACATAGGCAATAAAAGAACAATTTGTAATTTCTATCTAAAGGACGTCAATGTAGTTTTAATAAGAATTTTCCCAAAGACTAATGATGTCAAGCACTTTCTCATGTGCTTATTGACCATGCATATCTGTCTTTGTGTAATGTCTATTCAAATCTTTTGTCCATTTAAATTCATTTTTAAATTGGATTTTTAAATTCTTAATTTATAAGAGGCCTTTATATATTCTGGTTATAAATTCATTGTCATATATATGTTTTGCAAATGTTTTCTCCCAGTCTTGCTATAGGGCACATGTGCTTACCAGATACAGACAGAGAGAGAAAGAGAGAGAGAGAGAAAATGAGAAGGTACCCCATTTTTAAATTTGACCAGAGAGAGACAGAGAGAAAGAGAAAGGAGAAGGTAGAAAGCAAGCTGCCAGGTCCAGGACTTGAACTGTGGTCGGCCATGTGGGAATCCAGTGCCTTTAACCACCATGCCACCCACTGGCCCCCCTATTTTTTTTAAGTTTATTCATTTATTTTATCCATGAATGAGAGAGAGAGAGACGGGATGGGAGCGATAGAGTGACAGCACCCCCAACACGATCTTAATGCCACGATCCACCCCCAGCGTCACGTAGCCCCTCATTATGGGCATGCTTGTGCCTGCCATACACAGGTTCCAAACATTAACCTAGAACATGCCCATGTGGGTTAACCTTGCAGAACATCACATTTTACAGCTGTGTCACTGTCTGGCCCCCTTAATGGTGCTTTTTGATGAACAGGTTTTTAAATTCAGTAAAGTATAATTTATCATTTTTTCTTTTATGACTACAGCTGTCTATGTGCAAAGAAACCTTTGTTTATTCTCAAGTCTCAAAGATTCTTTTCTGTATTTTTTCCTAGAAGCTCTATAATCTTAGGATTTATATTATATGTATAGTTCTATGATCCATTTTCAATTAGTTTGGGGTATGGTATGGGATTGGGGGGTCAATGTTTATTTTTCCCATATTGATATAGAGTTATTCCAACAACATTTGTTGAAAAGACTTTTCTTTCCCCAATCCAGTATTGCTTTGTCTAAAGTGAAATGACTTGGGGCTAGCAGATGGCATAGTGATTATATTGTTGAACTTCCATATGGCCAACCACAGTTCCAGTCCTGAACCCAGTGGCTTGAAAATCATGCTGGGAGCATGTGTGTTCATGCCCAAGATCCTGAGAGGAGAATGGAGAAGGGATTGCATCATGGCCATCCCTTCTGGGGGGTGATTTTTCACTTTCCCTTACACTGTCTCTGTCTCTCTTTCCAGCGAGCATACATGTCCTAACGCAAAAAAACAAACAAACAAACAAACAAAAACCAACCTCTAAAAATAATAAATAAAATAGAATGACTTCATGGGATGGCCCTGTTATGGGGTGGTTGATTGCAGTGCATCAGGAGCAGGATCCCACATGGCTGATGCATTTTGAATCTCAGCCCCAGTGGCTTGAAAACATGGTGGATGTATGTGTGTGTGTGTGTGTGTGTGTGTGTGTGTGTGTGTGCGTGTGTGTGCTCAAGATCCTGATGGGATGGAGAAATGGAGGAAAAGGGATTGTGGCATGACCATGTCCAATTGGGGAATTTTTTCTTCTTTCTTTCTGGCAAGCATACTTGCCCTCTGGCAATGACAACAAAACATTCTATTTTCTCCTCTGCTAAAAACTTTAGTTTCAAAGTTTGACCCCCTCTTGATAGTCTTGTTATAATAAAACTTTAGGGAACATTCAGAATAGTTTTCCCTTGTTAAAATCAAACCTTTTTAAACCTATTACTTTGAAATAATTTCAAATTTAAAGAAAAATTGCAGGGATAGCACAAAAACTTCCATATACTCTTTAGCCAGATTCATAAAAATTTAACATGTTGCCACATTTATTTTATTCTTTTTTTTTTTTTTACTCGCCATAGGGTGTGTGAGCTGTCACCAGAAAGAGACAGAGGAGAAGAGAGAAAGTGAGAAAGCACCCCCCCCCAGGGGAATGAACACACTACAATCCTTTCTCTTGGGATTTTGGGCATGCATACACATGTGCTGGGCCTGTTCCTTAAGCCACAGATCCTGAACTCAAACAGCATAACAGGCCATGTAGGGTCTGACTCCCTTAACTGCTAGGCTACAGGGCTAGCCTGGGCCAGTTATCCTGTAGAATGTCCCTTGGTTTGGGTTCATCTGATGTTTTGTCATAATTAGATTCAGGTTATGCTTTTTTTAGGAATACGGAGAAGTATTGTGTTCTCAGTTCTTTGCAACAGGAAGAACATAATGTCCATTTGCCTGGTATTTAGTGAATGGTGAGTTATAAAAACAAATTTTTGCCAGAGGGTGTGTGCTATCACCAGAGCAAGACAGAAACAGAGAGAGGGAGAGGGAGAAAGCATTCCCCAGGTGAGTGCAGTCACACCACAATCCCTTCTCCATTTGTCAGTCCTGTTGGAATTTGGAGAACGCACACTAATGCACCGGACGTGTTTTTCTTTCTTTTTAAATTTATATTTTGCTATAGGTCCCATGAACTCACTGGAGAGAGAGAGAGAGACAGAGAGAGAGAGAGGGAAAATGAGAAAGCACGACCCTCCCCACCCGTGGTAATGACCATGCTGCAGTCTCTTCTCCATTCTCCTCTCGGGATTTTTGGGCATGCACGCACACATGCACAGTGTCTTTCTCAAGTTGATAGGTCTAGCACTTGAAAGGTGCAGTCAGCCACGTGGGATCCAGCTGCCTTAACCACTGTACCATCTGGCTGCTCTCCTGACATGTTTTTCGAGTTGCCAGGGTCAGGAGTTGGACCGTGTGGCTGGCTATATGGAATCGAGGTCCCTTAACTGCTAGACCATGGAGTTAGTGTTGATGATATTAATTTTGACCATTTGTTTAAAGTATAGACTGCCAGGTTTCTCCACTGTAAAGTTACTTTTTTTTTTTTTTAAGTTTTTGCTATAGGATGCATTCACTCACCAGAGAGAGACAGAGAGAGAGAGAGAAAGTAAGAAATCACCCTCTGATGGTATCACCATGCCACAATCCCTTCTCTTCTATGTTCCTCTCAGGATGTTGTGGGCACCCCCACACCCCGCCCCTTTTTTTTTTTTTTTTTTTTTTTTTTTCCCTGCCATAGTTTTCAAGCTGCTGGGTTCAGGAATTGAACCTTGAAATTGGCCATGTGGGGTCCAGCTGCCTTAACCACACACCACCTACTGGCCCCTGACCTTACCATTTTTACCTTTGTAAAAAATATGAATTTGAGATACTTTGAGCACATAAATGTCCTGTTCTTTATCAAAGTCTCACCCAATAGTTTTTTTTAAAGAATTACTTTATTTAATTTTATTCATCATCATCATTATTATTATTTTTAAGTTTTGACCAGAGAGAGTGGGAAAGTGAGAAAGCAGGCCACCAGGTCTGGGTCTCAAACTGCAGTCCACCATGTGGGAGTCCAGCACCTTAACCACCATGCCACCTGCTGGCCCCTTGCTCTATAGTTTTTAATATTCATTGATGATTCTTACCTGAATCAATTATTTTATTTTAGAGAGATTTTTGCTATAGGACATGTGTGCTCACCAGAGAGACAGAAAGAAAGAGACAGAGAGACAGAAAATGAGAAATCGAAAAAAAAACCCCCCCGGGGTGGGAGGGGGATGGCCACACTGAAATCCCTTCTCCTCCATTCTCTTTTCAGGATCTTGGGCACATACACACATGTGCCTGGCCTAAGTTTTAAGTCACCAGGTCAGGTACTCGAACTGTGGTCAACTATGGGGGAGCCCAGTAACATAACCATTACGCCATCTTTTGGTCCTGCCTGAATGCTCGGAAAAGCCATCTTTGCATTGTTTCCCGGTCTGGCTTCAGCACGCCGCAGCCGCTGACTCCGGCAGCTTTATAGCCAGGGTCCCCGAACTCTCACTTTCTTTTTAGTCCGTTGCAGCGATCACCAGCGTACCCCACCACGTCAGACACGGCCGTAGACACTAGCTCCGAGATCACCACCAAGGACTTGAAGAAGAAGGAAGTTGTGGAGGAGGCAGAGAACGGAAGAGATGCCCCGGCTGACAGGAACGCTAATGAGGAAAACGGGGAACAGGAGGCTGAGAACGAGGTAGACGAAGAAGAGGAAGAAGGCGGGGAGGAGAAGGAAGAGGAGGATGGAGATGAAGACAAGGAGGCTGAGGCAGCTCCGGGCAAGCGGGCAGCTGAGGATGACGAGGACGACGATGTGGATACAAAGAAGCAGAAGACCGGAGAGGATGAGTAGACAGCAAAAAAAAAGGAAAAGTTAAACTTAAGAAAAGGCCGCCGTGACCTATTCACCCTCCACTTCCTGTCTCAGAATCTAAACGTGGTCACCTTCGAGTAGAGAGGCCCGCCCGACCGCCCACCGCGGG
>NW_006159640.1:3823738-3827480 GCF_000334495.1 Tupaia belangeri chinensis
GAGTCTTAATCATAAAAGGATGTTGTATTTTATCAAATGCTTTCTCCGCATCAATTGAGATGATCATATGGTTTTTATCTTTCTTTCTGTTAATGTGGTATATTACATTTATGGTCTTGCGTATATTGAACCACCCTTGCATCCCTGGTATAAAGCCTACCTGGTCGTGATGAATGATCTTTGTTATATGTTGTTGGATGGGGTCAGCCATTTTTAATGATCTCAGATGACCAAACCAGCCTTCCGAGCATCCTCTGTCCTACTTCGGCTTTACTTGTGGTGTGGCCGTGTTCACTATAATCTCAAAGGAGAAAAAAAAACCTTGTAAAAAAAGCAAAAACAACAACAACAACAAAATCTTATTCTGAGCATTCCAGTAACTTTTTTTGTGTATGTACTTAGCTGTACTATAAGTAGTTGGTTTGTATGAGATGGTTAAAAAGGCCAAAGATAAAAGGTTTCTTTTTTTCCTTTTTTTGTCTATGAAGTTGCTGTTTATTTTTTTGGCCTGTTTGATGTATGTGTGAAACAATGTTGTCCAACAATAAACCGGAATTTTATTTTGCTGAGTTGTTCTAAAAAAAGAAGAAAGAAAGAAAGAAAGAAAGAAAGAAAGAAAGAAAGAAAGAAAGAAAGAAAGAAAGAAAGAAAGAAAAATGGTGATTTTTTCTGGAGCCAACAGGTGGCATGGAAGTTAAGACACTGGATCGTACATAGCCAACTACACTGTTCACATCACAGAACTGGTGGCTTGAAAATCACACTGGGAGCGTGTATATGGGTGCCCACAATCTTGAAAAGAGAACGGAAGAGAAAGGACTGTGGCATGGCCATCCCCCTGGGGGGAGTGATTTCTCACTTTCCCTCTCTCTCTGTCTCTGGTGAGCACACGTGCCATATAGCAGAAACAAACAAAACTTTTTGGAAAAATTGTGATTTTTCTAAATACATCATTAATTCTACATTTATTAGTTGCCATTTCACTGTAAAGAAGAGCTTTTCCTGGGACCAGGAGGTAGTGTGGTAGCTAAGGCACTGAACTACGTGGTTGACTACAGTTTGAATCCTGGACCCAGCAACTTGAAAATCACACCAGGTGTGTGTGCATGCATGCCCAAAATCCCAAGAGGAGAATGGAGTCGAAGAGACTGTGGCCATCCTCCCTGAGGGGTAATTTCTTATTTTCCCTCTCCCTGTCTTTCTCTGGTGAATGCATGTGTCCTATGGCAAAAACCTAAAACAAACAAACGAAAAAAGCTTTTCCTTGGGGACCAGCAGTTAGCGTCATGGCTATGTCGCTGGACTCCCATGTAGTCGACCGCGGGTCGCGTCCCGGACCCGGTGGCTTAAAACTCACACTAGGCTCGTGTGTGTGTGTGCCCAAGATCCTGAGAAGAGAATGGAGGAGAAGGGATTGTGGCGTGGCCATCCCCCCTGGGGGGTGATTTCTCGCTTTCTGTCTCTCTGTCTGTCTCTGTCTGGCGAGCGCACGCACCCTATAAGCAAAAACCTCTCAAAAAAAAAAAAGCTTTTCCTTTAGTATTGGTTAATGATTGGTTTTCAGTATGGACTCAGATTTTATTCATTACGTAGGTTATAGTGTTTTACTGCGATTATTCATTTTGATGCTAAAACTGGGTTGAATTTGGCAAATGGGAGCCCCTTCAAGCTAGTTTCTGTGACCATTGACATGTACCCATAACTTTTTAGTACTTCCTTACTTTTGGAACAATAAATCTATCTCAGGCTTATCTTGTATTTCCCTGTGTTGAGCCTGGAATTAGCTATTTCGCCAAGGATCTCTGCCTGGCTCGCTTAAGTGGAGAGTGATATTTAGAAAACAAGATTTGGGTGCTGGGTACACTCATTGCTACTGAAGGGTCATTGCATTTATTGTCTTTTAGCAGGTAGAGGTAAGAGTGATCCCTGGCTTTTGAACCTCTCTTAATATCTCCACCAAGTCATTGTAGGTCTCTGCTCGAACACTTCATTATTTGAGAAAATTGCTCCAGAGACAGTCTATTCCATTTTTAGGCAGCTCAGATATTTGACAACTCTTCTTTTTTGAAAATAGTGGTCATTTGTTTCCTCTACTAAGTTTCGTCTTCTCTTTGCTAGCATCTGCCATTCCTTTATTGCCATTACTTTTTTAAAAAGTTTAAAAGTTTTTTTTACATTCAGTCCATTACCTTTTATTAAAGTTTATTTATTTATTCCTTCCATTAGTGATCGAGAGAGAGAGACAGTACCCACCAAGAGGGTCCTGATGCCATGATCTACCCCCCAGCCTCAGCCAGCCCTGGATCATGGGCATATACATGCCAGGCATACTCAGGGAGGTCTCTTGTCACAAAACTAGACCCTTTCCGTGTGGGTCGACCTCATAGAATATTGCATTTTATTACCACTCCAATTCCTTCCATTAGTGATCGAGAGAGAGAGACAGTACCCACCAAGAGGGTCCTGATGCCATGATCTACCCCCCAGCCTCAGCCAGCCCTGGATCATGGGCATATACATGCCAGGCATACTCAGGGAGGTCTCTTGTCACAAAACTAGACCCTTTCCGTGTGGGTCGACCTCATAGAATATTGCATTTTATTACCGCTCCATTGTCTGGCCTAACTTGCCCCCTGCCATTACTGTCATAGCAGAGTTTTAAGATCTACTCAGGTAGCATGGCTGTTAATGCACTGGACTCCGACATGGCTGACTAATAAATAAATAAATAATCTACTCATTATTCCCATTATTCTCTTCTGTCGTACTTCTCTTTATTAATATCTCTCTTTAAAGATTGGCATCTACGGGCAAACCATTTTCTGGGACCCCTCCCTTCTTCTTGGGAGCTCTGTTTTTCCTTCCCTCTCCTTCAATAAATTCCCTGTTTTATGATACCAAAAAATAAAATAAATAAAATAAAAAATAAAGATTGGCATCTAGAACAAAATGTACTATTTCAGGTGTGTAGTCTGACCAGTACAGAAGAGTGGGCCAATGGTTTTCTTTGTTCTAGACTCTGCTGCTACTCATGTAGGATGAGAGTCAGTTTTAGTTTTTAGGGTTGTTTTTTTTTTTTTTGACAGACCTGTTAGAATATTAGTCACTCTACTTATCTTGAGCCTATAGTTAATTGAAATTCCGAAGATTTTAACTCTGCTGTGGTCATCCATTTGGGTACTTGAATACGTGTGTTTTAAACCTAGTACAAGTCTTTAATTTGTTCTTTTTCTTTTCAGCTTGTTAAATTTAGCCTATTGTCCCTGCTTGTCCCTTTGAATCCTGAATGACCTCAGGTTTTACTAACTTCTTCTCTACTCTATCATCTGCAAATTTGATTAGTATTTCATTCATGTCTTCATGTAAATAATTATTTTAAAATATCAAAAATGCCAGGCTGAGTTCAAATCCCTCAGTCTAACTAGACACTTTCTCCCATGTTGGAATCAATCCATCAAATAAGTTCACTGCTGTTGAGTGCTCAGATCCTGAACCAGCATATCTGTGACAATTATCACCTTTAACCAATTTCTTGTCTTTTTATGGAGTCAGTGCTTTAGAGTCATAGGGAGGGTGGTTTATTGTAAATTTGGGGCCTTTCATATTCCAGACTTCTTCTTCTTTTTTTTTTTTTTGAGAGGTTTTTGCTACAGGGCGCATGCACTTGCCAGAAAGACAGAGACAGAGAGATAGAAAGCGAGAAATCACCCCCCAGGGGGGATAGTCACGCCACAATCCCTTC
>NW_006159640.1:3827518-3831042 GCF_000334495.1 Tupaia belangeri chinensis
CTTGGGCATGCACGCACACATGCCCTGCGTGAGTTTAAGCCACCAGATCCGGGACTTGAACTGTGGTTGACTACATGGGAGTACAGCGACATAGCCATTACCGGCCAACTGCTGGTCCTCAAACTTACTTTTCTTGAGTAGAGATTGGCCTGCTCTGGATCAGTCTGTGTCCTTGGTGACAAAGGCAAAGAGAAATGTTTCAAGCAGCTGAGTGTATTCTACCTTAATCATAGAATCTTTATCCAATCTGAGAAACTTCAGAGGTCATCTAGTTCAAGTTTCTAAAATTTGACTGACAAAACCCATTAATGTGTCTTCCTCTTTTAATGCTAAAATCATTGAACCAGTACTTACCTAGCTTATGAAAAAGGAGGAAAGGTGCCTTATAATAGAAAGATGCTCACATAATTTGCAAATAAGAATAATATAATGTCATTGTCTAAAAATGAAGTAAAATGAAACATAATGGATAAAAGTAGCTTTCTGAGCACCTATCTACAGATTCAAACTACCCTAAGAGAGAGCTCAGTTTTTGTTTTGTTTTGTTTTGAGAGAGAGATTTTTGCTATAGCGTGTATGTGCTCACTAGACAGACAGAGACAGAGAGACAGAAAGTGAGAAATCACCCCCATACTGCAGTTTCTTCTCCTCCATTCTCCTTTCAGGATCTTGGGCATGCATGTACACAGGCCTGGCATGAGTTTTAAACTACCGGGTCCAGGACTCAAACCATAGTCGACTACATGAGAGTCCAGCAACATAATCATTACACCATCTGCTGTTCCTGAGAGAGCTCAGTTTTTTAAAGTGAAATTTTAGTGTTTTTCAAGTTTCCATCAAAGACCACGGTATGATCTTAGGAAAAGAGAATGAGATGCAAGAATGCAAATAAATCCAAACTTAATAAACTGCTTTATAATTTGGCCATATAAATAGTGATCTGTGAATGGAAGGGTAAAGACTGGTTATCTGCAAGGAGCCTGGAATAAATAGGGAATAAAGATGTTTTATTTCTTTAGCTTTACTGGGGGTTCTTTTTGTTGCTGATTTTTTAAAAAAGACTTATTTATTTTATTTTATTTATTCATTCATTTATTTTAATTTGACTAGAGAGAGAGAGACAGAGAGAGAGAGGGGAAGTGAGAAAGCAAGCCACCAGGTCTGGGACTAGAATCATGGTCAGCAATGTGGGAATGTGCAGCACCTTAACCACCACACCACCGGCTGTTCCTGTTGCTTATTTTTAATTACACAGGAAATATATGCATACATTATTTTAAAAAATAATTATTTTATTTCACTTTATTTATTATTATTATTGTTATTATTTTCCAGTTTTCGATCAGAGGGAGACAGAAAGAGGGAAAGTGAGAAAGCAGGCCACCAGGTCCTGGACTCGAATTGCAGTCAGCCATGTTGGAGTCCAACACCTTTTTTTTTTTCATTTTTTGGAGAGGTTTTTCACTATAGGGTGCGTGTGCTCACCAGAAAGACAGAGAGAGACAGAGAGACAGAAAGCGAGAAATCACCCCCCCCAGGGGGGATGGCCACACTGTAACTCCTTCTCCTCCATTTTCTTCTTGGTATCTTGAGCACGCACACACGCCTGGCATGAGTTTAAGCCACTGGGTCCGGGACTTGAACCGGACTACATGGGAGTCCAGCGACATAGCCATGATGCTAACTGCTGGTCCTTGGAGTTCACTACCTTTAACAACCATGCCACCTGCCAGCCCCATGCATAGATTCTTTTTATAAGAATATTAAACCATGGACCAGCAAGGTAGCATGAAATTTAAGGATGCTGGACCCCACATGGCCAACTGAGCCATTTGAATCCCAGATCCAGTGGCTTGAACATTACAGCAGGCACATGAGTGCTGTCCATAATACCAAGAGGAGAATGGCAGAGAAGAGATTGTGTGTTTGGCCATTTGTCTCTATGGATTCAATACTACAGCTACCTCATATAAGCAGGACCATGCGAGATTTGTCTTTTCATTTCTGGCTTACTTCACCTAGCAGAATGCCTTCCAGGGTCGTCCATGCTGTAGCATGTGTCAGAATCTCCTGCCTTTTGAAGGCTGACTGTGCCATTGCGTGGATATACTACATTTTGTGTATCTAGTTATTTAGGTTGTTTCCATCTTCTCAATATTGTGAATAAGCTGCCATGAACATTAATGTATAAACATCTGGGACCAGCAGTTAGCGTAATGGCTATGTTGCTGGACTCCCACAGTCGACCGCGGTTCGAATCCCGGACCCAGTGGCTTAAAACTCATGCTGGGCGCATGTGCATGCGTGCACAAGATCACAAGAGGAGAATGGAGGGGAGGGGATTGGGGCATGGCCATCCCCCCCCCCGGGGGGGGGTGATTTTTCATTTTCTATGGCAAAAATCTCTCTCTCTAAAAAAAAAGGACAAAAAAATTTTAGAAGAATTATTTTATTTTTTTAAATTTTTAAAATTTATTTTAATTTGACCAGAGAAGGACAGAGAGAGAGAAAGTAAGAAAGCAAGCTGCCAGGTCCAGGACTCAAACCCCAGTCAGCCATATGGGAGTCCAACACCCTTAACCACCATGCCACCTGCTGACCCCAGAATTATTTTATTTTAATTTTATTCATTGTCTTTTTTTTTTTTTTTTTTTTTTTTTTTTTTACAATTTGACCACAGAGCAACACAGAAAGAGAAAGCGAGAAAGCAAGCCGCCAAGTCCAGGACTTGAATCGTGATTGGCCATGTGGGAGTCTGGCACTTTAACCACCACACCACCTGCTGGCCCCAGAATTATCTTTTTTTTTTTTAATTTGCTCTAGGGCACGTATGCTTGCCAGAGAGAGAGAAGGAAAGTGGGAAAATGAGAGAGCACCTCTCAGGGGTGATGACCACACCTGCCAGTCTCTCCTCCTCCATCCTCCTCTTGGGATTTTGGGCATGTATGCACACATGCCTGATGTATTTCTCAAGCCACTGCGTCCAGGACTTTGGGACTCAAGCTGCGCAGTCAGCCATGTGGTATCCAACCTCCTGGTGGTGTGGTGGTTAAGGCACCTGGATTCCACATGGCACTTTGATTGGAAAGGAAGAAGTAAACTATCTCTATTTGTAGATGGCATGATCATGCATACAAAAAATTCCAAGGAATCCACTAAAAACCATAGAACTAATAAACAAGTTCTCCCAGGTTGCAAGGCATAGGGTTAATATACAGGACCAGAAGTAGCATGGTGGTTAAGGTGGCTGGATTCCACGTGGCCATCTGAGGGATTTGAGTCCTGGACTTGGTGGCTTGAAAAACATGCTGGGCACCTGTATATGCATTCCCAAAATTCCAGAAAGAGAAATGGAGAAGGATCGCAGTGTGGCCATTCCCTGTGAAGGGGCTCTCTCTCTCTCTAGGTCACTCAATGTCTCTCTGGCAAGTGAATGCACCCTCTGTCAAAAAAATTATATATATATACACACACGCATATATCTATCTATCTATCTATCTATCTATCTATATAGATAGATAGAT
>NW_006159640.1:3831088-3834184 GCF_000334495.1 Tupaia belangeri chinensis
TATCTATATCTATCTATCTATCTATCTATCTATCTATATATATATATCTTTAGGATAGAAAGATAGTTTCTCAGGTTTATATAATCTGATGTTAATAATAACCTTTGTGTTGGGGCCAGCAGGTAGCGTGGTGAGTAAGGCACTGGATCCCACATGGTTGACTTCATGGCTCAAGTCCCAGATGCGGTGGCTTGAGAAATGCCAGGTGTGTGTGTGTGTGTGTGTGTGTGTGTGTGTGTGTGCATGTCCAAAATCCCAAGGGGACAATGGAAGAGAAGGGATTATGGCATGACCCTTCCTCCTGAGGGTGAGGGTGATTTCTCATGTTCCCTGTCTCTGTCTTTCTTGTGAGCATATGTGCCCTATGACAAAAGCCTAAAAAAATGCCTTCGTGGATATAAAATGCCCCTTTTTTTTTTTGAGAGGTTTTTGCTATAGGGCATACAGAGAGAGACAGAGAGAAGACAGAAAGCGAGAAATCACCCCCCAGGGGGGATGGCCACACCACAATCCCTTCTCCTCCATTCTCCTCTCTGGATCTTGGGTATGCACGCACACGTGCCTGGTGTGAGTTTTAAGCCACCGGGTCCGGGAAGCGAACCGTGGTCGACTACATGAGAGTCCAGCGACATAGCCATTATGCCAACTGCTGGTCCCAAAATGCCCTTTGTTTTAAAAGTGTGTTCAGATGGGGTCGGCCGGCAGACAGCATGGAGGTTAAGGGCGCTGGACTCCCACATGGCCAACCCCGATTCAAGTCCCAGACCTGACTGACGGCTTGCTTTCTTACTTTCCTTCTCTCTCTCTCATTCTCACTCTGTTCCTCTCTGGTCGAAATAAAATAAATAAATAAAGTTAAATAAAATAATTCTTTAAAAAAATGTGCTCAGAAATCAACCTTTCTTTCTTTCTTTCTTTCTTTCTTTCTTTCTTTCTTTCTTTCTTTCTTTCTTTCTTTCTTTCTTTTTTTAAGAGAAATTTTTGCTATAGGGCATGTGTGCTTGCCAGAGCGAAAGAGACAGAGAAACAGAAAGTGAGAAATCACCCCCTGGGGTATGGTCATGCCACAATCCCTTCTCTCGGGATTTTGGACATAAATGCACACATGCCTGGTGTGAGGTTTAAGCTGCCAAGTCTGGGACTTGAATTGTGCTTGACTACGTGGGAGTCCAGTGATGTAACCATCCCGCCATCTGCTGGTCCTCAGAAATCAACCTTTTAATATATAGTCTGGCCTTCTGAATATGCCTGCCTGCCTAGAAGGACTGCCTTGGACATATGCCCACCCCAGTTCTTGAGATAAATCTATTTTATAAACTAATACATTGGGGTATAATCCTGATAATTATGGGATTGGCTAGTTTGTCTAGCCAGGTACCACACCTTCGATTACTATGATACCACAAACATATTGTCTATCTATGTGGTCACTCCTCTGTGCTTAGCAACCAGCCCTGATCTCAGATGGCTCTCTGACTTTTGTGTGTCTAGTTGGGGAAACAGGACACAAGAAGTAAAAGAGCTGGGCCAGACTGTGACATGGTGGTTAATGCGACTGGATCCCACATGACTGACTGACAGCATGGTTCAAGTCCCAGACCTGGCAGCTTGAGAAACACACCAGGCGCATGTGTGTGTGTGTGTGTGTGTGTGTGTGTGCGCACACACACACTCACAATACCAAAAGGAGGGAGAAATGGAAGAGAAGAGATTGTGATGGCACCATTCTCATGGTGGGGAGTGCTTTCTCACTTTTCCTCTCTGTCGCTCTCTTTTTCTCTGTCTCTCTTTGGCTAGTATACACACCCTCTTGACAAAATTAAAATGTAAGAGACTGTTAGAAGGAGAAAAAGAGTCATCTTATCCATTCTCATGGCTTCAACTGCTTCTTATCCACTGATGTCACACACATGTCCAACCCACACCTCGTTCCTGAGCTTCAGACCCTACATACCCATCTGCCTGTAGGGATGCTCCATAGGTATCTCAAATTCACTGTTTCCCATACTGCGCTCATTCTGGCCCAGCCCAGTCTGTTTCTCCTGTTGTGTTCCTTATCCAGTTCCCAAGCCTGAAACCTTCATACCGTCCTCCTTCTAGTTGTTCTACCACCAAACACTTTCAGGTTGGTGTGCTAAAGAGCTGTTCAGTCCGTATGCTTCTTATTCCTACTGCTGCTCCCTGGTCTAGGTTACCATCATCTCCAACCTGAACTATTACAACCGTTTCCTCATTCCTCTACCTGCTCTCGCTGTAATCCTAATTTCCCACACTATATCCAGAGAACTCATTCTAAAACACGAACCCTTTAATGACTTTCTCTGAGAGAAAACCCAAAGTTCTTTAAGTGGCTTACAAAGCCCTCCATCTGACGCCTGCCTTGGCTTTATTTATCATCATTCCTCAACTCAAACTCCGTGCCTCAACCATTCTAAACTCCATTTCCCATTCTTGGAGCATGCCATGCTCTCTTTCTCTCAAATCTAAGCCTTCACACATGCTACTCCTATGTCTGGTTGTTCCACTTTTAGCGATGTTGTGACTGAGCAGCGAGTACAGATTGGTGACCGCTTGATCCTTCCACTGTAAAATTCCTCATTGTTTTTTCCTATTTGTTTCAGCATCCACTGATGATCATTATCTCAATCATCTATTCCATAAAGGGGCTTCCAGATTGTGGTTTTTCTAGTTCTGTTATTCCCCATACATCTATTAGCTGGGATTCTTTTTTTAGGTGAAGAAATTTCCCTTATTTGGGGCCAGCAGGTGGTATGGTGGTTAAGGTGCTGGACTCCCACATGGTTGGCTGTGGTTCGAGTCCTAGACCTGGCAGTTTACTTTTTCACTTTCACTTTCTCTCTCTCTCTCTGTCTCTCTCTGGTGAGCACAAATGTCCTATAGAAAATTAAAAATAGTAATAATAATAATAATGAATAATTCTTTTTTAAAGAATTATTTTTTAAAAAATAATTATTTATTTAATTTTATTATTATTATTCTATTTGACCAGAGAGAGAGAAAGAGAGGGAGTGAGAAAGCAAGCCAACGAGTCCAGAACTTGAACCATGGTTGGCCATGTGGGAGTCCAGCACCTTA
>NW_006159640.1:3834548-3839119 GCF_000334495.1 Tupaia belangeri chinensis
TTCAGTCTGAAAACAGCCACTGTTTATTTACTGACCAGATTACAAAAATAATCATGGTGGATAGCTTAGTTCATCCTTCTAATAAGTCTGTTGATCTGGTCTTCCCTATTGCCAGCATCTCCACCTCCTACAAAATGGATGGATGGTCTTTTTCTTCATTCCACCTCATGGAGAAGATAATTTGAAGGGTCACATGAAGTTATTTGCTTCTTTGAAGCATTTTTCAACAGTATAGATTTCATCAATCAGATCCTCCATGCAGATGATGCCAAATTTACCAAGAGATTGTGCAATCAAAGAGTTATCTGTCAAAGCAATTCGCTTCTTATTGATTCTGCCATAACCACGTTTATAGATCAGTTCATTTACTGACTTCAGGTTCGCGTACCCCAATGCAATATATGGTTCCACAGTTCTCAGCATGTTAACTGAGGCCTTGTTGAGCTTAACAAAGGTGTCATTGAAGATCTGGCGAAGACGAAGAAGCTGCAACACCTTTTGAACCTTTGGGCTCACTCCATTGATACCTCTGTTCCTGATGACAAATGCCAATTTGGGTTCTGCAGGTACATTGAAGTTGCCAGCTTTTCTTGCCATCCTGGCCATGCAAATCTCAGTTCTGTACATCTATGTTCCTTATGATAGTGCTTAGCTTTTTCATAGATAAGCTTCCTCCTTGCCTTTCGAAGCATCTTTTGAGCAAACTTCTTTCTCAGGCATTTGATCTTAAGCTCTCCAAAATTCCTTTGCTTTTTCTTAAGGGTCTGTGGCACAGCAGGAACCTTTTTCTTGGTTTCTGCCAGAGCAGGAACTTTCTTTTTCTTCTCTTGAACACCCTCCATGGTTCTAGCTGGAAAAGAGGGTCTATTTGATATTCTAAAATAATAATTTGTACATGAGTGACTGAATAAATGTTTAATTTTTTCTGATTGTATTGTTAAAAGTTTATTTTTTTTTTCTTTAAGCATATTTATTTTTTTGTTGGGTGAGAAAGAGAAATTAGAGACTGAGAGAGACAGAGAGGTAGCATCCTCAATAATGTCCCAAGGCTGCAGTATACCCTCAGCCTCAGCCAGCCCCAGATCATAGGCACCCAAGTGCCTGGCACACTCAGGGAGGTCTCTGAATACAAACCAGAACCTTTCCATATGGATCAGTCTTGCAGAATGTTGTGTTACGGGATTGTGCCACTGTCTGCCCCCCTAAAAGTTTATTTAAATTAGTAATTTGGAACTTTGGACAATTTTATCAGAAAAACCATTTATAAGTGGTAGTGGGCCAGCAGGTGGTGTAGTGGCTAAGGTGTTGGACATGGTTGGCCGTGGTTCTAGACCCGGACCTGAGAGCTTGGGACTTATACCCAGCACATTTGTGTGCATATCCAAAATCCCGAGAGGAGAATGGTGGAAAAGGGATTGTGGCATGGCCGTCCCTCCTGGGGAGAGATTTCTCACTTTCTGCCTTTCTGTCTCTCTCGTGAGCGCAAGCACCCTATGGCAAAAATATCTCTGTCAAAAAATATATATGTATATAAATGGTAGTTATGTTTCCAGAATATCAGCTAAAAGCTCACTTAATCCACGGGGCAAATGAAACATTACATATAAGTCATAAAAAATAGACAATATTTTTGTAATATTAGTTATTAAAAGAAAGCTGGATGAGCTTTTAAAGTTTAGCCCGAGTGCTAGTACTTGAGAGAAATGCAGTCTTAATTAGAGGAAAAAGATAGATGGATACATATGGTGATTTGAAGAGATCTTCTGAATACTTTTAAGGGTTTTTAGAGTCTAATGGATCTGGTTCTTATGTCTAATTTCACTATGAATTGGCGCTATTTCCATTTCTTTGACAGTGTTATTACAATGCTTCTCTTATATTCAGCAACTGGGGCCCAAGATCAGGACAATTTCTGGCTCCTGAATGGAGAGAGGCACATTTCCCAATATGTCAAGTGTTAGAGGGCAGAGATAAGGAGCAGATGTGAAGGGCCAGCAGGTGGCATGGTGGTGACGGCCTGCTGGATTCCCACGTAGTTGTCTGTGGTTGGAGCCCTGGACTTGAAGGCTTGAAAATCATGCCAGGCATGTGTGCGTGATACTCAAAATCCCAGGAGAATGGAGGAGAAGGGATTGCGGTGTGGCCATCCCCCCTGGGGGCTGATTTCTCACTTTCCTTCTCACTGTCTCTCTATGGTAAGCCCACACACCCTACGGCAAAAAAACCTAAAAAACAAAACAAAAAAACAGATGTGAGGAGCCAGGCAGTTGTGCAGTGGTAAAACACAATGCTCTGGAAAGCGATCCGACATGGGAAGTTTCCTGTTTCAAGTCTGGAGACCTCCTGAGTATGCCAGGCATGCACTTCTCTGTAAATTTGGGACAGGCTGAAGATCTGGGGCTGGAACACAATATCAGGTTGGGAGTGCTATTTCTCTCACTGTCTCTCTCTTGCTCATGGAAGAAATAAATAAATTTAAAAACAAAGAGCGAGGGCCAGTTGATGGTATAGTGGTTAAAGTGGCTGTATCCCACATGGTCAACTACATGGTTTGAGTCTCAGCTCCCAGAGGCTTCAGAAACATGCCAAGTGTGTGTGTGTGTGTGTGTGTGTGTGTGTGTGTGTGTGTGTGCCCTGTGGTTGTGTGTGTGTGTGTGTGTGTGTGTGTGCCCAAAATCCCAAAAGGAGAGAGAAATGGAGAAGGAACTGTGGCGTGACCATGCCCTGTGGGGGGTGCTTTCTCCTCTCTCTCTATCTCTGTCCCTTTGCTAAACACACCCATGCTCTGGCGAAGAAGAAGAAGAGTGGATGTGAGTGAGTGAAGTGAAATGAACTGAGCCAAGGGTAGTAAGACATGAAAAGGAGGAAGAAAAGTGTTCATGCTGGGACACTGAAGTATGAGGAGGGACCAGGGCCAGGACTAGGGTGAGGCAAGCAAGTGCCTATAGTGCAGGTCCTGTGCTTGCCATACCCGGGGAGGGAGGGCCTCCTTACATTTTGTACCCTCAGACATTAGTGACCCTGAGGTTTGTCAGGAAAAAGGGCAGAAAGAACCACGGAAGGATGAGATATTAAAGCTCTAGGAATTCTAGTAGCATAGATCCTGAGCACAGAGTTAGAACACGGGCAAAGGCTCTAGGCTGCAGATAAGAAAGAACCGAGACTCTATGTTATAGGAGAATTAGGGTCAAAACCAAAGTGGACTGAATATTGGAGATCAAGAAAGGTTTCACAGAGAAAAAGACCTGTGTTGAAATTATGATAAACTAGGAAACTCTTCACAGGCTGAAAAGGGATGGGAAGAAGAATGATAGCAAAGACAGAGGCATGGAAGTGTGAACTAGGAGACTTAGTGACTGCAATTCAGGGAGTGGTAAAAAATTAGGGCAGGCACCATGTTCTGGAGGGTTATTTAGGCTTATCTTGTATATTTCCTGCTCCAGACATGCCATTTCTCAAAGTAATCCTAATTGATTTATATTTTCTAATTATTATTTATTTATTTTTTAGTTTAGAGATTTTTGCTATAGAGCACATGTACTCTGCAGAGGGACAAAAAGAGACAGACAGAGACAGAAAGTGAGAAATCACTCCCCAGGAGAGATGGCCATACCACAATCCCTTCTCCTCCATTTTCCTCTCAGGATTTTGGGCATGTATGCACACGTGCCTGGCGTGAGTCACTGGGTTCAAGACTAGAACCATGGCCAACCACTTGGCAGTTCAGAGCCTTAACCACTACGCCACCCGCTGGCTCCAATTCTTCTTATTTTTTAAATGAGAAAGGTAGGTGGAGGGGGAGAGACAGACAGAGAGAGAAGTAGGGTAGGTTTTTTTTTTTTGTTTTTTGTTTTTTAGTTTTTGCTATAGGGCACATGCGCTTGCTGAGAGAGACAGAGGGAAAGTGAGAAATCACTTCCCCTCCCCCAGGGAGGATGGCCACACTGCAATCTCTTTTCCATTTTACCCTTGGGATGTTGGGCACACACGCATATGTGCCTAATGTGTTTTTCAAACCTCTGGGTCCACAAAAGCAGTCATGTGGTATCCGGCTGCCTTAGTCATCACACCACTGGCTAACCCAAAGGATAGGTATTTTTGACAGGATCTATCCCTATCATGATCCTCTTGCTCCAGCCTCTCAGCCAGCCAGGACCACAGATATGTGCCACTGCACCTGACTTGTTTAGGTTGCCCTGAGAACTGAACCTGGGCCTCCCCCGTAGTCCTAGCCTCATGGAGTAGTGATGCCCTACTGCTTGTACCACTGTAGCTGGGCCTATACTTTCTTTATTAAAAACAGCTCTGAGGAAGGACATTTAGAAGAAAAATAGAGAGGCAAAGCATTAATGAGACAAAGAAATGTGATATTATCTATTGAAGATAATTTTATAGTATTATCAACTGGACTAGGGAGAAATGTACACATGTTGGAATATTCACTTTGTAAGCTAAATAACGTGATTGAATGTATAAGAGAAAATGAAATAGAAAATAAAAAAAAATTTTAAAAGCCCAAACAAAACCCCAGACACAGATGAGAAAAAAGGAAAAAAAAAAAGAGCTCTATC
>NW_006159640.1:3839205-3839963 GCF_000334495.1 Tupaia belangeri chinensis
AAAAAAAAAAAAAAAAAAAGAACAGACACAAAATGAAAAGTTGGGGTCATCAGGTGGTGTGGTGGTTAAGGTACTGAACTCCCACATGGCCAACTGTAGTTTGAATCCCAGACCTGGTGGCTTGGTTTTTCACTTTCTCTCTCTCTGGTGAGTGCACGTACCCTATTACAAAACTTTTTTTTAATTTCAATTTATTTATTTGCATTCATTCACTGTACATCATTACAGCATACAAAATGAGATTTTCCATCCAGAGTACACCGTATATTGTCTCAATCAAGCACATCAACAAACATGTTATTGTCAGCAAATGATCTTCCATTTCTTGTTTTCTGTATGCTTAGCTTTTATTCCCCCCATCCTTGATTCTCTATCTCTTACCCTCTGCCATCTCCCACTCTCCTCCCACACTGTCTCTGGTATCTATGTTTGCTTTCTATACTGTGTTTCCCCCACATTTTATTGAATTACTAAATATGTTAATTAATCTACATATTTTCATAGCGAACACAGCTGATATATACGTTTCCATGAACACAAGTTTAACTTTAGGCATCCTATAAAGTAGCACCTAGCTAGGGCTATATATCTTACTGCAGCAATCAAATAGATACTTTTTTTCTGAAACGTTTTTTAACTTAATTTACATTCTTTCCCTCAGCATCATCACAGCATACAAAATGTGATTTCCCATCCAGAATATACTGCATAGTGACTTAATCATGCATATTATTATCAAAAATTTTCCATTTCTAGTT
>NW_006159640.1:3842293-3842843 GCF_000334495.1 Tupaia belangeri chinensis
AAATGTGAGAAGTTATCTGTTGATGATAATGTATATAGTAATATCTTTGACTTGACTAATACACACTGTATTCATGCTGAAAAAACATTTTGTACACTGTAAAGATGTACAATGATTAAATAAAATGAAAATATTGAAAAAAGTTTTATTGAGGTATACATTACACAGCATAAAATTCACCCATTTTTAAGTATATAATTCAATACTAATTTTTAGAAATTCATAGAATTGTAAAACCATGACCATAATCTGGTTTTAGAATATTTCCATCACACTAAAGGATCCCTTTTACCTTTCTCAGTCAAATACCCTTTCTATCTCTAGCCCCAGGTACCCACTAATCTGCCCTCTGTCTATATAGATTTACCTTTTTCCAGATATTTCATATAAATAGAATCATGACATATAGGTTTTTTTTGCATCAGGCTGCTTTCACTTAGCATTAGGTTTCCTTAAAGTTGAGATATAATTCACATACTGTAAGACTCATCATTTTGGGGCAGCAGGTGGTGTGGTGGTTTGGGTGTTGGATTCTTTTTTTTTTTTTTTA
>NW_006159640.1:3843039-3844846 GCF_000334495.1 Tupaia belangeri chinensis
ATAATTTTGTATAATTTTATGACTCTATAACAACAGAAGCAGTATGGTTTCAAATATATATATATATATTTAGAGTGCAGACATTTGGTATATATTAAGTGGGGACATACAATGCCTCTCCTTCATAGCATGGCTTGCTGCTTCACTCAGCAGTAAGTCTTCCACATTCATCCACTTCCTTTCAAAATCCAGGGTTTTGTTGTTTTTTATGGATGAATAGTATTCCATTGAGTATATGTGCCACAGTTTTTCTAACCATTCATCAGTTCGTGGGCATTTAGGTTGTTTCCATGACTTAGCAATCGTGACAAGTGCCGCAATAAACATTGACGTGCAAGCACTTTTTCGATTAAGTGTTCTTCTGTCCTTTGGGTAGATACCAAGGAGTGGGATTGCTGGATCATATGGTAGTTCTATTTGTAGATTTTGGAGGAATCTCCAAATTGTTCTCCACAGTGGTTGGACCAATTTACAATCCCACCAGCAGTGTAAGAGAGTTCCCTTTTCACCACACCCCCTCCAGCACTTATCATTTTTAAAAAAAGAGGAATAACCCCCCAGGGTAGATGGCCACACTGCAATCCTTTCTCCTCCATTCTCCTCTCGGGATCTTGGGCACACACGCACACACGCCCGGTGTGAGTTTAAGCCACTGGGTCTGGGACTCGAACCATGGTCGACTACATGGGAATCTATCGACATAGCCATTATGCTAACTGCTGGTCCTGTGTTCTGAGTTTCTTTCTCTCTGGTTATCACATGTACCCTATAGCAATTTTTAAAAAATAATAATAAACAAAATTATTAAATAAATAATTATTTTTAAAAATTGACCACTTTAAGGGAACCAGCAGTTAGCATAATGGCTATGTCGCTGGACTCCCACGTAGTCGACTGCAGTTCGTGTCCTGGACCCGGTGGCTTAAAACTCATGCCGGGCACATGTGCATGCATGCCCAAGATCCTGAGAGGAGAATGGAAGAGGAGGGATTGCACCGTGACCATCCCCTCTGGGGGGGTGATTTCTCATTTTCTGTCTCTATGTCTCTCTCTCTGTCTGTCTGGTGAGCGCATGCACCCTATAGTGAAAACCTCTCTCTCAAAAAAAAAAAAAAAGTGACCACTTTAAAGTGTATGATTCAGTTTGTTTTATTGTATTTACAAGGTTGTACAACCATCATCACTATCTAATTCCAGAACATTTTTATGCCAAAAAGAAGCTCCATCCCCATTAGCATTCACTTCCTATTTCCACCTTCCCACCTCCCAGCCCCTGGCAGTCAGTAATCTATTTTCTATCTCTATGGATTTTTCCCACTCTGGACATTTTGTATAAGTGGAATCATACAATAGGCAGCCTTTTGCGTCTGGATTAATTCACTTAGAATAGTAGTTTCAAGGTTCATTCATGTTGTTAGCATGTATCTATACTTCATTCCTTTTTATAGATAGATAATATTCTTTTTAAAAATTATTATTTTATTTAACTTTATTTATTTATTAATTTATAATCTGATCAGAGAGGGACAGAGTAAGAGAGAGAGAGAAAGTAAGAAAGCAAACCACCAGGTCCAGGATTTGAACTGTGGTCGGCCATGTGAGAGTCCAGCTTTCTTAACTACCACGCCACCTGCTGGCCCTGATAATATTCTTTTGTATTAATATATTTTATTTATCCATTCATCAGCTGATGGACATTTGGGTTGTTCTCAACTTTTTGGGTCATTTTATAACTCTACATTTAGCCTTTTGAGGAACTGCCACACTTTTTCAAAGCAGTTGAACACTTTTTTTTTTTTTTTTTTGT
>NW_006159640.1:3845051-3848612 GCF_000334495.1 Tupaia belangeri chinensis
ACAGAGAGAGACATAGAGACAGAAAGCGAGAAATCACCCCCCAGGGGGGATGGTCACGCCGCAATCCCTTCTCCTCCATTCTCCTCTCGGGATCATGGGCACGCACGCACACGCGCCCGGCGTGAGTTTTAAGCCACCGGGTCCGGGACGTGAACCGCGGTCGACTACGTGGGAGTCCAGTGACATAGCCATTACGCTAACTGCTGGTTCCCAACCTGGTATGATTTTCAAACTGGCTGGTGTGGGACTTGAACCATGGTTAAGCTATGTGGGAATTCAGTGCCTTAACCACTACACCACCTGATGGCCCTGTACCAGTTTTTTTTGGAGGGCATGTGCACATAGTTTCATGCTGCAATCCTTTCTTCTTTCAATTCTCCATCCTGTCAGGATCCTGGGGCACATGCATGTGTACCCAGTGTGCCTTTTAAGCCATCAAGGCTGGGACTTGAACCATGTGGCCATGTGGAATCTGGCTTCCTCTGCACAGTACCTAAATGCTGTGCTCCCAGGCTGGCCCCATTTTCTTCACATTCTTGCCAATTCTAGCTATTGTTGAGTTTTTTGATGATAGTCATCCTAGTGGGTGTAGCCACTTTGGGAAATAGTCCAGCAGTTACTCAAAAAGATTAAAATCAGGTTTCTGATTCCCCACCTCCCAGAAGTTTGTTATGGGTTTCTTTTGTTTGTTTTCATTTTGTGACTTGCCTGAACTGATTCTGTAGATTTTGTCTCTTCTTTAGTGAGCCTTTTTTTTTTTTTTTTTTAAGAGATTTTTGCTATAGGGTGTGTGTGCTCCCTGGAGAGCTAGAAAGTCAGAAATCACTTCCTGGGGGGCAGGGGACTGGACATGCCTCAATCCTTTTTCTATTTTCCTCTTGGAACTTTGGGCATGCATGCACACACACCCAGTGAATTCAAGCTACCTAGGTGAATTTCAAGCCACCCAGTTTGGGACTCGAACTACCCTTGACCGAGTGGGAGTCCAGCACCTTAACCACTACACCACCTGCTGGCCCCTCTGTTCAGTTTTTACCTTTTTTGTTTGTTTGTTTGTTCCAGGAGGGTGCGTGTAGAGAGAGACAGAGAGAGAGACAGAGAGAGAGGCAAAGTTAAAGATTACCTGGTGGCTTTTTCTAGCCAAATTTGCATTAATCGTTACTGAGATCAGATGGTTTTCTTTCCTTTATTGGCACCATTCTTCAGATAGTAAAGTTAAATCATCCACTCCCTCAAAAAAAAAAAAAAAAAACAAACAAACAAACAAACTTCTTGGGGGAATAGCTATGCCACAATGCTCTCTTCTCAGGATTTTGGGCACTCACAAATGCCCTGGGTTATTTTTTAAGCCACTGGTATGGGACTCAAATCACACAGTCAGCCACATGGGATCCACCTGCTTTAACTACCATACTACCTGCTGACCCTCTGCTCAGTTTTTTAAAAAACTATTTTTATTCTAAGTCTGTTTTCCTACGTGTCATATCTGAGTCAGGACAGCTTAATGATCAGCCAGTGATTTGTAAGAGGATGTCCTTAAACATCTTGGGCCAGTATGTCTTCTACACTTTGCTGATGGAATTATGTCTATGGTGGGAAACAAATGTAAAGTTTAAGCAATTTAAGTTTTCACTTTGTTCGGGACCAGCAGTTAGCGTAATGGTTATGTTGCTGGACTCCCACATAGTCGACCACGGTTCGCGTCCCGGACCCGGTGGCTTAAAACTCACGCCAGGCGTGTGTGCGTGCGTGCCCAAGATCCCGAGAGGAGACTGGAGGAGAAGGGATTGCGGCGTGGCCATCCCCCCTGGGAGGTGATTTCTCGCTTTCTGTCTCTATGTCTCTCTCTGTCTGTCTGGCGAGTGCATGCGCCCTATGGCAAAAATCTCTCCAAAAAAAAAAAGTTTTTACTTTGTTCTAGGCCTTCTTGAGTCTCTTCTGTGCCTGTGTAAGGTCTCACATTCAGACAGGGAAATGTGGATGACTAGGACCCTCTCCTGTACCCTGAGTATGCACATGGCCTTCCAGACTACCAGAGCATTTTGGGGTTTATAGAGCCCTGCCCTGATTGTGCTTTCTAGATCTCTGCTAAGATTTTGGCAAGTCTACTTTTCTGTCACTTGCCCTAACCAACTTTGCAACCTCAGGTAACAGCGATGTTACCTCCTTCCCCCACATTGAGAATTTCTTGGGCTCATTCCTAATCAAGTTTTGATAATTCTCCAGCAGCAAAGTTAATTTTTTTTATGGCTTGCATTGCCCTGCCCTTGTAAAATCAGCTCCAATGGATGTTGGAGGGGAGATGGGACTAGACTCCTACTGCTCTTAACCCAAGGCTTTCTTAATTTTTTTTTTAGAGAGATATTTGCTATAGGGCGCGTGTGCTCACCAGAGAGACAGAGAGAGACAGAGACACAGAAAACAAGAAATAAACCCCCAGGGGGTATGGCCATGCTGCAATCCCTCTTCTCCATTCTCCTCTCTGGATCTTGGTCATACACGCGTGCATGTGCACACACGCACACACACACACACACACACACACACTTGTGTGTGAGTTTTAAGCCACCAGGTCCGTGACTCAAACCATGGTTGACTACATAGGAGTTCAGTGATGTAACCATTATGCAATCTGCTTGTTCCCTCTTATACATTTCTTAATTTGTTGAATTTTGGTCTGTTTCTAGAGTACTGAAATTGTTTTTTCAATAATTTTGTATGTTTTTTTCATCATTTTAAGGAAAAGAGGATTTGCTGAGCTACTTACTTCACCATTTTAGAAGTCTTGCCTAATTTATATTTTAAAAGATCATTTCCTCTTTTTTCTGTGCCTACTGTGAGGATGAAGACCATTCTCAGCAACCAGACGGTCGACATTCCCGAGAACGTGGACATCACCCTGAAGGGACGCACTGTTATTGTGAAGGGCCCCCAAGGAACCCGGCCCAGGGACTTCAACCACATCGATGTCGAGCTCAGCCTTCTTGGGAAGAAGAAGAGGCTGTAGGTTGAGAAATGGTGGAAACAGAAAGGAGCTGGCGGCCGTTCGCACTATCTGTAGTCATGTCCAGAACATGATCAAGGATGTTATGCCGGGCTTCTGCTACAAGGTGAGGTCCGTGTATGCTCATTTCTCCATCAATGTCATTATTCAGGAGAATGGATCTCTTATTGAATCTGAAATTTCTTGGGTGAAAGATATATCCGGAGGGTTCAAATGAGACCAGGTGTTGCTTGTTCAGTATCTCAGGCCCAGAAAGATGAGTTGATCCTTGAAGACAATGATACTGAACTTGTTTCAAATTCAGCTGCTTTGGGAACCAGCAGTTAGCATAATGGCTATGTTGCTGGATTCCCACGTAGTCGACTGCAGTTCGCATCCCGGACCCGGTGGCTTAAATAACTCACGCTGGGTGCGTGTGTGTGCGTGCCCAAGATCCCAAGAGGAGAATGGAGGAGAAGGGATTGCGGCGTGACCATCCCCCCTGGGGGGTGATTTTTCGCTTTCTGTCTCTCTGTCTCTCTCTGTCTGGTGAGCGCACGCTCCCTATAGCAAAAACC
>NW_006159640.1:3849496-3856799 GCF_000334495.1 Tupaia belangeri chinensis
CTTTTCCAACTACTTGGCAAGTAAGCAACTAAGGAATAAAGAATTACTCCTAGTAATAGGAGTATGCTAAGAACAATACAGAATTCCTGATCAGGAATTTTTTTGTCTAGTTTTTCTTCGTAGGAACAAGTGGCTTAAATCTGGTTTTTGAAGGAATAGCAAGGATATTTCAGTCAAGAGAAATATAATATCAGGCAATGTGGCTGTTCATGGATATAGAGGTTGAGGAAGATCCTGAGGCTAATTTTACCATGGCATCAATTTATATTTGGTAAAGATGCATCCTAGTCACTTGTAAAGAGATACCTGAGAAGTGGAACAAAGTGACAAAAGCCTTACTACGAGCTACAAGATGTAGTTTGTGTCATGATAAAGAATAATTTTGCCATCCGACATCTCAGTAATCTGCCCTACTTCAACCATGCACCCTAGACCTTGTTTATTCTTAAAGCATCTTACTTTTTCCATAAACTCTCAATTTCTTGTGTCACACTTTAACTGTGATGTGATTTTACCACGCTGGAATATAGTGTAACATGGTTCTTGCCAAAGGAAAAAAAAAAGATAATTTCTAGGGGCCAGTGGGTGGTATGGTGGTTGGGGTACTGGACTCCCACATGGTCATCTGAGGTTTGAGTCCCAATACTGGCAGCTTGGTTTCTTACTTTCCCTCTCCTCTCTGTCTGCCGTGCACACACAAAGTAAGTATTTGAGGTAATGTGTGTTAGTTAGCAATATTTAGCCATTCCACAATGTATGTGTATATATTTCAAAACACATTGCACTTCATAATCTGTCAATTAAAAAAAAGAGGGTCAGGCTGGCCTCGTGTCCTAGTAGCTTAGGGAGCTGGATCCCACATTGTTGACCATGGTTGGAGTCCTGGCTCCAGCAGCTTGAGGAACGCACAAAGAACATCTGCACGTATGCTCAAGGTCCTGACAGGATGGAGAGATGAAGGAGAAGGAATTGCATGACTGTACACCATGGGACAGGGGTGCTTTCTCTCTGTGGTGAGTGCATGTGTCCTCTGGCAATTAAAAGAAAAAAAAAGATCATTCTGATAGCAGTGAAGAATAGATTGGAATGGAGGGGGAAATGGTGACCAGGAGTACAGGATTTTACTCAGCAATACTTCATTATCTTTAAGGAGGAATGGGTAATATAAATAGTTGGGTTAATTTGTGAGTGGGGATTGATATAGTTTGAGGGAACTTCAAAAAGTTAGTGGAAATGGAATTAAAGTACAAGTTTATTTAGGTGCAAAACATTTTCAAAATCCATGCAATTTTTTTCATAATATGCTTTTTTTTTTTTTGAGAGAGATTTTTGCTATAGGGTGCATGTGCTTGCCAGAGAGACAGAGAGACAGAAAATGAGAAATCACCCCCCAGGGGGGTGGCCATGCCACAATCCCTTCTCTTCCATTCTTCTCTCAGGATTTTGGACACACATGTACACGTGTCCGGAGTGAGTTTTAAACTGCTGGATCTGGGACTCGAACTGCAATTGACTATGTAGGAGTCCAGTGATGTAATCATTATACCATTTGCTGGTCCCACAGAATATGTATTTTTATAAACTATCCACCTTTTACTAAAACCTTCTAGCTGTTGGTCATGCTTGTCCATTCAGCCTGTTTCTGCTTTCCTTAGCTGAACTCTGGTCATCCCCAACTGCTATTTCCATTGCAAAGCACTTTATTCAAGGCTGTTAATTTTCCTCTATTCACCCCTTCCTGTAAGTCAAGATCAGATTGGTATCTTCCTTTTTTTTTTTTTTTAGAATTATTTACTTAATTGTATTCATTACTATTACTTAATTTGATCAGAGAGAGAGAGCAAGCCTTCAGGTCATGGACTTTAACCTTCAACCATGTGAGAACCCACATCCCTTCCTACAGTATCTCTAGTATGTACAGTTGCTTTCCCTATTATTATACCTTCCAATCTTTCAGTTTCTGCTATAGAGTGCAGACATTTGGTATATATTAAACGAGGACAGACAATGGCTCTCTTTCATGTCTGGCTTGCTTCACTTAGCATTAAATCTTCCATATTCATTCACTTTGTTTCAGATGTCAAGGTCCCATTTTTTTTTTATGGCTGAGTAATATTCCATAGTGTACATGTGATCTAAGCCACATTTTTTCTATTTTTTTCCTTCTTGTAGAGATTCTTGCTATAGGGAATGTGTACTTGCTGGAGAGACAGAGAGACAGAAAGCAAGAAATCACCCTCTAGAGGGGATGCACATGTCACAATCCTTGTCCTCCATTCTACTCTCAGGATCTTGGGCACACATGTGAACATATTCAGCATAAGTTTTAAGCCACCAGGTCTGGAACTCAAACCACAGTTGACTATGTGGGAGTCCAGTGATGCAACCATTACACCATCTCCTGGTCCCAATATGCCACATTTTTTTCCTTTTTTCTTTTTTTTGTCCTTGAATAAGGATTTTTAAATTTTATTTTACTTCTTCTTTTCCCAATTGCAAAGGGGTCAGGAAGGGAGAAAAGTTTATGTTTCAATTAAAAACATTCTTTAACAAATTGCTGAACCAAACAACTCAAAAGAAAACAAAATTCCTTAAGTTTGGAAGACAAAGCATAGAAGAAAATCAATAACGTTTTAGAAAAAAGTCATAGAATACTATTTCACCAGTTCTGTTTCATGTAATCTCTTTTGTTGAATTCTCAGTGTTACTGTGGTCTGACCTTCCCATAGTATTCAACACTATTATTGATATTTCAGAACTTGTCCCTACCATTAAGTTGGCCTTTCTCTTGGTCATTTTTTGTTCTCTTATTTGTCTGTCTTTAGTTTTTCTGGTATAGCAGACCCTTCAGAACTTCTCAAAGAGCTGGTCTGGTGTTGGTAAATTCTTTCAGTTCTTGTTTATCTGAGAATGTTTTTTTTATCTTTTCTTTCTACTTGAAGGATAATCTTGCCAGATACAGTATTTGTGGTTGAAATTGTTTTTCACTTAACACTTTGAATGTATTTTCCCATTCTGTCCTTGCTTGCATTGTTTCTGACGAGAGGTCCGATGTTAGCCTGGTGGGATATCCTTTGAAAGTAACAATGTTTTTATCTTGCCAATTTTAATATCTTATCTCTTTCTGTGGTTTTGGTCAATATGGCTATGATGTGCCTTGGAGAAAATCTTCTTGGGTTGATTCTATGTGAGGTCCTTTGTATATCTTGCCACATTTTTTTCAATCCACTCATCTGTTTTTGGACATTTGGGTTGATTCCATGTCCTAGCAATTGTGAATAAGGCTTCAATAAATATGGAGGTACAAGTGTTTTTCTTTTTTATTTTTTAGGGAGTTTTTTTTTTAACTATAGGGTATATGCACTCACTGGAGAGACAAGAGGCAGAGAGAATGTGAGAATGTGAGAAATTACTCCCTGAGGAGATGACTATATTGCAATCCCTCTCCTCCATTCTCCTCTCAGGATTTTGGGCATGCACACACATATGCCCAATGTGAGTTTCAAGCTACTATGGTCCAGGACTTGAACTGTGGTTGGCCATGTGGGAATCCAGTGTCTTAAACACGATGTCACCTGCTGGTCCTGCAAGTGTTTTTCCAATTGGTTGTTTTCCTAGATACCTAAGAGTGGCATTACTGGGTCATATGGTAGTTCTATTTGCAGATTTCTGAGGAAGCTCTATATTGTTCTTCCAGTGATTGTACTAATTTTTATTCCCACCAGCAGCACAGAAGAGTTCCCTTTTTGCTGTAGCCTTGCCAGCATTTATCATTCTTTATTTTTTAAATCTTAGTTATTCAGAAACGGGTATGATTTTCAAGCCACTGGGTCCAGGAGTCAAACCATGGTTGGCTATGTAGAAGTCCAGTGCCCTAACCACCATGCCACCTGTTGGTCCCACTAATGTCATTATTGTTAAAAAAAATTGTTAGCTAGATGGTATACTAAGGAAACTTTTAAAAATTGTTTTGTTTAGTTCTTAGGGAAGTTTTGGTACTGATATCGGTAGCTGGGAAGTAATTTTACAGCCCTGGAATACTGTTCTATGGTATGTGTAATTGGATATATTTGGTAAATTATTAACACCACCATTGCAATTGAGTTGACTATGGACCATAATTTTGATAAGAATGAAATTTAATATAAAACAGATTGTTCCTATGTTGTGTCCAGTAGACCAATGAATTTTTTAAAAATCATTTATTTATTTAATTCCATTTGTTACTATTAGTTTTTACATTGATGAGAGAGAGAGAGAGAGAAGAGAGAAAGAGAGACAGAGACAGAGACAGAGACAGAGAGAGAGAAAGGAAAAGTGAGAAAGCAAGCCTCCAGGTCCAGGACTTGAACTGTGGTTGGCCACATGGGAGTCCAGCACCTCGACCACCAAGTCACTTGCAAGCCCCGACCAATGAATTTTTATCTATTTGTAATTACAAAATTAGAGCATTGGGAGCCAGCAGATGGTATGGTGCTAAAAGCACTGAACTCCCACATGATTGACCACAGTTTGAGTCCTGGATAGGTGACTTGCTTTGTCACTTTCCTTCTCTCTGTTCAATTAAAATGATAATAATAATAATAATAGTAATTAAATAATTCTAAAAAATTAGAGCATTAAAATATATTGGATTTATGGAATAATCTTTTTACTCCTTTCCAGGATCATTTGCAACTAGCAATATGTAGAGAACTGTGTAGGATCTGCTTTCAGTGCGAAGGTTTTCATCTTAATTGCCCTAACTATATTTGGTAACATTGTTTCCATGTATAAAGAAGAGAAAATGTAAAGCAAAAATAAGACTGAATTGGAGATGTGGAGTTCCAGTTATGAAAACTTTGATGGTAATCTGGCACATATTCAGTTCAGGCTATTGTTTGCTACCCCCTGAAAAACATCGAAATAATTGGATACTAAGGTAAATAATTGCTGGCGATTGGGTGGAGGAGGAGAGTTGGTTATCTGGAAAGGAGTCTTATAGCTATTTCTATATTAACATTGTATATTTACCATTGGCTGACAACAGCAGAAAAACTATTTATCATAATACTGGTGCCTTATTAAATTGATTTCTACTCTGAAATAATTCAGACGATTTTATGGTTGCTCTTACAGATCTATCTTCTTTCTTTTTCCCTTTCTTTCCTTTCTTTCTTCTTCCTTTTCTTTCTTTCTTTTCTTTCATCATTCTAGCAGATACCAGAAGAGAGATGACAAAACAACTGTTGCCTGTACGGCCTTCTGTCATTGTGATCTGGGATATTGTCAGAAACCCAGATTATGAGGCAATCTGTTTTAGTCAACTCTAGCCAGGTGAATAGTCCCTATGGACTAGTCATACAAGACCTGGCTAGGAAAAAAAAACCTGAGAGGGGCAATATGGAAAGATATCAATATGAATCTTAGACTCTTCAGGAAAAGTTAAAGCCTGGGTCACAAGCCGAAAAACAGAGGGAGAGGCCCTGAGGGTTACACACAAATTCAGTAGGGAGGGATTTATGAAATATAAAAACTGGGACAACTAGGTCTGCTTTGGGACCTGGGTTGATTTCAGAACCTCTGGAGATCAGGCTATACTGAGTGCAAATTAGGCCCATCTGAAGAAAGGTAATTTCCTTTGTTTCCTGAAATACTAAGAAATTAAGTCCTCTAGGGCCAGCAGGTGGTGTGGTGGTTAAGGGCACTGGACTCCGACATGGCTGACCACAGTTTGAGTTCCGGATCTGGCGGCATGCTTTCTCATTCTCTCTCTCTCACTCTGTTCCTCTCTGGTCAAATTAAAATAAATAAAAAAAGTTAAATAAGAATAATTCTAAAAAAAAAAATTAGGTCCTCAGTATATTTTCCTTCTAGAATAGTACTTTTTCTTTTCTTTTCTTTTTTGAGATATTTTTGCTATAAGCATGTGTGCACACTGGAAAGACAGAGAGACAGAGAGAACGTGAGAAATCACCCCCTGGGGGGATGGCCATGCTACAATCACTTCTCCATTCTCCTCTCAGGATTTTGGGCATGCACACACACACGTCCGGCATGAGTTTCAAGCTACTGGATCTGGAACTTGGAAAGATAAGAATATGAATCTTAGACTCTTCAGGAAAAGTTAAAGCCTGGGTCACAAGCCGAAAAACAGAGGGAGAGGCCCTGAGGGTTACACACAAATTCAGTAGGGAGGGATTTATGAAATATAAAAACTGGGACAACTAGGTCTGCTTTGGGACCTGGGTTGATTTCAGAACCTCTGGAGATCAGGCTATACTGAGTGCAAATTAGGCCCATCTGAAGAAAGGTAATTTCCTTTGTTTCCTGAAATACTAAGAAATTAAGTCCTCTAGGGCCAGCAGGTGGTGTGGTGGTTAAGGGCACTGGACTCCGACATGGCTGACCACAGTTTGAGTTCCGGATCTGGCGGCATGCTTTCTCATTCTCTCTCTCTCACTCTGTTCCTCTCTGGTCAAATTAAAATAAATAAAAAAAGTTAAATAAGAATAATTCTAAAAAAAAAAATTAGGTCCTCAGTATATTTTCCTTCTAGAATAGTACTTTTTCTTTTCTTTTCTTTTTTGAGATATTTTTGCTATAAGCATGTGTGCACACTGGAAAGACAGAGAGACAGAGAGAACGTGAGAAATCACCCCCTGGGGGGATGGCCATGCTACAATCACTTCTCCATTCTCCTCTCAGGATTTTGGGCATGCACACACACACGTCCGGCATGAGTTTCAAGCTACTGGATCTGGAACTTGAAACCCAGTCAGCCATGTGGGAGTCCAGGATCTTAATCACTATGCCAGCTGTTGCACCCTCTTTTCTTTCTTTCTTTCTTTCTTTCTTTCTTTCTTTCTTTCTTTCTTTCTTTCTTTCTTTCTTTCTTTCTTTCTTTCTTCTTCTTCTTTCCTTTTATTTTGATTTGCTACGGGGTGCATGTGCTTGCCAGAGAGAGAGAGAGAGAGAAGGGGAAAGTGAGAAAGCACCCTCCCAGAGGACATGGCCATGCTGCAATCTCTTCTCCATTCTCCTCTTGGGACTTTCGATATGCATGGACATGCTCCTGGTATGATTGTTAAGCCTCCAGGTCTGAGACTCAAACCATGCAATTGGCCATATGGGACCTAGCTGCCTTAACCACCATACCAACTTGCTGGACCTCAGAATAGTACTTTTTTTTTTTTTTTAAGGTTTTTGCCATAGGGCATGTGTGCTTGCCAGAGAGAGAGTGAGAGGGAAAGTGGGAAATCACCCCCCAGAAGGTATGGCCATACCACAATCCCTTCTCCTCCATTCTCCTCTGGGGATTTTA
>NW_006159640.1:3856887-3867798 GCF_000334495.1 Tupaia belangeri chinensis
CCCCCATGCCCCCTGCTGGTCCCAGAATAGTATTTTTTAAAAAAGGTTGTGGTTTTTTTTTTTTTTTTTTTCTGTTGGGTACGTGTACTCTCTAGAGAGAAAGAGACAGAAACAAAGTGACCAATCAACCCCCAACCCCAGGTGATGGCCAAGCTGCAACTCCTTTTCCTCCATTCTTCTTGGGATTTGGGGCATGCACCATGTGCCTGGTGTGATTTTCAAGCAGCCAGGTGTGAGACTCAAACCATGAATGTCAGCCATGTGGGATCCAGCTGCCTTAACCTCCATGCCTCCTGCTGGGGCCCTATAATAGTACTTTTAATGTTATCATTTTAAGCTAGTATTTGCCATTTTAATATTTTTAATGCTTTTGTTTGCTTGACTCAAGATCTTGAATTTTTTGGAAAGTGGCAAAAGTGATAGACAAACCTGTAGACAGGCCATGTTAGTTGAAAACAGAAGATGGTAAGCATATGAAACGTAAAGCTTCCTCCACAGTCAGTAGAGATCACCTTTTGAATAATTCATATCACATGCCAAGGGAGAGAGAAGTAGGATTCTTGGAATTGAAGTGTCACAGGGTGCCTAAAAAAGTCGTCCCAAAGAGGCTGCTTTTCTAGACTATTGAAGTTAAAGGGGAGAAGGCAGGCCTCTCAGTCTAGATAGCAAGGGAGGAGACAGATTTTTGTGGACCTAGTTTTGTTAGACCCATAAAGAAGCCATGGATGATAAAGCTAAAAGACACTGTTTATTTTTTGGTTGCTATTTTCCTTTCTGGTCAGAGTCTGTTCTTAAAAAATTCCTTTTGTCGACGGAAATAACTAAACTCTGTACAAATATTTTAAAAGGTTTCTTCATAGCAAGATTATGAGTGGCCATGACCTGCAAACACAATCTCTAGTATCCCTGAGAAAGTGTTCTGGGGACTTACATAGAGCAGCTCTCTTATTCAGTTCTGAGAGCAGGAGATACAAATGTAACTAAATTCACACACAGAGTTTTTCTGTTGGTTTGGCCCCAAAAGGTGAAATATCTAGAAGTGGGAGTTTATAGGCTACAGCTGAGTTTAGAAATTCTTAGATTAGTAATTGGTTAAAATGCAAGTCTTGGTCTCAGAAAGACTCAGAATTCCAAGAAAAGAATTTCTGAGTTTAACTTTAACAGAGATAAGAAGGCTTTGCTCTATTTTCACATGATGCTGTGTTAGGGGCAGGATGTAGGGAGGATCTCACAATCACTGGACCAAACAGGTCTGGTTTAGCAAGACTGACTGTTTATTAACTGGCATGACTCTTCCCAGGTCTCTTAAGAAAAAAAGTATTCAATTTCAGTCCTCACTTTTAAATAGACTTTATTTTATTTTTACAGTTTGCTATAGGATGTGTGCACTTGCCCCAGAGAGACAGAGACAGAGAGACAGAGGATACATGAGAAAGCAACCCCCAGGGGGAATGTCCACATCACAGTCTCTTTTTCCTCCATTGTTCTCTCAGGATGTGGGGCACACACACACACATGCCTGATGTGTTTTCCAAGTGGCTTGGTCCAGGACTTGAATTGTGCAGTTGGCCAGGTGAGATCTAGCTGCCTTAACCACCATGCTGCTGGCTGGCCCAGATTATGTTTTTAAGGCAGTTTTAGGTTCACAGCAAAACTGAGCAAAAAATACAGTTTCCATATATTCCCTGTCCCCTCCCCCACAATCTCTCTCACTATCAACATCCCATACCAGAGTAGTGCATTTGTGACAATCAACCATCATTATGACTCAAGGTCCATAGTTTGTTACAGTTGACTCTTGTGTTACACATTTTATGGGTTTATGGCTTTGAACTTTTGTTGTTGTTGTTTTGTTTTTAGTTTTTGCTATAGGGTGCCTGGACTCGCTAGAGAGAGGCAGACAGAGAGAGCATGTGTATGCCAGAGAGGAATTGAGAAATCACCCTCACTGGGGGATGGTCATGCCACAATCCCTTCTCCTCCAGTCTTCTCTCAGGATTTTGAGCATTCATGCACATGCACATGTGCCTGACATGATTTTCAAGCTGCCAGATCCAGGACTCGAACTGCATATCTGGTCATGTGGGATCCAGCACTTAACCTCCATGCCACCTGCTGGCCGTGGACAGTTTTTTTAATGCTTTGAAATTATTTTTAAAATTTATTTTAAAATTTTTCTTGACATATAATAGTTGTACATATTTATGGGGTACAGTGTGGTTTTTCAATGCTTGTATACAATATGTAATGATAAATCAGGGCAATAAACATATCTACTATCTTAAACATTTGTCATTATTTTGTGCTGTGAACATTTGAAATCTTTTCTTCTATTTTGAAATATGCATCAAATTGTCACCAATTATAGTTACTTTACTGTGCTATTGTACTCTAGAACTCATTCCACTTACCTACTTGTGTTCCTGTATCTGTTAACCAAGTTCTCCCTGTTGTCCCTTTCCTTCCCAGCTTCTCATATCCCCCCATTTCACTCTCCAATCACTTCTATCCAATCAACTCTTAGCTTCTGCTAATGAGTGAAAACATACAGTATTTGTCTTTCAGTGCCTGGATTATTTCATTTAGCATTATTTCCTCCATGTTCATCCATGGTGCCTCATAGGACCAAATTTCGTTCTTTTTTTTTAAAAATTGCTATAGGGCACATGCACTCGTTGGAGGGGGGTGGGGGAGGAGAGAGAGAGAGAGAGAAACCCCCAGAGGGGATGATCATGCCACAATCCCTTCTCCTCCATTCTCCTCTGGGGATTTTGGGCACACACGCACATGCACCCAGGCTGTTTTCAAGTCTCTGGGTCCAGGAGTCCAACTGTGCCATCAGCTATGTGGGATCCAGTGCCTTAATCACCACAACACTTGCTGGCCCAATTCCAAAGCATTTTTGCCCTGGCCAGTCTTGTCACCTGAATAGGAAACCTCTGTACTCCTTAGTTGTCACCCCAATTCCCCCTTAGCCCTTGGCAATTGTTAATCTACTTTCTATCTCTGTAGATTTCCTTATACTGGAAATTTAATTTTCTAGAATAGCCTATTATACATCTAGGTACATGTTATGGCCTATTGTCACTTACTTCATATATGTGGTTAATCGTTACCTGAAACATTGTTATAAAGTGCATGACTATAAATAGAATTAAACAATATGTGACCTTCTGTGGTTGGCCTCTTTCACTTAGCATACTATTTTCAAGGTTCATTCATTTTATTGTAGGTATCATTACTGCATTCCTTTTTTAAAATAGATTTTTGCTATATGCACTCACTGGAGAGACAGAGAGACAGAAAGCAAGAAATCACCTCCCAGGGGAGATGGCCATGCTGCAATCCCTTCTCCTCTATTCTCCTCTTGGGATTTTGGGCATGCATGCACACATGCCTGGCGTGAGTTTCAGGCCACCAGGTCTGGAACTCAAACTTCAGTCAACCATGTGGGAGTCCAGCATCTTAACCACTATGCTACCTGATGGCCCCATTTATTTATTTATTTATTTATTTTAGGTTTTTACCATAGGGACATGCACTCGCAGGAAAGGAGAGAGATAGAGAGAGGCAGAGAGAGGGAAAGTGAGAAATCCCCCCCACACACACACTGCAATTCCTTCTCCTCCATTCTCCTCTTGGGATTTTGGGCACACATGTACACGTGCCTAGCATGATTCAAGCCATCAGATCTGGTACTCGAACCAGGGTTGGCCATTTGGAAATCCAGCCACCTTAACCACTATGTCACCTGCTGACCCTAGTACTTCATTGCTTTATATGACTAATAACATGGTTACACTTCCTTTTTTTTTAATCCATTTATCCATTCTTTGATAGACATTTAGATTATTTTAACCTTTTGACTATTGTAAATAGTGCTATGAACAGTTGTGTGCAAGTTTTTGTTTCAACACCTGCTTTCACTTCTGGGTGTATACCTAGGATTGAAATTGCTGGGTCATATGGTAATTCTATGATTAATTAGTTGAGAAACCATCAATCATCAATGTGTTTTACACAGAAGTTGTACCATTGTACAGTTCTACCAGCAAGTGTGAGCATTCTAATTTCTCCACATCCTTGCCAGCACTTGTTATTGTCTATCTTTTCATCATAGCCATCCTAGTGGGTATGACATGGTATCACACTGTAGCTTCTATTTTCATTTTCTTGATGGGAGTGATGTTGATTATTTTTTCTTGTGCTCATTGCCACTGTATATCTTTCTTGGAGAACTGTCTATTCAGATCCGTTGGCTAATTTTGTATTGCCTCTCTTTATTTCTGATAACTTTGCTTGCTCTGAAGTCTGCTTTGTGTGCCATTACTATAGCTACTCATGCTATCTTCTGTCTAGTGTTAGCATAGTATATCTTTTTCCCTTTACTTCTTTTTAATATGTGTCTTTATATTTAAAGTGGGTTTCCTGGGGCCCGCAGGTGGTCTAGTGGTTGGGGTGCTGGACTGTGGTTTGAGTCCCCAACCTGGCAGCTTTTTCTTCCTCACTTTCTCTTTCTGTACCCTTTTCTGGTGAGCATGTGTACTCTATAGCAAATTTTAAATAATAATAATAAATTAATTAAATAAATAATTTTAAAAATAAAAATATAAAGTGGGTGTCCTATAGACAAATAGAATTAGATCTTCTTTTCTGATACACTCTGACAATCTCAGTCATTTCACTAGTTTATTTAGATCATTGGCATTTTTAGAGGTTTTTGCCTTAGAGCACATTTATTCACCAGAGAGAGAGAGAGAGGGAGAGAGGCAGGCAGACACGGTAATAAGGAAAGTGAGAAATCACTCCCCAGGGGACTGGCCATGCTGTAATCCCTTCTCCATTCTCCTCCAGGGGTAAAAAAATGGTTTTCAAGCCACCAGGTCTGGGACTCAAACTACAGTCTGCCATGTGGGAGTCCAGCAATGTAACCACTACTCCATTTGCTGGTCCCATAGACCATTAGCATTTAAAGTGATTGTTGATATAGTTGGATCAATATCTATCATATTTTTTACTGCTTTCTATTTGTTGCCCTTGTTCTTTCTTACTACTTTTGCTTTCCACTGTGTTTTTGCTTTTTGTAGTCTTAATTGAGCATTTTATATTATTTCATTTTCTCTCCTTTCTTAGCATATTAGTTATACTTATTTTTTCACTTAAAATATTATATTTTGATTGTACTTACTGAAAGAGAGAGAGACAGGTACTCTTTTTTTGTTGTTGTTGGAGAGGTTTGTTTTTTTTTTTGCTATAGGGCGTGTGTGCTCGCCAGAAAGACAGAGAGAGACAGAGAGACAGAAAGCGAGAAATCATCCCCCAGGGGGGATGGCCACGCCACAATCCCTTCTCCTCCATTCTCCTCTTGAGATCTTGGACATGCACACACATGCGCCCGGCGTAAGTTTAAGCCACCGGGTCCGGGACTCAAACTGTAGTCGACTACATGGGAGTTCAGCGACATAGTCATTACGCTAACTGCTGGTCCCGAGAGACGGGTACTTTTGACAGGGTTTCACCACCCTATAATCTCCTCCCAGCCCTCCAATCAGCCAATGTCACTGGTATACCCGTGGGGATGCCTGGCATGTTCAAGTGCATTCAGGTCAACCTGTGATCCAGATCTGGGGCCTCCCATATGACTCCCAGTATTGTAGAATGTAATCCTACCACCTGTGCCATCATGGCTGAGCCTTTTCTCACCTTTTTTAGTAGCTATACTAGAGTTTGTAATATCTATTTAAACTAATTCAAGTCTGTTTTCAGGGTCCGTATGGTGGTACAGTGGTGAAGCATCCAGAGACTTTATTTAGTATGCTAGGCATGCACATGCCCATGATCTGGGACTGGTTGAAGCTGGGGGTGGATTGTGGCATCATAAACCTGTGGGGGTGCTGCATCTCTGTCTGTATGTCTCTTTATCTCTCTTACTCATGAAAAAAATTTAAAAAACAATTCAAGTCCTCTTTCAAATAGTGTTTTACTGCTTCACAGGTAGTAGCATGGTAGTACCATGTACCTTATTATAATAAAATATTTTTGGGCCCAGCCTCTGTGATGTAGTCAGTAGTACTAGATTGTGTGTGGAGCTGGAAGCCATATGCTAACTACAGTTTGAGTCCTCAGCCCAATGGACCTGAAAACACACCAGGAGTGTGCAAATGCCTAGGATCCTGGTGGGCTGGGAGAACTGGAGGAAGGGGATCATGGAGTGACTGAGCCTTCTTTATCTCTCTTTCACTCATGCATGCACTCACTCTATCATGAATAAAACAAACAAAACCAGAATATTCCTAATTCCTCCCTCTTTTCTTTTATAGTATTGCTTTTATTCATTTCACTTATACATAAACATAAATAAACATATATAAATGTAAGTATACATAATATGGTTGCTAGTATTATTTTGAACAAACTATTATTTGTTAGATCAATAAAGAGTAAGAAAAATAGGGTCAACTCTGTGGCTTAGTAGTTGAGGGAGCCAGATCCCACATAGCCAACTGTGTGATTCAAATCCTGGCCCCAACTGCTTGAACAACATTTCTTATATGTGTACCCCAAATTCCAACATGATGGAGAAATGGAGGAGAACAGATTGCAGTGTTACCACATCCCATTATGGGGTGCTTTCTCCTTCTCCCTCTACCTCTCTTTGTCTCGCTCTGGCAAGCACACACACCCTCTGGCAAATTAAAAAGAAAAAGATTAAGAAAAATAAAAATGTTTGTCTTTACTTATTAATTTTACAATGCTCTTTTCCTTATGAAGACCTGATTTTCTGACCTATGTCATTTTCTTTCTTCTTTGAAGAACATTTACAGTTTCTCTCAAGGCAAGTGCTGGCAACAAATTCCCTCAATTTGTGCTTGAGAATTTATATATTTCTCTTTCACTTTTTTTTTTTTTTTGCTATAGGGTGTGTAGACTTGCAAGAGAGACAGAGACAGAAAGGGAAAGTGAGAAAGCACCTTCCAGGAAGATGGCCATGCCATAGTCCCTTCTCCATTGTCCTTTTGGGATTTTGGGCATGATGCACATACACCTGGTATGATTTCTCAAGCCACTGGGTCTGGGACTTGAACCACACAGTCATCCATGTGAGATTCAGTGCCTTCACCACCACACTGCTTCCTGGTGTTTATTATTTTTTTTAAAATAAGTTCTTTCCATGAGTCAGAGAGACAAAGCCATAAATATGTATGTGTGTGTGTGTGTGTGTGTGTATGTGTGCATACAGAGAGAGAGAGAGAGTACCCTCAAAAGGGTTCTGACACCGTGATCTACCCCTAGTTTCAACCAGACCCAGTTCATGGGCAAACACATGCTTGTCACACTCGAGTCCTCTGAACCTGAACCAGGAACCTTCTCATGTGGGATTGCCTCACTGAATGTCATGTCCTACCATTGAGCCACCATTTAGCCCTAATTTTTCTTTCTTTTTTTTTTTAGAGAGAGATATTTGCTATAGGGTGCATGGGCTCACCATAGAGACAGAAAGTGAGAAATCACCCCACAGGGAGATGGCCATGCTGCAATCCCTTCTCTATTTTTCTCTTAGGATTTTGGGCACACACGCACATGTGCCTAGTGTGTTTCGAGCCTTTGTGTCCAGGACTTTAACCGCGCTCAACTACATAGGAGTCCAGCAATGTAACCATTATACCATCTGCTGGTCCCCATCCTAATTTCTTTTATACTTTTGAAGAATAAGTTAGCAGGGTACAAAATTCTACATTGGTGGTTTTTTTTTTTTTCCTCCCAATACTTTAAATCTTTTACTCTGCTCTCTTTTACTTACATGATTTCTGAGGAGAAGTTGGATATAATTCTTATCTTTGCTTCTCTGTAGGTAAGACTCCTCCCACCCTTTGGCTTCTTTCAAGATTTTTCATTTTCTGATTTTCTGTGGTTTGAATATAGTATCCCTAGTTATCATGTTTCTGGCATTTGTTCTGCTTGGTGTTCTCCTAACTTCTCGGATCTGTGGTTTAGTGCCTGACATTAATTTTGGAGAAATTCTCAGTTGTTATTGCTTCAAATATTTCTACTGTTTCTTTCTCTCTTTCCTTTCCTGGTGTGCTCATTATATGCGTGTTATACCTTTTGTAGTTGTCCCACAGTTTGTGGTGGATATTTTTCAGTCTTTTTCTCTTTGGTGTTCAGTATTTTTTTTTTTTAGAATTTTATTTTAATTAATTAATTAATTAATTAATTTTAATTTGACGAGGAACAGAGCAAGAGAAAGACAGGAAAAGTGAGAAAGCAAGCTACCAGGTCTGGGACTCGAATCGTGGTTGGCTATGTGGGAGTCCAATGCCCTTAACCACCACTCCACCTGCTGGCCCCTGCTGTTCAGTTTTGAAGGTTTCTTTTTTAAAATTATTATTGTCAGAGGGCATAAGTGTTTGCCAGAAAGAGACAGAGGGTAGGAAGAGGGAGAAAGCACCCCCAATGGGCATTGTCACACCACAATCACATACATCTCTTCCATCTCTCCCTCCTTTTGGGATTTGGAACACACATGCACACATGCTTGGTGTGTTTTTTAAGTCACCGGGGCCAGGATTTGAACTGTGGTTGGTCATGTGGATCTGGCTCTTAACCAGTAGGATAAAGGGTAGTCCAGGTATTGAAGGTGTCTATTGATGTATTCTTATGCTCAGAGATTTTTTTTTTACCAGCCATGTTCCATCTACTAATGAGTCTGTCAAAGGCATTGTTCATTTCTGTTGCACTGTTTTTTCTTTCTTTCTTTCTTTCTCTCTTTCTTTCTCTTTCTTTACAGTCATTCACTGTACATCAATACAGCATACAAAATGAAATTTTCTAACCAGTATACATTGTATATTGGCTCAATCATGGATATAACCATACATGTTATCATCAACAAATAATTTTCTATTTCTTGCTTCATATATATTTTGCTTTTTTTCCTCTCCCTTGATTCCCTACCTTTCACCATCTGCCAATTGCCCCCCTTCTCTCATATTGTCTCTGGTAAGTGCAGTTGTTTTCCATGCCTGTTTTTTTCACATTGTATTCATTCACTAAAGATTTTTTTTTTACCACTGAGAAAAGACATGATGAAGTTTATTTAGTTCAGGTACAGAAAACCAGAGAACTAGGCCCCTTCCCCTTTGACAGGCTTAACTTCGCAGTAATTGCCATTACAGTTATGCTTTTCTGGATAAGAAGTTCATGATTCCATTTGTGCATTCCTCAGACAGCCATCTTTCCTGGAGGGTGATGCATTCTTCAGCATTAACAGCGTGAAGCTTTTCTTTCTCCCTGTTTCTGATGACTTCTTTTGAAACTTTCAGGGCATTTGGAGGGATCTTTGCATATGCTTTCAGCATATATGCTTTCTCTCTGAAACGTGCTATCAGGAAAGACTTCAGTAACAAGTCCTTGAGCCCATGCCTCCCCTGCTGTTAACTTCTTCCCAAAAACAAGCATCTCAGTTGCCTTGGCTGAGCCCATTATCTTTGGAAATACGTAGGAGGAACATCCTTCTGGACTTTGGCCTAGTGTACTGAATGGGGTATGCAACATTGCCCTGTCAGATGCGTACACAACATCAAACAGCCTTAGAAGGGTGACGGAAGTTCCCACAGCTGGACAGTTTACCACTGCAATCAGAGGCTTAGGGAAATCTATAAAACAGAGTACAAAATCCCTCAGCAAAATGCCACTATTTTAAGCTCTTTCCTCTACTCCCCCAGGTGGACTATTGGTGAAGTTAGGTCATCCCCACTCCTGTAATAGTCACCGTTCCCTGTTAAAACAGTTATGATGGAGTCGTCCTTGCTTGCAGCTTTAAGTGCAAGTTTAATTTCTTCATACATCTGGGTGCTGGCAGCATTCTTTTTGGTGGGCCGGTTGAACATGATCTTTGTTATGCCATCTTCGGAGGTCGTTTGATACTCAGCTGGTTTCCTGTCAGCTCCAGGCTGCACCTGGCTGAAGGATTCAGGAGAAGAACTCAAAACTGGACACTAAATCCAGGTCGTTCTGCCTGGCACTGTCCTTGGGCAGGTTGCCAAGAGTACTCCATGCATCCCATTTGGCCTTATTGACCGGGTCAAACACATCTGGTTTGGGCACACTGCAAGGTCCTTCAGTAGCCTGCTTATATAGTGCGTAGAGTTTAAGCTTCACTTCATTTCCTGGGTCCTTCTTCAAGAGTTTCACCTGATTCATTGCATTCTCAAAGTCTTTCCGACTGGCTCACATGACCCTGGTCTCGTGCAGCTGAAATACTGAGAAACCAACCACCTGCAGAGGGCCGATGCTAGCTTTGAGATACCAATAAACTCCCTTTTTCCTTAGAATTTTTGCTTTACAGTTGTTCTTTCTGGCTGGACACAGCACACATATTTCTCGGAAAGCAAATACTGTAATCCCACAGTGGCGACAATGGCCAGTGTTTCCACAGCGTCCAGCACACAGGCAAAGCTGCTTAAATCCTCTGTACCCGAGGAGCGGGGTGGATGCGCAGGCCGGGGCGGCCCACGAAGCACCAGGCGCTGCGGGGGCCACACAGCCTCGGAGTCTTGGTCCTTGCGGGCGGCAGCGTCAGGGACCCAGCGCTCCAAGGACGGGCACCCGGGAGCGCCAAGCCCTGGCTTCCCAGCTCCAGCTGGACCCCTCTCGGCCCAGCGACAGAGCGCGTCTCGGCAAGGAAAGTCACTCTTCGGCGGCGCCTCAGCTAAAGCCATACAGGCTGCTGCTCAAACCAGAAAATAGGCTAGATCCGTGGGATGGCAACCCGCTCGAGGACAACCAAGTCCTGAGGGCGACGTCAGGCCAAGCTCTGCCAGGGCGCCATGCTTACCGTGGACACCAGCGCCTCACCAGTCTCCCCGCCATCTTCACCATAGCCAGCGGGGTGTGTGGGGGGTGGGGTGT
>NW_006159640.1:3868774-3874117 GCF_000334495.1 Tupaia belangeri chinensis
TCCTGTAATTAGTCTCTCTTTTATTGAATTTGCAGTGTTACTGTGGTCTGATCTTTCCATTTGAACTCTGGAAGTTAACAATCAACTCTGGACTTGTCTCTACCATTAGGCTGGCCATTCTCTTGATTGTTCCTTGTACTCTTATTTCTGTGTGTCTAATTTTTTAATTTTTTTTTTTACTGTGTTTCTGACTTTAGTTTTCCTGGGATAGCTCTCCCTTCAGAACTTCTTGGAGAGCTGGTTTGGTGTTGGTAAATTCTTTCAGGTTTTGTTTATCCGAGAATGTTTTTGTCTTTTTTTCCCATATGAAAGATAATTTTGCTGGGTATAGTATTCTGGGTTGAAACTGTTTTCCACTTAACACTTTGATTATATTTTCCCATTCTTTCCTTGCTTGCATTGTTTGTGATGAGAGGTCCGATGTTAGCCTTATGGGACATCATTTGAAAGTAATTTGACCTTTCTTTCTTGCCAATTTTAATTTCTGTTCTCTGTCTGTGGTTTTGGTCAATATGGTTATGATGTGCCTTGGGGAAGATCTTGGGTTGATTCTACGTGGGGTCCTTTGTATTTCTTGGGTCTGGATATTTGAATGCCTCTCCAGATTTGGAAAGTTTTCTCCCAGGATTTCATGGAATAGATTATCAATACCCTTATTAGTTTCTTCACCTGGAATACCAATGATCTGGATGTTTGGGCATTTAATAGTATCTAGTATTACTTGTATACTATTCTCATTTTTTGGGGGTATTTTCTCAGTCTTTTTTGGTTATTTTTATAGGTCAGAGGTTCTATCTTCTACATCTGAGATTCAGTTTTCTGCATGATCTAATCTGCTTTTGATATTATCAAGAGAAGTTTTGATTTCCTGTATAACAGCTTTCATCTCTAACAACCATTTGATTCTTTTTATGATGTGTATTTCCTCCTTCAGATTGTGCAAGAACTTCCTCACCTCCTGGAACTCATTGTCTCTTTTCTCTAGCATCTTCTGGAGTTTGTTGTCTCTATTCCCTTGCATCTCTATTAGCTTTGTCACTATAAATATTTTAAATTTCTTTTTGAAGAGGTTTTTGCTATAGGGTGCATGTGCTTGCCAGAAAGACAGAGAGAGACAGAGTCAGAAAGCGAGAAATCCCCCCCAGGGGGGATGGCCATGCCACAATCCCTTCTCCTCCATTCTCCTCTTGGGATCTTGAGCACGCACGCACATGCGCCCACTGTGAGTTCAAGCCACCAGGTCGGGAACTCGAACCACAGTTGACTACATGGGAGTCCAGCAACACAGCCATTATGCCAACTGCTGGTCCCAATATTTTAAAGTCTTTATCTGACATTTCTATGAGTTCCCTTTTATTCTTATTTATTTATTTATTTTCATAATCTTGTTTTATTACATTGAATCACGTATAACATTACAGTGTATTACATTTCTTTTTCAGAAGGAATACCATGAATATCAGTCAATACAAAGACATTAAAAGCCCCATCATCATCAAATAGATTTTCATTATTTTTTTACAGATTATTATTATTATTCCAAATATTTTTTTAAACATTCAATCACTATTTATCATTTTGCTTGTAAAAAGACTTTACCCAACATGAAATACTTCTCAGACCAGTCCAGTTAAGAATATTATACATGTCATCAACAGGTAATAAACCATTTTTGTGTCCCACCAATGTCATGCCTCTCTATTTTTTCTCTTATTATCCTTCTCCATACTCTTCTCTTCTCCCACAGTGTTCCACACTGTCTTCAGTATCGCTAACTATTTTTACTGCTTTCATGTCCTTCAATATTTTGATCTCTACTATAAAGTTCAGATATTCGGTATACATTAAGTAGATACATACAATATCTTTCTTTCATACCCTGGCTTGCTTCACTCAGCAATAGAACCTCCATATCTGACCACTTTCTATCAAACGTCAGGGTCTATTTGTTTTGATATGCCTCCCACTCCACTCTTCTTGCTCAGGATTGCTTTTGCAATATGGGATCTTTTATGATTCCAGACAAATTCTATCATTATCTTTTCTATTTTTTTTGGAGAGATTTTTGCTATAGAGCACGTGCACTTGCCAGAAAGACAGAGAAAGACAGAGAGAAAGAAAGCGAGAAATCACCCCCCAGGGGGGATGGCCACACCACAATCTGTTCTCTTCCATTCTCCTCTCAGGATCTTGGGCACGCACGCACACGCACCCAGCGTGAGTTTAAGCCACTAGGTCCGGGATGCAAACCGCGGTCAATTACGTGGGAGTTCAGCGACATAGCCATTATGCTAACTGCTGGTCCCATATGATTATCTTTTCTAGATCTCTGAAGAATAGCTCTAGTGTTTTGATTGGAATTGCATTAAATATGTAGATTAATTTGGGTAGAATTGCCATTTTGATCTTGTTAATGCTTCCAATCCAAAAACATGGGATGTCCTTCCACTTTTTTATGTCGTTATCAATATCCTTTTTAAGATTTTCATGGTTTTCTTTGTAAAGGTCTTTGACTTCCTTAGTTAGGCTTATCTCTGGTATCTTATACATTTTGTAGTTCCCTTGTATTCTTTGTGGAGGAATAGGGGTTATTCTTTTCCGTTAGAGGAGATATTTTTTTGGTTTCTCATATTTATTGTGCCTCTGCAGTAGTTTCTGATCACCTGATGGATTAAACAATAAATCTGAGGGTTTTTTTTTTTTTTTTGGAGAGGTTTTCACTATAGGGCGCGTGCACTCGCCAGACAGACAGAGAGAGACATAGAGACAGAAAGAGAGAAATCACCCCCCAGAGGGGATGGTCACGCCTCAATCCCTTCTCCTCCATTCTCCTCTCGGGATCTTGGGCATGCATGCACACGCGCCCGGCGTGAGTTTTAAGCCACCAGGTCCGGGACACAAACCGCAGTCGACTACGTGGGAGTCCAGCAACATAGCCATTACGCTAACTGCTGTTTCCCTAAATCTGAGTATTCAGAGGAGTGCAGAAGGAGGTGACCTGCAGTCTGTAAACAGTACTGTTTTTCTCCCTTTGCATGGCTGATTCAATGAAAACTGAGGATTAATCTGACCCTAAAAGTATTCAGATATTTGGCTGCTGAGAACTTAAACCTGTCTAGAAAATCAGTGTGGAGGCTGAGCAGAAAAACGAGAAAGGTAAATAGAAAAGGAAGAGAAATAGAAAAAATAAAAAGAGGAAAAAAAGACAAAATCAATAAGAAAAAGAGAAGAAAACAATTTTTGTCTAAAAATGAAAACTGCACAGTGCACTAGTGTGCTGCATGAATGGGGCTGCTCGAAACTCAAATATAGATGGCTGCTGATTGACTTATCCTATGGGGATAGGGAGAAAGGTAAGAATTAGAAAGACAAAAGAGCAGCAGAGAGCTAAGGTTAAAAATTAAAAAAAAAAGAGAGATAGAGAGATGGTAAGAGATAGAGAAAATAAGTAGGGTGCTTTAACCTGGCTCCTGGCTAGACCTGGGGAGTAGGAAGGTGAAGTCTGGGTAGAGGGTTTTCAGGGGTCAAAATCCTCTATTGCACTGTTTTTTTTTTTTTTTTCATCTCAAGCCCTTTTTGAACATTTTTAAAATTCAATTTTATTTATTTCATGATAGACACCCTTGATAGGATGTCAACAAGCTGTGATCCTCCCCCTAGCCTCCCAGCCAGCCAGGATCATGGGTGCGTTTGGGCATGCCCAGTTCCTTCAGGTCAACTTGGAACCTAAACCCAGGCCTCCCATATGGCTCTAGTATCATGTAGTGGTACACCATCACCTGCAACACTGCAATTAGGCCGCAATTAGGCCATCTTTTTAAATCTTTCCTAGAATTATCATCTTTCTATTTTCACTACCCATACGTTCTTGCATGTTGTCTTCTCTTTTTTTATGAGAACTTTAGCATATTAATTATAGTTATTTTAAATTCATAATTGTAGTTCTTTTAAGTCTATGGTCTGATCATTTCAATATCCCTACCATATCTGACTCTGATTCTGATGCTTGTGCAGTCTCTTCAAATTGTTTCTTTTGCCCATTATTATGCTTTGTAACATTTTGCTGTAAACCAGGCATGATGAAGTGGTCTGATTTGGGGGACAGGGAATTTGTTTTGTTTATTTTTAATTTGCCATAGAGCACGTGTACTCACGAGAGAGAGAGAGAGAGAGAGAGAGAAAGAGAAGTTAGAAAGCACCCCCTGGGGAGGTTGATGGCCATGCTGCAATCTCTTCTCCTCCATTCTTCTCTCAGGATGCACACACATGCACCCAGTGTGTTTTCCAAGATGCCAGGTCTGAGACTTGAACTGTGTAGTCAGCCATGTGGGATCTAACCACCTTAGTCACCATGCCACAAGCTGGCCCAGGGAAATGTTTGGTTTTTGTTTTTAATTTTTGCTATAGGGCACATGTGCTCATGGAGACAGACATAGAGAATTGGAAAGTGAGAAAACACTCCCTAGGAAGGATGGCCACACTGCAATCCCTTCTTACTTTGGGCTTTCGGGAATGCATGCAAATGTGCCCAGAGTGTTTTTATCAAGTGGTTGGGTCCAGGACTTGAAATATACAGTCAATCAAGTAGGATCCAGCCACTTTAACTACCAAACTGGTTGGCCCAGGAGAATGTTTTGTAGTCTTATGATTAGGTCTTAATCTTTTAGTGAGCCTCTGTTCTTGAGTTATGAACTTCATAAATACTTTTCAATTTGTTTTTTCATTTCCATAGTACTAGGTGACTAGAGAGGATAGAAATTGAGTATTTGTTTTCCACAATATGGTTGACTAGAGGGGACTAGAGTTGGTTAATTCTCTTCTCCCGGATTCGTTAAGCTCTGATAAAACCTCCATAGGTGGGCCAGCAAGTGACATGGAGGTTAAGGCACTGGATCCCATGGGATCCAGTGGGTCAAAGATCACATTGGGCTCATGTACATGCATGCTCAAAATCCCAAGAGGAGAATGGAGGAGAAGGGACTGTGGTGTGGTCATCCCCGCTCAGGGGTGATTTCTCTCTCTCTCTCTCTCTCTCTCTGGTGAGTGCATGCAACCTATAATAACAACAAAAAACAAACAACAAAATAAAACAAAAATCTCAATAGGTTAGGCTCTGGTAAAATAATTTCACAAGGTAGACTTTGTTAAGTTAAACAGAATTCTCTGGCATATTCCAAAATGGTTACTTCCTTAACCTGTTAAAAGTCTGCAGGGATTGTTCTCCAAATTTCACGATGACAAACTGGTAGATCTACTGGACATTATACAAAATTATGCCCTCTCTTAACCCCTCTGGGGTTTTTTTTTTTTTTTTAAGAATTATTTTATTTAAATTTATTTATT
>NW_006159640.1:3874215-3874651 GCF_000334495.1 Tupaia belangeri chinensis
CGGCCATGTGGAAGTCCAGTGTCTTTACCCACCATACCACCTGTCATCTCCCCTCTGGAGTGTTTAATCTCTCAGATTTGTCTACCCTGAGCCTGCAATATATGCCAATTATAGTTCTGGTTTTTCTATACCAGTACTGGTGCTTATGGAGCCTTCTGTTCATGGATTTCTTCTCTGGTAAGTTGTAGTTGTATTTCTTTATATTTACTTGCCTATCCTTCTTTTTATGGGGATGCTGTGTCCCTCTCTGGTCAAAATGAAGGATAATAGTAATAATTTTTTTGGAGAGGTTTTTGCTATAGGGTGCACATGCTCAGTAATACAAATTTTTTAATTAAATAATTATTTAAAAAATAAAAGAGAGGGAACCAGCGGTTAGCTTAATGGCTATGTTGCTGGACTCCCACGTAGTCAACCGCAGTTCGCGTCCCAGACC
>NW_006159640.1:3874701-3900462 GCF_000334495.1 Tupaia belangeri chinensis
GCCGGGCACATGTGCGTGCATGCCCAAGATCCCGAGAGGAGAATGGAGGAGAAGGGATTGCGGCGTGACCATCCCCTCTGGGGGGTGATTTCTCGCTTTCTGTCTCTATGTCTCTCTCTGTCTGGTGAGCGCACACGCCCTATAGCGAAAAAAACCTCTCCAAAAAAAAAAATAAATAAATAAAAGAGAAGACTCCTCCATTTGAGTTGTGAACTATTGCTTTCAGAGACTAAGACTAATGAATATTTTATGCTGAGACTGCATCCTCCATACCCCATTCTGGAGGGGAGAAGCAAAAGCACAGGCCTCCAGAGAAGACTCCTCTGTTTGAACTGTGAACTATTGCTTTTGTGCAGTGGGCATGTGTGCTATGTGGTTTTCATTTTTTGCTTTAAAAATTTTTTTAATTGTGTTTTCTTTTCTTTTTTTTCCTGTTTCTTTGTTTTCTTTTCCTTTTCTTTTACCTTCATCACTTCGCTACTCAACCTCCACACACGAAGTGTCTAGATAGGTCTAAGTGAACAGTAGCCAAACATTTGAATACTATTAGGGTCAGAATATTCCTCAATTCCCACTGAATCTACCACACAAAGGGAGGAAAACAGAACTACAGAGAGATTGTAGATCACCTCCTGCTGCACGCTTCTGAATGCTCAGATTCAATTTCAAGAAATTAGGAAGAAACATATAACCTATCAGATGACCAGAAATCACCTCAGGGGCATAAGAAATATGAGAAACCAAGAAAATACCTCTCCCACACGGGAAAAGAACAACTCCTCTTCATCAGCAGACAGTACAATGGAACTCATGGAAATGTTTGTTAAAAATTTTTGAATATTCACAGTGACACAACTAACAGAGATGCAAGCAAAGAGAGACAATGAACTCCAGAAGATGCAGGAGAAAAGAGCCAACAAGTTCCAGGAGGTGAGGAAGTTCTTGCACTATCTGAAAGAGGAAATACACACCATAAAAAATGAATTATATGAAATCATTAGAGATGAAGGCTGTAATACAGGAAATCGAAACCTCCCTCAAAAGTATTAAAAGCAGATTAGATCATGCAGAAGATTGAATCTCAGATGTAGATGAGGGAATCTCTGCCCTAAAAAAATTCACCACAGAGACTGAGAAGATAGCTCAAAAAATGAGAAAAATATACGAGAAGTACTAGATACCATTAAACACCCAAACATCCAGATAATCAGTATCCCAGAAGGCAAAGAGACTAATAAGGTCATTAATAATCTATTCCATGAAATCCTGGAAGAAAACTTTCCAAACCTAGAGAGGCATTCAAAGATTCAGTCTCAAGAAATACAAAGGACCCCAAATAGAATCAACCCAAGAAGATCTTCTCCAAGAAGCATTAATAGCCAGATTGTCCAAAACCACAGACAAAGACAAGATACTAAGACTGGCAAGAGAGAAACATCAAATTACCTACAAAGGATATTCCATCAGACTCACAGTGGACCTCTCATTGGAAACAGTGTGAACAAGGAAAGAATGGGAAAATATATTCAAAGTGTTAAGTGAAAAATAAGTTCAACCAAGAATACTATGTCCGGCAAGATTATCCTTCATATGGGAAGAGAAGACGAGAACATTCTCAAATAAACAAAACCTGAAAGAATTTACCAACACTAGACTTGCTCTCCAAGAAGTTCTGAAGGGAGTGCTATCTCAAGAAAACTAAATACAGAAACACAGAAATAAGAGTTTAAAGACAACTAAGAAAACAGCCAACTTAAGGGTAGGGACAAGTCCAGAGTTGAATGTTATTTTCCAGAATTTAAAGGGAAAGATCATACCACAACAGAAGATTAAGTATGTGAGACTGAACTGGTGAAATAGAATTGTGTATCTTTTGACTAAAACATTACTGATTTTCTACGTTTTATCCAGGATAACCCAGCCAAGAAGACTTAGAGGAAGCAGCCAGAGAAGTAGGAGGAAAACCAGGGAAATACGGCATCAGAAAAGTTAGTCTTTCAAACAGGAAGGAATGGTACACTGTGATGAAGGATGCTAAAGGGTTAAGAAAGCTGAGAACTAGAAATTGCTGTTCAGTTGAGCCCTTCCTAAAGGATCTTGGTCATCTATACAAGAGTATTTGGGAGCAAAGTGGGAACAGAGGCAGATTGGAATAGGGTGAATAAGAGGTATTAATTAAGGTATTTTGTGAATCAATAAAATGTGGGGGGGGTGGTAAAAAGAGGAATGTAAAACAACTACAGATGCCAGAGACAGTGTGGGAAGGCGGTGGGAAATGGGGAATGGCAGAGGGTGAGAAAACGGGGGTGGGGGAAGAATGTATATATACATAAGAAACAAGCAATGAAAAATTATTGTTGACAATAACATGTATGATTAAGCCACTATACAGTGTATTCTGGATGGGAAATCGCATCTTGTGTGTTTTGTATGCTATGATGGTCAGTGAATGAATGTAAAATAAATATATTTTTAAAATAAATTAAATTAAAAAGCAAACAAACAAAAGGAAAAGAAAAACACACCAGAGTGTGGGTATGTGCCCCAAAATCTCAACAGGGTGGAGAAATGAAGTAGAAGGGTTTGAGGCATGATAATGCCCTGTTTGGGGATACATTCTCCCTCTTCCTCTCTCTTACTATCTCTCTTTGGCAAGTACACATGCCCTCTGGCTTATAAACAAACAACAACAAAATGCCTAATTCCTTAAAATAGAATTCTCTAAGTTCTAATTGGACTAACTCAACTTGAATTCTTTGAACTATAAACTCATTATTGCCCAACAGCACTGTGGCCCTCTTCCCATAATGAATACTTTTATTTGACAGAAATTTAATGAGCACCTATATACGCCAGACATAACCCTAGGCCCAGGGATACAGTGAGAGAGAAAGAGAGAGGGAAAGTGTGAAAGTAAGCCTCCAGGTTCGGAACTTGAACTGTGATTGGCCATGTGGGGATCTAGCGCCCCTAACCACCACACCACCTGCCAACCCCCAAAATTAAATAAATAATTCTAAAAATAAAGTAGATTAGATCATGCAGAAGATCAAATCTCAAACGTAGAAGACAAAACCTCTGACCTAAGAAAAATTATCAAATAACTGAGAAAATAACCAAGAAAAATAAGGATGATATATGAGAAATACTAAATACCATTAGGTGCCCAAACATCTGGATAATTGGTATCCCAGAAGGTGAAGAAAATAATAAGGGCATTGATAATTTATTCCATGAAATCCTGGAAGAAAACTTTCCAAACCTAGAAAGACATTCAAAGATCCAGACCCAAGAAATACAAAGGACCCAGATAGAATCAACCCAAGAAGATCGCCAAGGCACATCCTACCCAGATTGGCCAAAACCACAAAAACAGGATACTAAAATTGGCAAAAGAGAAATGTCAAATTACTTACAAAGATTATCCTATCAGGTAACGTTGGACCTCTCATTGGGAACAATGCAGGCAAAGAAAGAAAATATGTTTGAAGTGTTAAATGAAAAACAATTTCAACCAAGATTACTATATCCGGCAAGATTATCCTTCAAGTGGGAAGAAAAGATAAAAAACATTCTGAGGCGTCAAATTACTTACAAAGATTATCCTATCAGGTAACGTTGGACCTCTCATTGGGAACAATGCAGGCAAAGAAAGAAAATATGTTTGAAGTGTTAAATGAAAAACAATTTCAACCAAGATTACTATATCCGGCAAGATTATCCTTCAAGTGGGAAGAAAAGATAAAAAACATTCTGAGGCAAACAAAACCTGAAAGAATTTACCCACTCCAGACCAGCTCTTCAAGAAGTTCTGAAGGGAGAACTATACCAGGAAAACTAAACAGTCAAATAGACATATATAAGATATATAAGAGGACAAAAACAAAGACCAAAAAACAAAAAACAAACAAACAAAAAAAAACAAAGAAAACAGCTCACTTAATGACGGGAGCATGTCCAGAAATATCAATAATAACATTGAATGCTAATGGATTAAATTCTCTGATCAAGAGATCCAAACTGGCTGAATAAATTAAAAAAAAATAAATCAGAAACCCTGTATCTGTTGCCTACAAGAAATGCACCTTATGAATAAAGACATACATAGACTAAAAGCAAAGGGCTGGAAAAAATTATTCCATGCAAATGGGCTGTAGTTGTGATAGTGACTTCAGGAAAAAGAAAAAAAAAAAAGGCTTTAAGACAAAAACTATAAGAAGGGACAAGAAAAGGGCATTATATAGTAGTAATGTACTAATTTGTCAAAAAGACATAATTCTTATAAACTTTCTGTCTCTCTGTTTCTCTCTGTCTTTAGGGTGAGTATAGGTGCCCTATAGCAAAAACCTCTCAACAAAGAAACAAACAAACAGAAACTCACTATCTGTTGCATACAAGAAATGCACTTGATAGGTAAAGACATGCTTAGAATTAAAGTGAAGGGGTTCCATGCAAATGGAAACCAAAAAAGGACTGAAGTCTGATATAGATTTCAGATGAAATAGGCTTTAAGACAAAAACTTTAAGAGACAAAGAAAGGTATTATATAGTAGCTAATTCATCAAGAAGATATGACACTTATAAATATCTATGCATCCAACTCAAGAGCACACAAATACATGAAGGAAAGATTGCTAGAGCAAAAAGGAGAGATAGGTTGCAACATGATAATTGTTAGGGATCTCAACACCATATTATCTCCTTTAGACAGATCTTCTAGACAAAAAATAAGCCAAGAGATATAATACTATACTAAATCAAATGGACTTGGCAGATATCTATAGAATTTACCACCCTAAGACCACAAAAATATACATTTTTCTTACACCCACATGGAACTTTTTCATATGATAGGGCACAAATCAAACCTTTACAGATTCAAAGGCATAGAAATGATATCCAGCATATTCTCTAATCATGATGGAATTAAACTTTATATTAATTTAAGGAAAAATCCTCAAAACTACACAAACATATGGAAACTAAACAATCCACTCCTGAATGACTTCTCAACTACTCAAGAAATTAAGTCTGAATTCAAAAGATTTGTGGAAACAAATGATGAGTACACGAGTATCCATAATCTATGGGACACCATAAAAGCAGTTATAAGAGGGAAATTCACTGCAATTAGTGCATATAAGGAAAAGATGGAAAGGTGGAAAATAAGCAACCTAACATCATGACTCAGGGAATTGGAAAAACAACAACAAAAAACTAAAAATACCAGGAGAAAAGAAATAATAAACACTCAAGAAGAAATAAATGTGGGAACCAGCAGTTAGCGTAATGGCTATGTCGCTGGACTCCCACATAGTCGACCGCGGTTCATGTCCCGGACCCGGTGGCTTAAAACTCACGCCGGGCGCGTGTGCGTGCGTGCCCAAGATCCTGGGAGGAGAATGGAGGAGAAGGGATTGTGGCGTGACCATCCCCCCTGGGGGGTGATTTCTCGCTTTCTGTCTCTATGTCTCTCTCTGTCTGTCTGGCGAGCGCATGCGCCCTATAGTGAAAAAAAAAACCCTCTCAAAAAAAAAAAAAAAGAAATAAATGAAATAGAAAATGAACTATACAGAAAATAAATGAAAACAAAAGCTGGTTCTTTGAAAAGATTAAGAAGATCAACACAGCATTAGCTAGACTGATTTTAAAAAAGAAAGAAACCAGATAAATAAAATACATTATGAAATAGTCAATATTACAATAGTCACAATATAAATACAAAACCTCATCAGAGAATACTATGAATGACTATATGCCAATGAACAAGAGAACATGGATGAGATGGACAAATTCCTGAATGCATATAATCTACCAACATTTAATCAGGAGGACATAGCCTGAATAGACCCATAACGAGCCATGAGATTGAATCAGTAATAACCTTCCCAACAAAGAAATGTCCAGGTCCTGATGAGTTCACTTATGAATTCTACAAAGCTTTTAAAAAGTTAACTGCCATTCTACTCAAATTATTTCTAAAGATCCAAGAGGAAGGAAATTCCCATAATCTACCAACATTTAATCAGGAGGACATAGCCTGAATAGACCCATAACGAGCCATGAGATTGAATCAGTAATAACCTTCCCAACAAAGAAATGTCCAGGTCCTGATGAGTTCACTTATGAATTCTACAAAGCTTTTAAAAAGTTAACTGCCATTCTACTCAAATTATTTCTAAAGATCCAAGAGGAAGGAAATTCCCCCAAATTAATTTTATGAAGCCTCCACCATCCTTATTCCCAAAACAGATAGACATGACAAAAAAGGAAAACTACAGACCAATATCTCTGATGAATCTCTCTTCTTTGGTGAAGCATTTTTCAGATCTTCTGCTCAGTTTTTTAGTTTTTGTCTTCTTTTTTATTTTTAAAATTTTAATTTATTTTATACATTCAATCACATCACTTAGCTTGTAAAGTGAATTTACCCCACATGAATACACTTTACACCAGTCCAGTCGAGGAAATTTTCCAAACTCATTCAAGTATATGATAGAACTTAATTAATTTAGAAAAAAAAAAAAAAGAAAAGAAAGAAATCAAGTCAGTCTCCTTTTCCTTTGCTGGGATAGAGTGTAGGATTGGGCTGGCAGGTGGAAAGACTTGGCTTCCTGTCACGGGAGTAATGGAGGCGACACTGGTTTTGGTTGTCATCTGTTCACATACTTGCTAAGACATCCTCATTCTTGTGTGATGAGCAGTCATTTGTCCACCTGGACCACTCCCAAAAACTTGCCCCAACCATGCTATCTCCCAGTCTGGCTCTCACTTTTACCTGCATCCAGGTCTTCCCTGGCACACCTGGATAATTGCTGCTTCCTGGCTACTCTGGGGCCACAGGAAACTTAGAGTGACCAAGACCTTCTACCTTCACAGCGTGGCATGTCTCCTCTACTGCCCCGTCTTCCACAGAAGAAGCACGAAGTGGGACTTGGGGCTTTTGATTTCTCTCTGGCTACTTGATGTGGGTGGTTTGGGCAGTGGAAAGGAACAGAGCTTAGAGATTTCTTTTTGTCTTTTTTTTAGAGCTTTTTGCTATAGGGCGAATGCGCTCGCCAGAAAGACAGAGAGAGACAGAGAGACAGAAAGCAAGAAATCAGCTCCCAGGGGGGATGGCTACACAGCAATCCTTTCTCCATTCTCCTCTCGGGATTTTGGGCACACACACACATGCACCCAGTGTGAGTTTTAAGCTGCTAGGTCTGAGACTTGAACCGCAGGCAACTACGTGAGAGTCCAGTGATGTAACCATTACATCATCTGCTAGTCTCAAGTTGAAAATCTCTTTATTTGCAGGTGACATGATGGTATACATAGAAGACTCAAAGGTATCCACAAAAAAACTTCTCACAGTAATAAATGAGCACAGTAAAGTTGCAGGATACAAAATCAACATACAAAAATGTATAGTATTTCTATATATGAACAACAACCTAATGGAGGTAAAACTGAAGAAAGGAATCCCTTTCACCTTAGCCACAAAATGTATAAGATACCTAGAGATAAACCTAACCAAGAAAGTCAAAGACCTTTATAAGAAAACTATCAAAATCTTATAAAAGATATTTAAAATAATACAAAAAAGTGGAAGGACAGCCCATGTTCTGGATTGGAAGAATTACATTAAAATTGGAAGTATTAAATAAAAATGGCAATTTTACCCAAATTAATCTACATATTTAATGCAATTCTAATCAAATTACTAGAGACATACTTCACAGATCTAGAAAAGACAATAACAGAATTTGACTGGAATAATAAAAGACCTGGTATTGTCAAAGCAACCCTGTGCAAGAAGAGTGGAGTGGGCAGCATCTCACTCCTTAACTCCAAAATGTATTATAAAGCTATGATAATCAAAACAGCATGGTATTGGCACGAAAACAGACTAGTGGACCAATACAGTAGAATAGAGACCCCAGAAATGAACCTGAAAACATACAGCCAACTGATTTTTAACAAAGGATACCAGTCAAGCCAGTAGGAAAAAGAAAACCTCTTTAGCAAATGGTTCTGAAAAAATTGGGTATCCATCTGCAGAAAGATTAACCTGGACCATTATCTCTCATTTTTAACAAAAAGCAATTCAAAGTGGATCAAAGATCTAAACCTAAGGCCTCAAACTATAAAACTGCTGGTGGAAACACTGGGGAAACTCTGGGAGACATTGAGGTAAGCAGAGACTTCTTAAATAAGACCCCCAAAGCACAGGCAATAATCTCAAAAATAGGCAAGTGGGATTACATCAGATTAAGAAGTTTTTACACAGAAACTTCCCACCCTCTTCTCACATTATCTCTGGTGTCTACTGTTGTCTTCCATTCTTTTTTCCCTCACATTTTATTGATCACACAATTTCTTAAAGACACAGTAATTAGTATGAGTCAACAATCCTCAGAATGGGAGAATAGTTTTGTAAACTCTGCTTCAGATAAGGTACCAATAACCAGAATACACAGGAAACTCTTGCAGCTTACCTGGGGGAAAAAAATTAACCCAAATAAAAAGATGGGGAAATGAGCTGAACTAACTGTCTGAGGAAGACATGGGAACAGCCAGAAAGCATATGAAGAAATGCTCAACATTCCTTAAAGGAGATGCGAATTAAAATCACAATGAAATACCACCTAACCCTGGTTGGAATAGGGAAATTAAAAATATAAAAAGTGATAAGTATTGGCAGGGTTGTGGTGAGAGGGGAATTCTACATTTTTTTTTTCTGAAACATTTTTTTAAATTAATTTACATTCATTCCCTAAGCATCATCACAGCATACAAAATGTCATTTCCCATCCAGAATATACTGCATAGTGGCTTAATCATGCATGTTATCATCAATAATTTTCCATTTCTAGTTACAAATATGTGTGTGTGTGTGTGTGTGTGTGTGTGTGTGCGTGTGTGTGTGTGTGTATTACCCCTGTTTCTGACCCTCTGCCCTTTCCCACCCTCTTACCACATTATCTCTGGTGTCTACAATTATCTTCCATTCCTTTTTCCCTCACATTTTATTGGTCACACAATTTCTTAAATAATCTAACTACTTTCTTTTTGGGGGGAGAGGTTTTTGCTATAGGGTGCATGTGCTCGCCAGAAAGACAGACAGAAAGCGAGAGATCACCCCCCAGGGGGGATGGCCACGCCACAATCCCTTCTCCTCCATTCTCCTCTCGGGATCTTGGGCACCCACGCACACGTGCCCAGTGTGAGTTTAAGCCACCGGGTCCGGGACTTGAACTGCAGTCGACTACATGGGAGTTCAGCGACGTAGCCATTATGCTAACTGCTGGTCCCAAATAATCTAACTACTTTCAATAGCAAATTCAGCTTGTAATTTTAAGAAAAGCAGTTTTAACATGAATAAATAAAAGAAATGCTAAGGAATTTTGTTTAAAACTTAAAGCCAGGAAACAGGTTAGGATTCTCTTCAAATAGTAGGTACATGAACAGCTCAAGACAGGACAAAGATCCTTAAAACCAGAAAACAAAGCCTAGAAGAAAATAAGCAATGTTTTAGTCAAAAGTCACAAAATGCTATTTCACTAGTTCAGTCTCATGTACTTAATTTATCTTCTGTTGTGGTTTGATCTTTCTGATTAAATCCTGGGATATAGTATTCAACTCCAGACTTGTCCCTATGATTAAGTTGGTTGTTTTCTTAGTTTTTGAACTCTTATTTCTGTGTGTCTATATTTAATTTTCCTGGTATAGCATTCCCTTGAGAGTTTCTTGGAGATCTGGTCTGGGGCTGGTAAATTCTTTCAGGTTTTGTTTATCTGAGAATGTTCTTGTCTTTTCTTCCCACGTGAAGGATAATCTTGCCAGGTACAGAATTCTTGGTTGAAATTGACTTTCCCTTAACACTTTGAATATATTTTCCCATTCTTTCTTCATTCATATTGTTTCCGATGAAAGGTCTGCTGTTAGCCTAATGGGATATCCTTTGTAGGTAACTTGTTTTCTCTTGCCAGTCTTAGTATCTTGTCTTTGTCTGTGGTTTTGTTCAATCTGGCTATAATGTGTCTTGAAGAAGATCCTCTTGGGTTGATTCTGTTTGGAGTCCTTTGTATTTCTTGGGACTGGATCTTTGAGTGGCTCTCTAGGCTTGGAAAGTTTTCTTGTAGGATTTTATGGAATAGATTATCAATGCCCTTATGAGTCTCTTCACCTTCTGGGATACCATTTATCTGGATGTTTGGACTTTTGATGGTTTCTAATATTTCTCGTATATTATTCTCATTTTTTGGGACAATTTTCTCAGTCTTCGTGGTGGATATTTCTAGGCCAGCAATTTTCTCTGCTACATCTGAGATTCAATTTTCTGTATAATCTGGTCTGCTTTTAATACTTTCAAGGGATATTTTGACTTTCTGTATTACAGCCTTCATCTCTAACAGGTCCATTTTATTTATTTATTTATCTTTTGAGAAGTTTTTGCTATAGGGCACGTGTGCTTGCCAGAAAGACAGAGAGAGACAGAGAGACAGAAAATGAGAAATCATCCCCCAGGGGGATGGCCACATCGCAATCCCTTCTCCTCCATTCTCCTCTTGGGATCCTGGGCATGCATGCTCATGTGCTTGGCGTGAGTTTAAGCCATGGGATCTGGGACTCAAACCGCAGTCGACTACATGGGAGTCCAGTGACATAGCCACTAAGCTAACTGCTGGTCCCCCATTTCTTTTTTAGATCTTGCAAGAATTTCCTCACCTCCTGGAACTTGTCAGTTCCTTTCTCCTGCCTCTTCCACAGTTCAGTGTCTCTCTTCTTTTGCATCTCTGTTAGCTTCATCATTATGAATATTCTAAATTCTTTATCAGACATTTCCATGATTTCCATTGAATTGTCTGTGGATGAAGAAGAGTTATTATTTTCCCTTGGAGGTAAGGTGTTTTCTTGCTCTCTCATATTTCTTATGGCCCTGTGGTGATTTTTAGTCATCCAATGGATGGTGTGTGTCTTCCTAATTCTTGAAGTTCAATCTGAGCATTCAGGAGCATGTAGAAGGAGGTGGTATGGAATCTCTTTGCCATTCTGTTTTTATCCCTTTGTGCAGCAGATTCAGTGGATATTTAGAAATATGTTAACCCTAATAGTATTTGGATGTTTGGCTATGGTTCCCTTAGATCTGTCTAGAGACACAGTGAATGGAGAGTGAGGACCAGAATGATGAGATCAAAGAAAAAGAAAAGGAAAACAGAGAGAGAGGGAAACAACAACAACAAGAACAATAGCAACAAAGAAACAGAGAGAAAAAGAAGGGAAAAAATTTTTAAAAAGCAAAAAATAGAAAACTGCATTGCATGTTTGCACACCATGCAAAATCACTAGTTCTCAGGAGTCATAGAGGAGTTTTCTGAAGGCCTGCCCCTTGCCTCTCCTGCATGGGAGGGGGTGAGGGGATTATTAGTGAGATAAAGGCATGGCTGAAAGCATGATAATACCTTACCTTAAACAATTTTAAAAAGGAAAAATTACAAAAAAAGAGAAGACAGAGAGTGACAGAGACAATTAGATCTGTCTAGAGACACAGTGAATGGAGAGTGAGGACCAGAATGATGAGATCAAAGAAAAAGAAAAGGAAAACAGAGAGAGAGGGAAACAACAACAACAAGAACAATAGCAACAAAGAAACAGAGAGAAAAAGAAGGGAAAAAATTTTTAAAAAGCAAAAAATAGAAAACTGCATTGCATGTTTGCACACCATGCAAAATCACTAGTTCTCAGGAGTCATAGAGGAGTTTTCTGAAGGCCTGCCCCTTGCCTCTCCTGCATGGGAGGGGGTGAGGGGATTATTAGTGAGATAAAGGCATGGCTGAAAGCATGATAATACCTTACCTTAAACAATTTTAAAAAGGAAAAATTACAAAAAAAGAGAAGACAGAGAGTGACAGAGACAAACAGAGAGAAGGCTAAAGGGGCTCCCTACCACTCAAGTTTGTGGGCTTGAGGCTGAATCATCAGTAGAAAATCTTTATTTCTCTTTTTACCCTGAAATCACTAGTTCTCAAGAACCATGAAAGAATCTTCTTCTCTCTCCTACACTGTTGGTGGCAATGTAAATTGGTCCAACCACCATGGAAAACAATATGGAGGTTCCTCGAACACCTACAAATAGAGCTACAATATAATCCAGCAATTCCACTCTGGGTTACCTACCCAAAGGATAGAAGAATGCTCAGTCAGAAAAACACTTTCACATCAATTTTTATTGAGGCATTATTCATGATTGCTAAGACATTGTATCAATCCAAATGTCCACAAACAGATGAATGGATTGAAAAAGTTTGGTACATATACACTATGGAATTTTTTTTTTTGAAGAGGTTTTTGCTATAGGGCACGTGTGCTCACCAGACAGACAGACAGAGAGAGAGAGACAGAAAGCGAGAAATCACACCCCAGGAGGGATGACCACGCCACAATCTCTTCTCTTCCATTCTCCTCTCGGGATCTTGGGCACACATGCACACATGCCCAATGTGAGTTTTAAGCCACCGGGTCCGGGATGTGAACCGCGGTCAACTACATGGGAGTCCAGTGACATAGCCATTACACTAACTGCTGGTCCCACACTATGGCACATTATTTAACTATTAAAAAAAAAAGAAGACCCTGGCATTTGATATAAAGTGGCTGAATATGGAAGATAATTGCTGAGTGAAGCAAGCCAGGCTATAAAAGAGAGACATTGTATGTCTCCACTTAATATATACTGACTGTCCACTTTCTTTGGTAGAGACTGAAAGATTGGAGAAGATAAAAGCACTGAAAATAGTTATGAACACTGGAGACACTATGGAAGGAGGGTGGGAGGGGGGAAGAGTACAGGAAGAAAATTAGGGAGAAAAAATTAGAGAAGCAAGACATTTATGGGACATAGTAATGGTTTATTAACTATTGATAACATGTATAGTATTCTCAATTGGACTGATCTGAGGTATATTTCATGTTGGGTAAATTATCTTTATAAACCAAATGATATATATTGATTAAATGTATAAATAATAATAAAGAATTCAAAATATTCATAGCAACAAAACAAAATGAGATTCAAGAGAAAAGAGACAACAAGCTCTAGGAGATAAGGAAATCCTTCCATGATATGAAAGAAGAAATAAGAACCATAAAAAAAGAATCAAATGGAACTGTTGGAGATGAAGGCTGTAATACAGGAAATCAAAACCTCCCTCAAAAGTATTAAAAGCAGATTAGATCATGCAGAAGATCTAATCTTGGATATACAAGACAAAGTCTCTGACTAGAAAAAATTACCGAAAAGACAGAAAATAACTCCCAAAATGAGAATAATATGTGAGGAATACTACATATCATTAACATCCAAACATCTGGATAATTGGTATCCCAGAAGAGGAAGAAAATAATAAGGGCATTGATAATCTATTCCATGAAATCCTGAAAGAAAACTTTCCAAACTTAGACAAACATTCAAAAATCCAGACCTGAGAAATACAAAGGACCCCACATAGAATCAACCCAAGAAGATCTCCAAGGCACATGATAACCAGATTAAACAAAACCACAGATAAAGACAGGATACTAAAATTGGAAAGAGAGAAATGACAGGTTACCTACAAAGGTTACCCCTTCAGGCTAACTTCAGACCTCTCATCATAAACAATGCAAGCAAAAAAAAAAAAGGGAAAATATATTGAAAAATCTTAAATGTAAAACAGTTTCAACCAAGATTATTATACCTGGCAAGATTATCCTTCAAATGGGAAGAAAAGATAAAAACATTCTCAGATAAACAAAACCTGCAATAATTTAACAACTCCAGACCAGCTCTTCAAGAAATTCTGAAGGGAGTGCTATATCAGGAAAACTAAAGACTGACAGACCGAAATCAGAGAAAAAGCAACCAAGAAAATGACCAACTTAATGGTAGAAACAATTCTGGAAATATTGAAATAACGTTGAATGTTAATGGATTAAATTCTCCAACAAGAGGCACAGACTGGCTGAATGGATAAAAGAACAGAAACCCTCTATCTGATGACCTCGAGAAACAGACCTCATAGATAAAGACATACATAGATTAAAAGTGAAGGGCTGAAAAAGGTATTCCATGCAAATAGAAACGTAAAAAGGGCTGGAGTTGTGATACTGATCTCAGACAAGATAGACTTTAAGACAAAAGTGTGAGAAAAGACAAAGGGCATTATATGGTCGTAAAAAGGCTAATTCATCAGGAAGACATAACACATAAATATCTAGTCACCCAACTTAGGAGCACCCAAATATGTAAGGAAAAGCCTGCTAAAAGGAGAGGTAAACTGCAACACGCTAACTGTTGAGGATCCCAATACCCCATTATCTCCTATAGACAGATCATCTAGACAAAAAATAAGCAAAGAGATACAGGATCTAAACAATACCATAAATCAAATGAACTTGACAGACGCTTACAGAACCTTCCACCCAAAAACCACAAAACATATATATATATTTTTTCTCACCACTGCATGGAACATTTTCAAAGATTGTTGACTACATAGCAGGGCACAAAATAAGCCTTTACAGATTCACAGGAATAGAAACTATATCCAGTGTCTTCTACAACCATGATGGAATTAAACTTGATATAAATTTCAGAAAACTCCCTAGAATATACACAAATGCATGGAAAGTAAACAAACTATTCCTGAATGATTTCACAACTACTGAAGAAATTAAAACTGAAACCAATATATTCATGGAAACCAATTTAACGAATACATGAGTCTCCATAATCTATGTGACACAGCAAAAGTAGTCATAAGATGGAAGTTCATAGAAATCAGCATGCATAAGAAAAAGATGGGAGAGGTGGTAAATGGAAACCTAACATCATGCCTCAGGGAATTGGAAAAACAACCACAAAAAATAAAATAAAATAAAATAAATGCCAAGAGAAAATAAATAATTACGGCTCAAGCAGAAATAAAAGAAACAGAAAATAAATGAACCATACAGAAAATAAATGAGAACAAAAACTGAAATGAGAACAAAAACTGTTTATCTTTAAAAAGATAAACAAGATCGTGACACCAATAGCTAGACTAACTAAGAAGCCAGAAAGGAACCAGGAATCAAATTCTTAATGAAATAGGCAATATTACAACAGACATAATAGAAATAAAAAACATCATTAGAGGATACAATGAGTGACTATATGCCAACAAGCAAGAAAACCTGTATGAGATGGACAAATTCCTGGATACATATAATCTATCAGTCAGGAGGACACAGAAAGCCTGAATAGACCCATAAGAAGCAATAAAATTGAATCAGTAATAAATGACCTCCCAACAAAGAAAAGCCCAAGTCCTGATGGGTTCACTTCTGAATTCTACAATACTTTTAAAGAAGAGCTAACCCTCAGTCTATTCAAGTTATTTCTCTTTTTTTCTTTTTTTGGGGGAGGAGAGATTTTCACTATAGGGCGCATGCGCTCGCCAGACAGACAGGGAGAGACATAGAGACAGAAAGCGAGAAATCACCCCCCAGGGGGGATGGTCACGCTGCAATCCCTTCTTCTCCATTCTCCTCTTGGGATCCTGGGCATACATGCACATGCGCCCGGCGTGAGTTTCAAGCCACCGGGTCCGGGACACAAACCGTGGTCGACTACGTGGGAGTCCAGCGACATAGCCATTACGCTAACTGCTGGTTCCCCTATTCAAGTTATTTCTAAAGATCTAAAAGGAAGGAACCCTTCCAACTTCATTTTATGAAGCATCCATTACATTCATCCCTCAAACAGATAAGGAGACAATAAAGGAAAACTACAGACCAATATCTCTGATGAATATAGATGCATAAATTCTCAACAAAATACTATCAAATTGTGCCCCTGGAGTGATTCCGTCCTGCGCGGCTGTTTTTGGTAGCCATAGTCGTTTACCTTCGTCCGCCTTCTTGCCCACCCAAGTGCGTGCCACCACCCCATGGAAGATTCGATGGACATGGACATGAGCCCCCTGAGGCCCCAGAACTATCTTTTCGGTTGTGAACTAAAGGCCGACAAAGATTATCACTTTAAAGTGAATAATGATGAAAATGAACACCAGTTGACCTAGTTCTGTAGAAGACATTAAAGCAAAAATGCAAGCAAGTATAGAAAAAGGTGGTTCTCTTCCCAAAGTGGAAGCCAAGTTTATCAATTATGTCAAGAATTGCTTCCGGATGACTGATCAGGAGGCTATTCAAGATCTCTGGCAGTGGAGGAAGTCTCTTTAAGAAAATAGTTTAAACAGTTTGTTAAAATTTTCTGTCTTATTTCATTTCTCTAACAGTTGATATCTAGCTGTCCTTTTTATAATGCAGAGTGAGAACTTCCCCTACCGTGTTTGATAAATGTTGTCCAGGTTCTATTGCCAAGAATGTGTTGTCCAAAATGCCTGTTTAGTTTTTAAAGATGGAACTCCACCCTTTGCTTGGTTTTAAGTACGTATGGAATGTTATGATAGGACACAGCAGTAGTGGTGGTCAGACATGGAAATGGTGGGGAGACAGAAATATACACATGAAATAAACTCAGTATTTTAATAAAGTAAAAAAAAATACTATCAAATTGTATCCAACAACATGTAAAAAAGATTATTCATCATGACCAGGTAGGTTATATTCCAGGCATGCAAGGGTGTTTCAACATAAGCAAAACCATAAACATAGTACATCATATTAACAGGAAGAAAGATAAAAACAATATAATAATTTCTTTTTTTGAAAAAGAATTATTTAATTTTATTTATTTACTTATTTATTTTAATTTGATCAGAGAGGGATAGAGGGAGAGAAAGAAAGAGAGAGAGAAAGCAAATCACCAGGTCCAGGACTTGAACTGCAGTTGGCCATGTGAGGAGTCTAGCACCTGCAACCACCACGCCACCTGCCGGCCCCACCATATGATCATTTTGATTGACACAGAAAAAGCATTCAATAAAATACAGTATCCCTGGGACCAGTGGATGGTGTAATGGTTATGTTGCTGGACTCCCACATAGTCAACCACGGTTCGAGTACTGGACCCAATAGCATAAAATTCATGCCAGGTGCATATGCATGTGTGCCCAAAATCCTGAAAGGAGAAAGGAGAAGGAACTGTGGCATGGCCATACCACTTCGGAAGTGATTTCTCACTTTCTGTCTCTCTCTGTTTCACCAGAGAGTGCATGTGCACTACAGCAAAAATCTCTCTCTCTCTCTCTCAAAAAAAAAAAAAAAACATCTCTTCATGATGAAAACTGTCAGCAAAATCAGCATAGAAGGGTCATTGCTTAACACAATAAACACTATCTATCAAAAACCTATAGCTAACATTATACTGAATGAGGGAAAGCTGAAAGCTTTTCCGCTAAAAACTGGCACAAGACAAGGCTGCCCACTTTCTACCTTCTTTTTCAATATAGTGCTAAAAGTCCTAGCCAATGCAATCAGAAAAGAGAATAAAATAAAGGGCATTCAAATAAGAAAAGAAGTGGTGAAATTATCTCTATTATAGAAAGTGAGAAATCACCCCCGGGGGGATGGCCACACTGCAATCCCTTCTCCTCTATTCTCCTCTTGGGATCTTGGGCACACACACACACGCACCAGGCATGAGTTTAAGTCACCAGGTTTGGGACTCAAACCACAGTCTACTATGTGGGAGTCCAGTGACATAGCCATTATGCCAACTGCTGGTCCCAAAAATATTTAGCTTTTCTATATATGAACAACAAGCAGACTGAGGTAGAACTGAAGAAAGTAACCCCATTTATCATAGCCACTAAAAGTATAAAATACCTAGGAATAAATCTCACCAAAGACGTCAAACACCTCTACAAGGAAAACTATGAAAATCTGAAAAAACAAAATTGAAAATGTAGAAAGAGATCCATGTTCCTCAATTGGAAGAATTAATATAATCACAATGGCAATTCTACCCAAATTAATATTTAATGCAATCCCAATCAAAGGACCAGAGACATTTTTCACAGATTTAGAAACATACAACCAACTGATATTTTAAAAATTGATCCAGTGAGAAAAAGAAAATCTCTTTAGCAAATGGTGCTGGAAAAACTGGGTATTCATCTGCAGAAAGAGTAATCTGGATCATTAGCTCTCATTTTTAACAAAAATCAATTCAAAGTGGATCAAAGATCTAAGCCTAAGGCCTCAAACTATAAAACTACTGGTAGAAAACACTGGGAAACATTGAGGTAGGCAAAGACTTCTTAAATAAGACCACCAAAGCACAGGCAATAATCCCAAAAAATAGACAAGTGGGAATACATCACATTAAGAAGTTTCTGCACTGCAAAACACTGTAATAAGGGTGAATCAACAACCCTCAGAACAGGAGAATATTTTTATAAAGTATTCCTTAGATAAAGGACTGGTAATCAGAATACACAGGGAACTCGAACTCTCGGGGTCTAAGGGAAAAAAAAAAAAAAAAGATTGCCACAATTAAAAGATGGGAAAATGACCTGAATCAACCTCTCTCTAAGGAAAACATACAAAAAGCCAAAAAAAAAATATGAAGAAATGCTCAAAATCCCTCATCATAAGGGAAATGCAGATCAAAACCAAAATGAGGGAACCAGCAGTTAGCGTAATGGCTGTGTCGCTGGTCGCTGGACTCCCACGTAGTCGATCGCGGTTTGAGTCCCGGACCCAGTGGCTTAAACTCATGCTGGGGGGGGGGGTGTGCGTGCCCAAGATCCCGAGAGGAGAATGGAGGAGAAGGGATTGCGGTGTGACCATCCCCCCTGGGGGGGGGTGATTTCTCGCTGTCTTTATGTCTCTCTCTCTGTCTTTCTGGCGAGCACACGCGACCTATAGCCAAAACCTCTCAAAAAAAAAAAAAGAGATACCGCTGAACCCCAATCAGAATGGTTAAAAACAAACAAACAAAAATGATAAGGGAACTCTCCTACACTGTTGGTGGGAATGTAAATTGGTCCAGTCACTGGGGAAAACAATATGGAGGTTCCTCAAAGAGCTACAAATAGAACTACTGTATGATCCAGCAATTCCACTCCTGGATATCTACCCAAAGGATAGGAGAACACTAAGTCTGAAAAGTGCTTGCACATCTATGTTTATTGTGGCATTATTCACATTGCTTACACATAGAACCAACCCAAATGTCCATGAACAGATGAATGGATTAAAAAGGTGTGGCACATATACTCTATGGAATACTACTCCATATAAACAAGATCCTAGCATTTGATAGAAATTGGATGAATATGGAAGATTTATTGCTGAGTGAAGCAAGCCAGGCTATGAAAGAGAGACATTGTATGTCTCCACTTACTATATACCAAACTGTCTGTACTCTACGGTGGAAACTGAAAGACTAGAGAATATAGAAGCATGGAAAATGGTTAGGGATACTGAAGACAGTGTGGGAAAAGGGTGGGAGAAGGGGGAGAATATGAGGAAAGAAATTAAGGAGAAAAATAGAGAGGCAAGACATTTATATGACACAGAAATGGGTTATTATCTGTTGATGATAAATGTGTATAGTATCCTGAACTGGATTGGCATGAAGTATGTTCACGTTGGGCAAATTCACTTTAGAAGCTAAGTGATATATACTGATTGAATGTATAAAATAAATTTAAAAAATAAAACAATAGCTATCCTAATGGGTGTGAAGTAGTGTTTGTTGTGGTTTTGATCTACATTTCCCTAATGATTAGTGATGTTGATTATCTTTTCATGTTTATTGTGCATTTTGGCCATTTTGTATACTTTCTTTGGAGAAATATTGTTTTTTACTTTTGCTCTCCTTTACCTTTTTTTTTAGAAGTTTTTTTGCCTTAGAGCACGTGGGCTCACCAGAAAGAGAGAGCCAGAGACAGTGAGAGGGAAAGTGAGAAATCATCCCCCTAGGGGGATGGCCATGCCACAATCACTTCTCCATTCTCCTCCAAGGATCTTGGGCACACATGCACAGGAGCCTGGCGTGAGTTTTAAGTCACCAGGTTGGGACTCGAACCATGGTTGACTACATGGGAGTCCAGCAATGTAATCATTATGCCATCTGCTATGCCCCTATTAGATTGGTCATTTTTTAATTTCAATTATTTAAATATTTCACTTCATTCATTTCACACTTGCATGGTTTCTGAGTCTGATGTAATTTTTATCATTATTCCTTTGTAGGTAAGGTGTTTTTATTTATCTTTGTTTTGCTATAGAGTCCTTGTGCTTGCCCAAGACAGAAAGAGAGGAGTGGGGAATGTGAGAAAGCACTCCTCAGAGGTAATGGCCATATCACAATCCCCTCTTCCTTCTCCTTTCAGATTTTTGGGCACACATGCACATGTACCTGGCAAGTTTTACAAGCCACTGAGTATGGAAATAAAACTGTATAGCCATGTGGGATCCAGTCATCTTAACCACCATGCCACCAGCTGACCCTGTAGGTAAAGTGTTTTAACATTCTTCACTTTTTTCCCAAAATTTTTCTATTTTTCTTTGATTTTCTGCAGTTTCAATATGGTATGCATATGTGTAGATTTTTTAGCACTTATTCTGCTTGGTATTCTCTGAGTTTTCTGAATCCGTGATTTGAATATGTCATTAATTTTGGAATAGTCTCAGAGATTATTAGTTCAGATCTTTCCTTTGTTCTTCTGTTCCTTTCTTCTTTTGATATTTTCATTACACTTGTCACACCTTTTGTAATTGTCCCACAGTTATTGAATCTTATATTTCATCATTTCCATTCTTTTTCTCTTTGCATTTCAGTTTGTGAAGTTTCTATTTACGTATCTTCAAGCCCATGTGAGCTTTCCATAGCTGTGTTTTGTCTATTGATGAGTCCGTAAAAGGTATTCTTTATTTCTGTACGGTGTTTTTTTATTTGTAGAATTTCCTTAGAGTTTCCATCTCATTATTTACATTATCCATATGTTCTTGCATGTCTGTTTTTTACATTAAAACCGTTAGCATATGAATCATAGTTATTTTTATTTTAGAGAGGTTTTTGCTATAGAGCATGTGCACTTGCTGGAGAGACAGAGAAAGAAAACAAGAAATCACTCCCCAGGGGGGATGGCCATGCCACAATACCTTCTTCTCTATTCTCCTCTTGGAATTTTGGGCTTGCATGCACTTGCACCTGGTGTGTTTTAAGCCACCAGGTTGGGGACTCAAATAGCAGTCGACTATTTGTGAGTCCAGCCACAAGTTACCAGGTAATTCCCAAATTTCTGCTGTATTTGTCTGGTTCTGATGCTTGCTATGTCCCTTTAAATTTTTTTTTGGCCTTTTTGTATGTTTTGTAATATTTTGGTTCAAGCTAGATATGATGTACTGTGTCAAAGTGAGTGAGGTAAATAGGTGTTTAGCATGAGATTTTGTTTATCTTGCTAAGAGTTAGACTGAGACTTCTCGTTATTTATTTATTTATTTTTCAATTTGCTAGAATGCATGTGCACTCACCAGGGAGAGAGAGAGAAGGAAAGTGAGAATGTGTCCCCCCGCCCCCCATGGGGAATGGTCACGCTTCAATCCCTTCTCCATTTCTCCCTCTTTTTGGGACTTTGAACACATGCCCGGTATGTTTATCAAGCTACCAGGACCAGCTCAAACGATGTCCTTTGCTATGTGGAATCCAGGCTGCCTTAACCACCAGACCATGGGCTGGTCCAGGAGACTTATTAAATAAGGTTTAAATTATAGTCCTTCATTATTATGTAGGAGCCTAGCTGATGTGGTAGTGAGGTATGTGAGTAGGGAAGGGATTCTATGTTCCTATGATTAGGTCTCAGTCTTTTTAATAAAATTATTTTATTTTACTTTATCTATTTATTTATCTTAATGTGACCAGAGTGGGGGTGAGAGAGAGAGAGAGAGAAGTGAAAAAGCAAGCCGCCAGGTCCAGGATGCAAACTGCAATAGGCCATGTAGGAATCCAGTGCCTTTAACCACCATGCCACCTGTGGGCCCAGGTCTCAGTCTTTTAGTGAGTCTGTCCCTCTGGACTGTGATATTTACAAGTGCATCTTATTCCTTGCACTCCCTCCAAGCCACTTCGGGTGGGCCAGGAGGAAGATTAGAGGGAATGGAGTTAGGAATTGTGGCATTACCAAGCCCTGTGGAGGATGCTTTTGTGTGTGTGTCTATATATGCCTTTCTCTCTCTCATGTATATACCCATGCTCTATCATAAATAAAAATAAAACAGCTGAACAAACAGAAAATTTGTAGCTATAATTGAGGTCACAGCAACCAATTCCCTCAAAAGTGGAGAGACAGATAAATACAGAAAAGCACAGTTTATCAGAGCACAAGGCCTGGAACAGAAGCTCGCTACTAGAACACTAAAACTGTAATTAATGTATTGATAGACCACTCACCCTTCCCATCAATTAAACTCTGTTAAAACCCTTGGTGGTTAGACTCTGATAAAATAGAGTCTCTTGAGGACAGGCCTTTTGTTGTTGAGATTTTGCTCTAGGGTGCATGCACTGACTGGAAAAAGAGAAAGACGAAAAGCAAGAAGTCACACCCTAGAGGTGATGGCCATGTCACAATCCCTTCTCTTAATCTCCTCTTGAGATTTTGGGCATGCATGCACACACGCCAAGCATGAATTCAAAGCCGCCAGGTACAGAACTCGAACTATGGTTGACCACATGGGAATCCAGCATCTTAACCACTACACCACCGGCTGGTCTCATAGAATGCTCTGTGTGTGTTTCAAAATAGTATTGTTATGGTTTGAATGTCCCCTAAATTTATGTGTTGAGACCTAGTTGTATTGTTAAGGTGTTAAGTGAAAACTTAAATCCCTTCATGGTGTCCCAGAATGAGGTCTTTGGGTGTGGTAAGGTCATTAGGGCAGAGCCCCTTTGATTGAATTCTGGGTGGTTTACAAGGAAAAGGAGACAAGAGCAGGCAGGAATTTATTATAGCTGCTCTGCTCAAGCTCCTGCCCTTTGCTATGTTGTACCCTCACCTAACTGGTCCCTGGACTTTGGACCTCCAAACTTGACTAGAATAAATTTATGTTCTTATGAATAATCCAGATATATCTATCTGTTAGCAACATAATAGTGGACTAATACAGTTACTTTCTCTCTCCCCTGTCAGAATCATGAGGGATTTTTTTCTCCAGTTGTTATCCTAAGAACCTAGTGCGGCTCCGATAGGTAAATCTCATCAAAACATGGAGGTTTCCCTAAGACTGGGCTTCTCCCTGAAATTTTTAACTCTCAAATTCATGATGCCTCTATCAGTTCATCAGTTAAGTGGTCCAGTAGTGAGCTTCTGTTCCAGACCTTCTGCTCTGATACGTTGTACTTCTCTCTATATATATCTGTCTCTCCACTCTTGGGGAAAGTGGTTCTGATGACTTGAGAATCATGCCAGGTACATGTGCATGTGTGCCCAAGATTCTGAGAGGAGAACGGAGGAGAAAGGATTGCGGCGTGGCCATCCCCCCTGGGGGGTAATTTCTCGCTTTCTGTCTCTCTGTCTCTCTCTGTCTTTCTGGCAAGCGCACATGCCCTATAGCAAAAACCTGTCCCCTCCCCCCCAAAAAAAAGAAAGAAAGAAAAAAAAAGAACAAGATGCTCTATTATTCTGCAGCAGCCTCATACATCAAGTGTTTACCAAGTCTCTTGATTGCATCATTTCTCTTATGCTTGATTAATCTGTTTTACTTTGTTCATCATCCTTCCAGTGGGACAAGATGTGGTGGAAGACAATGATGATGATCCTGACCCTGTCTGAGCATAGGTTAATATGTGTATTTGTGTCTTAGTTTTTGATAAAAAAAGCTTTTTTAAAGTAAATAAAAATGTAAACAGAAAAAAAAATCTCAGAATAAGGAAATAAAGAAGGAAAATATGTTTGTACATCTATACTGTGTTTGTGGTTTTAAAAAAGTTATTATTTATTTAATTTTATTCATCATTATAATTGCATTTTTTTTTTGAGAGGATTTTCCTATAGGGTGTGTGCACTCGCCAGAGACACAGAGAGAGCCAGAGAGACAGAAAGTGAGAAATCGCCACCTGGTGGGAATGGCCATGCCACAATCTGTTCTCTTCCACTCTCCTCTCAGGATCTTGGGCACGCACGCACATGTTCCCGGCATAAGTTTAAGCCACCAGTTGAGGACTTGAACCACAGTCGACTACATAGGAGTTTAGTGCCATAGCCATTACACCAACTGCTGGTCCTTCCTTTGTTTTTAAATTTCCTATAGGGCACACGCGCAAGAGACAGAGAGGGAAGGTGAGAAAGCAAGTAACTAGATCTGGGACTTGAATCATGGTCGACCATGTGGGAGTCCAGTGCCTTAACCATCATGATACCTGCTAGCCCCTGTGTTTGTGTTTAAACTAAGTGATATCACAAAAGAGTCAAAAAGTTAAAAAAATATAAAAAGCTGAGATGGCTACTCAATTTGAGCTGTGAAATATTGCTCTCATTGACTAAAAAATGAAGATTTTCTGCTGAGACTTCTCCCTCCAGATTCATTTCTAGTGGGAAAGGCACAAATCCAGGCCCATCCTGAGATGGCTACTGAACTTAAACTGTGAAATATTGCTTTCATTGACTAAAAATGAAGATTTTCTGCTGAGACTTCTTCCAGATTCATTTCTACCTCCACGCACTGAGTGTCTAGACATATCCAACTGAACAGTATCCAAACATCTGAATACAATTAGGATCAGAATAGTCCTCAATTCCCACTGAATCTGATGCACAAAGAGTGAAAAACGGAATGGTAGAGAGATTGCAGATCACCTACTCCTGCATACCTCTGAACGCTCAGATTTAACTTCAAGAATTAGGAAGAAATGCACATTCCATCAGATGACCAGAAGTCACCACAGGGTCATAAGAGATATCGGAAAGGAAGAAAATACCTCTCCTTCAAGAGAAAACAGTAACTCTTCATCCTCAGACAGTAGAATGAAACTCATGGAGATGTTAGACACAGAATTTAGAATATTCATAGCGACAAAGCTAACAGAGATGGAAGAGAAGAGAGAATGAACTGCAGAAGAGGCAGGAAAAAGGAGACATAAATTCCACGAGGTGAGGAAATTCTTGCAAAATCTGAAAGAGGAAATACACACCATAAAAAAAGAATCAAATGGAACTGTTAAAGGCTATAATACAGGAAGTCAAAACCTCCCTTGAAAGTTTTAAAAGCAGATTAGATTATACAGAAAATAGAATCTCAGATGTAGAAGACAGAATTGCTGGCCTAGAAAAATCCACCATGAAGACTGAGAAACATGCCCCCCCAAAATGAGAATAATACACAACAAATACTAGATGCCATCAAATGTCCAAACATCTGGATAATTGGTATCCCAGAAGGTGAAGAGACTCATAAGGGCATTGATAATCAATTCCATGAAATCCTGGAAGAAAACTTTCTAAGCCTAAAGAGGCATTTGAAGATCCATTCCCAAGAAATACAAAGGACTCCAAATAGAATCAACCCAAGAAGATCTTCTCCAAGAAACATTATCGCCAGACTGACCAAAACCACAGACAAAGACAAGATACTAAGACTGGCAAGAGAGAAACGTCAAATTACCTACAAAGACTGTTCCATCAGACTAACAGCAGACCTCTCATCGGAAACAATTCGAGCAAAGGAAAATATATTCAAAGCATTAAGGGAAAATCAATCTCAACCAAGAATACTGTACCTGGCAAGATTATCTTTCACATGGGAAGAAAAGACAAGAACATTCTCAGATAAACAAAACCTGAAAGAATT
>NW_006159640.1:3901330-3901752 GCF_000334495.1 Tupaia belangeri chinensis
ATATATATATATATATATGTGTGTGTGTGTGTGTGTATATACACACATATATTTATAGATGAAACTAAAAATGGAAAATTATCAATGATAACATGTATGATGAAGCCACTATGAAGTATACTCTGAATGGGAAATCACATTTTGTATGCTGTGATGATGCTCAGTGGAATGAATGTAAAATTAATTAATTAATTAAATATTTAAAAATTTTTAATGAAAGTTATAAAAAGCTAAAACAATTATAAAATTAAAAATTACAATAAGCAAAAGTTATTTTTTTAAGAGAGAGATTTTTGCTATAGGGTGTGTGTGCTCACCAGAGAGACAGAAAATGAGAAATCATCCCCGGGGGATGGCCATGCTGCAATCACTTCTCCAGTCTCCTCTCAGGACTTTGGACACGCAGGGACCAACAGAGAGGG
>NW_006159640.1:3901935-3902490 GCF_000334495.1 Tupaia belangeri chinensis
CCTGTCTTTCTGGGGGGCCCCCACCCCCTATAGGAAAAACCTGTAAAAAAAAAAAAAAAAAAGGAGTCTGGACATGCACACACATGTACCCAGTGTGTGTTTTAAGCTACTATGTGCAGGACTTGAACCAGAGTCGACTATGTGGGAGTCTAGCAACATAATCATTATGCCATCTCCTGGTCCCAGCAAAAGTTAATTTGTTGAATAAAGAAAGAATATATTGGGGACCAGCAGTTAGCGTAATGGCTACGTCGCTGGACTCCCACGTAGTCGACTGCAGTTCATGTCCCGGACCCGGTGGCTTAAAACTCACACTGGGCGCATGTGCGTGCGTGCCCAAGATCCCGAGAGGAGAATGGAGGAGAAGGGATTGCGGCGTGACCATCCTCCCTAGGGGGTGATTTCTCACTTTCTGTCTCTATGTCTCTCTCTGTCTGTCTGGCGAGTGCACGCACCCTATAGCGAAAAATCTTTCTAAAAAAAAAAAAATTAAAAAAAATTAAGAAAAAAACAACTCATGCCGGGCGTGTGTGCGTGTGTACCCAAGATCCCGAG
>NW_006159640.1:3902660-3909251 GCF_000334495.1 Tupaia belangeri chinensis
GATTGTCAGAAAAGTCAGGATACATCTTTGCATAAATAAAAATGTCGTGACTTTTCTGATGACCCAATATTTTGTGGAAGCAAAGTAAAACTGTATAAGAACATGATGGATGGAGATGAGAAAATGTATGGTGGCTGTGAAGGCCCTGATGACATTTATGTCCAGTTGGTATCTTTTTTTTAAAGAATTATTTTATTTAACTATTTATTTATTTATTTATTTTAATTGACCAGAGAAGGACAGAGAGAGAAAGTGAGAGAAGAGACAATATGCCCCGGGCCCGGCAGGTAGTGTGGTGGTTAAGGGTGCTGGACTCCCACATGGCCGACCGCGGTTCAAGTCCCAGACCAGGCAGCTTGCTTTCTCACTTTGCCTTTCTCTCTCTCTCTCTGTCCTTCTCTGGTCAAATTAAAACAAATGAATGAAGTTAAATAAAATAATTCTTAAAAAAAAAAAAAGAACATGCACTGATACCAGAAAAAAAATAAAAGCCATATTGAATGGCTCAGTTCAGTTTGCCTAGAATGAGACCAATGAGATCAGTTTTAGAGTGATCCCTTCATGTGTGCTATCAAAAGTATCCGTGTGTCTTACCTGCAAGGTTCACTAAACTAACAGCGCCACTGAGATTCCCAATTTTCCAATTGCTTGTGAAATTGCACTTGAACTGTTGCTGACTGTGAACTTTCTTGATTTTTAAATAAAATAAATTATAATAAACTGTTAACTTTTTTCAGTATTCAGTTAATAACTTTTTCATATATACCAGGTTGCCTGTGTGCAATTGGACTATAAAAGTTTATTGCAAAACAGTGACCAGCAGTTAGAGTAATGGCTATGTTGCTGGACTCCCACGTAGTCGACCGTGGTTCGCGTCCCGGACCCGGTGGCCTAAAACTCATGCTGGGTGTGTGTGCGTGTGTGCCCAAGATCCCGAGAGGAGAATGGAGGAGAAGGGATTGTGGCGTGGCCATCCCCCCTGGGGGGGTGATTTCTCACTTTCTGTCTCTCTGTCTTTCTCTGTCTGGCGAGCACACGTGCCCTATAGCAAAAATCTCTCCAAAAAAAAAAGTTTATTGCAAAACAAATTATCTTCCTTTTTTTTGCATAACAATCAGAGTTGAATTTGTTTGCTATATCAACAGATTAAGAACATTTTCACAAACTGAGAAAGTGTGACAGTATTAGGTTATTGCAAAAATAATTGCAATTTTGCATTGTTGAAATTTGCTTTTTGATATTGGAATACATTCTTTAATGTAGTAATGTTATATATCATTTTAATGCATATTTCTTGCTTTATGTTTTTTTGCTAATGACTTATTACTTGCTGTTTATTTTATATGTATTTTAGACTATGGAATGATGTTAGACAAAAAGCACATTTAAATGATTTTCTTATTCAAGTTCAAAATGGGTTGTAAAGCAGCGGAGACAACTTACAACATCACCAACACATTGGCCCAGGAATTGATAGTTAACATACAGTGCAGTGGTGGTTCACAAAGGTTTTCAAAGGAGATGAGAGCATTGAAGATGAGGAGCACAGTGACCAGCCTCAGAAGCAGAAAACAGGGACCAGCAGTTAGTGTAATAGCTATGTTGCTGGACTCCCATGTAGTCGACCATGGTTCAAGTCCTGGACCCGGTGGCTTAAAACTCACGCCGGGTGCGTATGCGTGCGTGCCCAAGATCCTGAGAGGAGAGTGGAGGAGAAGGGATTGCGGCGTGACCATCCCCCACCCCGGGGGGATTTCTAGCTTGCTGTCTCTCTGTCTCTCTCTGTCTGTCTGGCGAGCGCATGCACCCTATGGCAAAAACCTCTCCAAAAAAATTTAAAAAAAAGGAAGTTGATAACAACTGATTGAGAGTAAAAACAAGAAGTCGATGATAACTGATTGAGAGTAGTCATTGAAGCTGATCTTACAACTACACAAGTAGTTGCAAAAAAACTCAGCCTTGACCATTCTACTGCCTTCGGCTTTTGAAGCAAATTGGAAAGGTGAAAAAACTCAATAAGGGACCAACAGGTGGCATGGTGGTTGAGGTGCTGGACTCCCACATGGCCAACCATGGTTCAAGTCCTGGACCTGGTGACTTGCATCCTCACTTCACCTCTCTCTCTGGTGAGCACACGTGCCCTATAGCAAATTAAAAATAATAGTAACAATAAATACAATTAAATAAATAATTATTTTTTAAAAATCTCAATAAGTGGGTACCTCATGAATTGACTGAAAATTTTTAAAAATCATTGTTTTGAAGTGTCAGCTTTTATTTTATGCAACAGCAAGCCATTTCTCAATCGTATCATGACGTGTGATGAAGTGGATTTTATACAACTAGCAACCACCATTTCAGTGGTTGGACCAAAAAGAAGCTCCAAAGCATTTTCCAAAGCCAAACTTGCACCAAAAAAGTCATGGTCACTGTTTGGTGGTCTACTGCCAGTCTGATCCACTACAACTTTCTGAATCCCAGCAAAACCAGTACATCTGAGAATTATGCTCAGCAAATCGATGAGCTGCACCCAAAACTGCAGTTCTATTCAGAATGGTACATTTATGATGACAAAATCGGACAGTTAGGATGGGAACAGATCATAAAAACTCACGGAGTTTGGACTTTATTATGTAAGCCAATGTCTTTCAAACATCACCTATACAAGCCTTAACCACTTAAATTTCCTAAATTTAAGCAATAATATATTTGAAGTCATGAACTTTATGTCATTTTTTATGTATATTAAAATAAAAATATACTTATTAAAATACAAAAATATTAATTTGTGTGACACTTGTAATCATTTTGTGTGCCATTAGTGTACACTGTAACTATTTAGAAAATAATTCTGAGAGCATTGTTTGAAAGAGAGTGAGGGAGGGCACTGATGATGCAGTAGTAAAATGTGATGCTCTGTGAGGCAATCCCACATGGGGAGATTCCTGTTTGAAGTCTGGAGACCTCCCGGAGTACACTAGGCATACACTTGCCCATGGTTCAAGGCTGGATAAGGCTAGGGGTAGATCACAAAGTCAAGACCCTGTTGGGGGTGTTCTCTTTCTCTTTCACTGCTGGTCCCAAAAATGAAGTACATTTTAGAAAAGAAAGAGTGGGTGGAGTAAAATAGGATTACATTAAAGGTTATTGATATACTGAGAAGTAATAAAGTTCTGAACTAAGAAAAGCTTTATTGGGACCAGCGGTTGGCATAATGGCTATGCTGCTCGACTCCCATGTAGTCAACCGCGGTTCGAGTCCCAGACCTGGAGGCTTAAACTCACTCTGGGCACGTGTGTGTGCGTGCTCAAGATCCCAGGAGGAGAATGGAGGAGAATGGATTGCAGCGTGGCCATCTCCCTGGGGGGTGATTTCTCACTTTCTTTCTGTCTTTCTCTTTCTGGTGAGCGCATGCGCCCTATAGCAAAAATCTGTCCAAAAAAAAAAAAAGTTTTATTGGGAAGGATGGTGAGGAAGGAAAGAGATTTTAAGAGAAACTTAACAACTAGAAAGCAGGGGGCTGGCAAGTGGCGTGGTGGTTAGAGGCACTGGATTCCCACATGGCTGACCAGGGTTCAAGTCCCCGACCTAGCAGCTTGCTTTCTCTCTCTCTCTCTTGCTCTGTCAAATAAATAAAGTAAAAAACAAACAAACAAACTAGAAAGGGCAGGATTTATGATTAATTAGAGGACAGTAGGGATAATTATGAGTTAGAATCTGACTAACTAAATGGAAAAGTCGAAGATTACAGAGAGGGAGGTAGAATTATTTGTAGGTCTTTGTCTCATTTCTCCTCTCCTCAGTTGAGGACAAGAGCAAAAATAGGTTTATGAGAAAAAGTAGCTTTTCTGAGACCAGCAGATAGCATAATGATTATGTTACTAGACTCACGTAGTTGACTGTGGTTTGAATCCTGGACTGGGCAGCTTAAAACTCATGCCAGGTGTGGGTGCATGCATTCCCGAAATCCCGAAAGGAGAATGGAGGAGAAGGGATTGTGATGTGGCCATCCCCCTGGGAGGTGATTTCTCACATTCTGTCTTTCTATCTCTCTGGCGAGCGCATGTGCCCAATAACAAAAATCTCTCTTAAAAAAAAAAAAAGAGGAAGAAAAAGTAATTTTTCCTCCTCAAAAAATTTTTTATAATTATGATTTTCTTTTAACTTAAAAAAATAGTACCTTCTTGGGCCAGCCCATGGCATGGTGGTTAAGGTTGGCTGGCTCTCACATGGCCAACTGTGTAATCTGAGTTCCAGATCCAGTGGCTGGAGAAACACGCCAGGCATGTATGTGTGCATGGCCAGAATCCCAAAAGGAAGGAGAGATGGAGGAGAAGGGATTGTGGCATGATCATTCCCTTGGAGTTTGCTTTCTCACTTTCACCACCCTCACCCCAGTCTCTGATGAGTATGTTAGCTTTCTGGCAAAATTTAAGAAAACAACAACAAAACAGGGAACCAGCAGTTAGCATAATGGCTATGTCGCTGGACTCCCACGTAGTCGATCGTGGTTCGTGTCCCGGACCCGGTGGCTTGAAACTCACACCAGGCGCATGTGCGTGCGTGCCCAAGATCCCGAGAGGAGAATGGAGGAGAAGGGATTGCGGCGTGACCATCCCCCCTGGGGGGTGATTTCTCGCTTTCTGTCTCTATGTCTCTCTCTGTCTGTCTGGCGAGCGCACGCGCCCTATAGCAAAAATCTCTCCAAAAAAAAAAAAAAGAAAACAACAACAAAACAAAAAGCAATACCTTCTCATTGTAGCAAATGAAACAGTCTAAAGATACAAGTTAATAATGTCTCCCCTGTCATAACTTCTCCTCTTCTTAGATATCGAGGGGACTAAGAATGATAAATCCTGGGGGACCAGAAGATGGTGTGATGGTTACATTGCTGGACTCCCACATGGCCGACCATGGTTTGAATCCTGGACCTGGTGGCTTGAAACTCACACCAGGAAAAAAACCAGTAGTGTGTGTGTGTGTGTGTGTGTGTGTGTGTGTGTGTGCCCAAGATCCCGGGAGGAGAATGGAGGAGAAGGGATTGTGGTGTGGCCATACTCCTCTGGGGAGGTGATTTCTCACTTTCTTTCTCAAAATCTCTGTCTCTCTCTTTCTCTCAAGTAAGCACATGTGCCCTAAGGCAAAAACTTCTAAAAAAAAAAGAAAAGTGCTAGCGAGGCTGCAGTGAAAAGGGCACTCTCCTACACTGTTGGTAGGAATATAGAACAACCACTGTGGAGAATAATATGGAGGTCCTTCAGAAACCTACAAATAGTACTACCATATAACCCAGAGATTCTACTCCTGAGTTTCTTTTTTTTTTCTTTTTTAACTAGAGTTTTTTGCTATAGGGCTTGTGTGCTCGCCAGAAAGACAGAGAGAGACAGAGAGACAGAAAGGGAGAAATCACCCCCCAGGGGGGATGGCCACACTGCAATCTCTTTTCCTCCATTCTCCTATCGGGATCTTGGACACACACGTGCCCGGTGTGAGTTTAAGCCACCGGGTCCAGGACTCAAACCACAGTCGACTACATGGGAGTCCAGAGACATAGCCATTATGCTAACTGCTCATCCCCCTCTATAACCTATTTTGTATGAATTTATTTTTGTTTAAAACTAAACTATGGGGGAAAATCTCATTAGATTTAAATCTTTAATAGCAAGGACTATGTCTTTATCCTCAACACTTGACACATGGTGGAGGTGCTCCATAAATGTTTGAATTTGAACTGTTAAATGATCTTATTTAATCCCTGTCACAATCCTGTGAGGTAAGCATTTTTATTCACATTTTAAGGATTAGGATATTAAGGTTTAGAGAGTTTAGTAGCTTGTCCAAGTTCACTACCCTTTTCTTCAGAAGGCATCCTCATTAGGCATCCTCATTCTAGAGTAGTCAGTGGTCTGGGGAGAGAGATGAGACTATGGGGAAGAGGATAGCTCTTTCTCTGTACCCACCTACTTTAAAGAGAGTCTCTCAGCCTTGGAACTTCACACTTACAGCTGAATAATTCCTTTTTGTGGAGGGCTGTCCTGTCCACTGGATGGTGTTTATTAGTGTATCTGGCTTCTATCCACTAGGTGTCAGTAGCATACCCCTCTCCCAGCTATGTCTTGACAGCCACGTATCTCCAGACGTTGCTGAGGGTTAAAATCATTTCTGGTTGCTGGGGAGAGGCGGGGACGGCAGGGAGGGGACCAGCAAATGGTGTAGTGGTTATGTCCATGTGGTCGACCACGGTTTGAGTCCTGGACCTGGTGGCTTAAACTCATGCCAGGCATGTGTGTGTATGCATGTCCAAGAGAGCAAGAGGGACTGTGGCATGGCCATCCCCCCTAGGGGGTGATCTCTTGCTTTCTGTCTCTCTGTCTCTCTGTCTTTCAGGTGAGCATACACACCCTATAGCAAAAAATCTCTCTTAAAATTTTTTTAAAAATTAAAAATCACTTCTAGTTGAGAATTACTGGTTCAGAAGCTCATAGGATTGAGCCAGTGCTGCCCTGGAGCCTTTATACTCAAAAAGAGTGACTCTTGGGACCAGCAGTTAGCGTAATGGCTATGTCGCTGGACTCCCATGTAGTCTACCGT
>NW_006159640.1:3909461-3910276 GCF_000334495.1 Tupaia belangeri chinensis
AAATAAAAAAGATAAAAAAAAAAAAAGTGACTCTTCCCTGGACTAATTCTCCCAACAAAGTCAGTGGTAGACAATCCGATGTGAGCACAATTTGAGCTTGGCCAGTTATAAGTCATAGCTCCTTTTCTGTGCCATTTATACTCTTTTCTCTCTGTTAGAAATTTGTTTGCCCTGCTCTTGCCCCCCCCAACCCCCCCACACTCACCCAAGTCCTTTCTCCCATATCAACCAAAGTTGTGCTTGATATGAGAGCAGCGCTGCATGGCACTAGAGTGGCAGTTGCTCAGAGTGTGTTTGAGTTTTCTAGTGAAATCCTTGCTGTTCTTGCTACCAACTTTAGGTTCCGTGGATGGTTGGCTCTCTCCCCACATCTCTGCTTCTCTGCCATGGTCTTTTTTTTTTCTTCTTCTTTTTTTCTTGTTATTTTAAAATTTAAATTTACATTTAATCACATATATCTTCACAGTACACAACTTTTTGTAGAAGGATGCTAGTCACATTTGGGGGAATTCCATCCATTATTTCTTTAAAGAAATGATTTTTTTAAAAATATTTATTTATTTACTATTTGTTAAAAAGATTTTTTGCTACAGGGTGTGTACTCACCAGAAAGACAGAGAGAAGACAAAGAGACAGAAAATGAGAAATCACACTCCAGGGGGTATAGACATGCCACAATCCCTTCTCCTTCATTCTTCTCTGGGAATTTTTGGCATGTATGCATATGTACATGGCCGGAATTTCTTTTTTCTTTTCTTTTTTTTTTTTTGAGAGGTTTTTGCTATAGGGCGTGTGCGCTCGCCAGAAAGACAGAG
>NW_006159640.1:3910541-3916336 GCF_000334495.1 Tupaia belangeri chinensis
AATTTCAAGCTGCGGGATCCAGGACTTGAACTGTGGACGGCCATGTGAGAGTGCAGTATCTCAATCATCACACCACCTGCTGGCCGCTATTTATTTATTTTAAATTTTACTTATTTATTTACTTATTATTATTTTTAAAATTTGCTATAGGGCATATACATTCACCAAAGAGAGAGGGAAAGTGAGAAAACAAGCTGCCAGGTCCAGGACTCAAACCGTGGTCAGCCATCAGGGGGCCCAACACCTTAACCACCAAGCCACCTACTTGCCCCATTTACTTATTTTTACTTATTTCATTAGAAAGAGAGAGAGAGAACACCCCCAAGAGGTTCTCCCTGCCACCATCCACCTTCAGTCTCAGCTGGCATGCCCAGGGAGGTCCTAAGATGTGAACCCAGGACTTTTTCCATGTGGGTTCAGTTGCAATACCACTGCATTGCCATCTGCCCCCTCCAGCAATGTTTTTAAAAAAAGGAGTGGAGAGGGCCAGCAGGTGGCATGTGGTAGTTAACGTGCTGGACTCCCACTTCATCAACTGTGGTTTGAGTCCCGGACCTGGCAGCTTGCTTTCTCACTTTTCCTCTCTCTGTCTTTCTCTGGTCAAATTTAAAAAATAATAATGATGAATAAAATTAAATGAAATAATTATTTAAAATAAATGTAGTGAAGTCAGGGAATGTAAGGCCCTCATTTTACCTCTACCCCAATGGTTCTCAAACTTTACTGTTGTCAAATTTAGACAAATAAACAAAAACAACACACCAAATTAAATTTGAGTATAAGTGTATCTCAAATATGGCAAATATGTATGCTATTTTATTTGTTATTTATCTGAAATTCGAATTAAATTGGCTGTCCCCCATTTTATCTGGTAACCCTGACTCAAGAGAGCTTATTAAAACACATAATGGGACCAGCAGTTGACGTAATGGCTATGTCACTGGACTCCCATGTAGTCAACCATGGTTCGAGTCCTGGACCTGGTGTCTTAAACTCACACTGGGTGTGTGTGCGTGCGTGCCCAAGATCCTAAAAGGAGAATGAAGGAGAAGGGATTGCGGCATGGCCATCCCCCCAGGGGGTGATTTCTCGTTTTCTGACTCTCTGTCTCTCTCTGTCTTTCTGGTGAGCACATGTGCCCTATAGCAAAAAACAAAAACCAAATGCCAAACAACCTTTCTAAAACACGTATTATTGGGACCAGCAGATGGTGAAATGGTTATGGCACTGTACTCCCACATGGCCGACTGCAATTCGAGTCCCTCACCCAGTGGCATGAAACTCATGCTGGGCACATATGTGTGCATGCCCAAGACCCCAAGAGGAGAATGGAGAAGGGATTGAGGCGTGGCCATCCCCCAGGGGAGTGATTTCCTGCTTTTTGTCTCCGTCTTTCTCTGTCTCTCTGGTGAGCGCACAGGTCCTGTAGTAAAAATTTCTCAAAACAAAACAAAAAACACACAGATTGCTGGCACCAGTAGATGGCATAGCAGTTAAGTTGCTGGACTCCCACATGACTGACTACAGTTAGAGTCCTGGACCTGGTGGCTTGAAAATCATGCTGGATGTGCTCTCAGGTGTATTGCTTGTGACTTTGAGATGATCATATGCCTCTCCCCACCCCATTATGACACCAATTCCAGTGAAGAGCTTTGCCTTACAGCAGGCCACCTGCAACTGTAAAGCCTTCCAGCCAGGACCTGTGGCTCATCTCCCCTACACACTCCTTTGAACTCTCAGGACTTTGGCATCTTTTATAGTGCTTGATGCACAATGCACATCACCTAATCACTTCTTTGTTACTGAATTGAAGCTCCAATGGCTCAGTTTCAGGTGCACCTGTTCTCTAGAAACATGGAAAACTTTGGGTCACCCAGGACCAGTGACAACAGTGCAAGGTACTGGTGAACAACAGGAAGGTAGAGCAGAAGAGCAATTCCCAATTGCCTACTCTGGCACCCCTTTGAGTGCTCAGAGATACCTTGAGGAATTTAGGAAGGAACTTATAGATCACCAGATGACTAGAAACCATTGCAGAGGCACAAGAAATTTGAGAAACTGGGAGCAGATAGTATAATGGCTATATCACTGGACTCCCGTGTAGTCGACCATGGTTTGGGTCCCAGACCCGGTGGCTTAAACTCATGCCAGGTGAATGTGCGTGCGTGCCCAAGATCCCAAGAGGAGAATGGAGGAGAAGGGATTGCAGTGTGACCATCTCCCCTGGGGGGTGATTTTTTGCTTTCTGTCTCTCTGTCTCTCTGTCTCTCTTTGTCTTTCTGGTGAGTGCATGCTCCCTATAGCAAAAACCTCTCCAAAAAAAAAGAAAAAAGAAAAAAGAAAAAAAAAGAAAAGAAAGAAAGAAATATGAAAAAACAACAAAATGACTCTCCCCCAAGGGAAAACATCTATTCCTCATCACCTACAGACAACACAATGACTCTCATGAAAATGTTGGGTAAACAATTCAGAATATTTATAGTGACCAAACTAAATGAGATGCAATAGAAAAAGACAACGAGCTCCAAGAGATGAGGAAGTCCTTTCATGATTTGAAAGAAGAAATAGACACCATAAAAAAGAATCTAATGGAATTGTTAGAGATGAAGAATGTGATACAGGAAATTAAAACCTCCCTCAAAAGTATTAAAAGTAGATTAGATCATGCAGAAGATTTAATCTTGGATATACAAGACGAAACTTCTGACCTAGAAAAAATTATCAAAAAGACTGAGAAAACAACCAAGACAAATGAGGATAATATATGAGAAATACTAGATACCATTATGTGCCCAAACATCTGGATAATTGGTATCCCAGAAGATGAAGAAAATAATAAGGCCATTGATAATCTGTTCCATGAAATCCTGGAAGAAAACTTTTCAACCTAGAGAGGCATTTAAATGTCCAGATCCAAGAAATACAAAGGACCCCAAATAGAATTAACCCAGGAAGATTTTCTCCAAGACACATTATAGCCTGAGTAGCCAAAACCAAAAAGTCAAGCTACTAAAATTGGCGAGAGAGAAATGTCAAATTACTTACATGGATTATCCCATCAGGCTAACATCGGCCCTCTCATCAGAAACAATGCAGTCAAGGAAAGAATGGGGAAATATAGTCACAGTGTTAAAAACAATTTCAACTAAGAATACAATACCTGGCAAGATTATCCTTCATATGGGAAAAAAAAAAAAGAAAAACATTCTCAGATAAACAAAACCTGAAAGAATTTACCAATTGGAGACCAGCTCTGAAGGGAATGCTATGCCAGGAAAACTAAACAGTCAGATAGACAGATATAAAAGGACAATAAATAAATAAATAAATAAAACCCAAGAAAATGGCTCATTTAATGATAAGAACATATCCAGAAATAGCTATAATAACATTGAATGTTAATGGATTAAATTCTCTAATCAAGAGACACAGACTGGCTGAATGGATAAAAGAAAAAAAAAACAGAAACTCTCTATTGCCTACAAGAAACACACCTTATAGATAAAGACATACATAGAATAAAAATGAAGGACTGGAAAAGATAGCCCATGCAAACAGAAATCAAAAAATCAAAGTCATGATACTGATTTCAGACATAATAGGCTTTAAGACAAAAACTGTAAGACAAGACAAAGAAGGGTATTATCTAGTAGTAAAAGGACTAAGTCATCAAGATGACATAACACTTAAAAATATCTGTGCACCCAACTCAGGAGCACCTAAATACATGAAGGAAAGACTGCTAGAGCTAAAGGGAGAGATAAGTTGCAACACTACAATTGATGGGGATCTCAACATACCATTATCTTCTTTAGACAGATCTTCTAGACAAAATATAATCAGGGAGATATAGGACCTAAATGATACTATAAATCAAATGGGCTTGACTGACATCTATAGAACTTTCCACCCTAAGACCACAAAATATACATTTTTCTCACCCAGCGTGGAACCTTTTCAAATATTGAATATATAATAAGGTATAAATCAAGCCTTTACAGATTCAAAGGCATAAAAATGACATCCAGCATCTTCTCTGACCATCTTCTCTGATAGAATTAAATGCGATATTAATTTCAAGAAAAATCTTCAAAAATACACAAATAAATGAAAACTAAACAACCTTCTTCTGTATGACTTGTTAACTACTGAAGAAATTAAGTCTGAAATAAAAAAATTATAGAAAAAAGTGAAAATGAGTGTATGAGTTTCCATAATCTATGGGACATATTAAATGTAGTCATTAAGAAGGAAATTAATAGCAATTAGTGCACGTAAGAAAAAGATAGAAAGTTGACAAATAGACAACCTATCATCATGCCTCTGGGTATTGAAAAAACAACAACAAAAACCCCAAAAATGTCATGGCTCACTTAATGATAGGAGCATGTCCAGAAATATTGATAATAATGAAAGGAAATAATAAAGATTTGAGCAGAAATAAATGAAATAGAAAATAAATGAACTATACAGGAAATAAATGAAAGCAAAAGCTGGTTCTTTGAAAAGATTCAAAAGATCAACACACCATTAGCTAGACTGAAAAAGAAGAAGAAAGAAAGAAACTAGATTTAAAAATACATAATGAAACAGACAACATTACAACAGGCACAGTAGAAATGCAAACCATCCTTAGAAGACACCATTAGCAACTATATGGCAACAAACAAGAGAACATGGAGGAGATGGGCAAATTTCTGGATGCATATCATCTACCAAGATTGAATCAGGAGGACATAGAAAACCCGAACAGACCCACAGAAAGCCATGAGATTGAATCAGTAATAAATAACCTCCTGACAAAGAAAAGCCCAGGCCCTGACAGCTTCACTTCTGAATTCTACAAAACTTTTAAGGAAGAGTTAATCCCCATTCTACTCAAATTATTTCTAAAGATCCAAAAGGAAGGAAAGCATTTGATAAAATACAACATTCCTTCATGATTAAGACTCTCAGCAAGATTGGTAATAGAAGGGTCATTTCTCAATACAATAAAAGCCATATATGAAAAACATATAGCTAGCATCACACTGAATGGGAAAAGGCTACCCACTTTCTCCACTTCTTTTCAATATAGTGCTGGAAGTAGTCAATACAATCAGAAAAGAGAATAATATAAAAGGCATTCAAATAAGAAAAGAAGGGTTGAAAATATCTTTATTTGCAGATGACATGATGGTATACTTAGAAGACCCAAAGGTTTCCATAAAAACTTTTCCCAAAGTAATAAACGAATACAGTAAAGTGGGAGGATGCAAAATCAACATCCAAAAATCTATAGTATTTCTATATACGAACAACAATTTGAATGAGGTAGGTCTGAAGAAAGGAATCCCTTTGACCATAGCCACAAAATATATAAGATAACCTAGTAATAAACCTAACTTAGGAAGTCAAAAACCTTTACAAAGAAAACTATGAAAATCTTTAAAAAGATATTGAAAATGACACAAAAAAATGGAAGGAACTCCCATGTTCCTGGATTTGAAAAATTAATATATTCAAAATGGCAATTATACCCAAATTAATTTACATATTTAATGCAATTCCAATCAAAATACCAGAAACATTCTTCACAGATCTAGAAAAGACAATCATAGATTTGTCTGCAATAATAAAAGACCTCATAGGGACCAGGAGTTGGCATAATTGCTACGTCACTGGACTCCCATGCAGTCGACCGTGGTTCAAGTCTCAGACCTGGTGGCTTAAACTCACGCTGGGCGTGTGTGCGTGCGTGCCCAAGATCCTGAGAGGAGAATGGAGGAGAAGGGATTGCGGCGTGACCATCCCCC
>NW_006159640.1:3918790-3924597 GCF_000334495.1 Tupaia belangeri chinensis
TGACCATCCCCCCTGGGGGGTGATTTCTCGCTTTCTGTCTCTATGTCTCTCTCTGTCTGTCTGGTGAGCACACGCGCCCTACAGTGAAAATCTCTCCAAAAAAAAAAAAATCAAGTCAAAATGGATTAAAGATCTGAACCTAAGACCTCAACCTATAAAACTACTGGTGGAAAACACTGGAGAAACTCTGGGAGGCACTGGCGAAGACTTCTTAAATAAGACTCCCAAAGCACAGGCAATAGTCCCTAAAATAGACAAGTGGGATTATATCAGATTAAGAAATTTCTCACAGCAAAGGGCACAGTAATTAGTGTGAATTGCCAGCCCTCAGAATGGGAGGATATTTTTTGTAAACTATGCCTTGGATAAGGGACTGATAACTAGAATACACAGGGAACTCAAGTAGCTTACCCAGAAAAAAAAATAATAAAAAATTAAAAAAAAACAATTAACCCAATTAGAAGATGGGAAAATGAGCTGAACAAAAATCTCTGTAAGGAAGACATACAAATAGCCAAAAAGCATATGAGGAAATTCTCAACATCCCTCATTATATGGGAGATACAGATTAAAACCACAAAGAGATACCACCTAACCCCTGTCAGAATGGCAATGATAAGTGCTAGCAAGACTGTGGTGAAAGGAGAACTCTCCTATACTGTTCTTGGGAATGTAAATTGGTCCAGCCACTGTGGAAAACAATATGAAGGTTCCTCAAATATCTACAAATAGAACTACCATTTGATCCAGCAATCCCACTTCTGGGTATCTACTCAAAGGACAGGAGAATGTTCAGTCAGAAAAGTGCTTGCACATCAATGTTTATTGTGGCATTATTCACAATTGCTAAGACTTGGAACCAACCCAAACATCCTTGAACAGATGAATGGATTGAAAAAATGTGGCACATATACTCTATGGAATACTATTCAGCCATAAAACAAGACCTTGACATTTGATAGAAAGTAGACAAACATGGAAGATTTATTGCTGAGTGAAACAAGCCAGGCTATGAAAGATATTGTATGTATTGACTTAATATATACTGACTGACCACACTCTATGATAGAAACTGAAATATTAGAGGATATAAAAACAGTGAAAATAGTTATGGAAGCTGAAGACATTGTGGAATGGGGTGGAGAGAAGGGAAGAGTATAGGGATGAAAATCAGGGAGAAAAAAATAGGCAAGACATTTGTGGGACACAGAAATGGCATGGTTATCTGATGGTAACATGTATAGTATTCTCAACTGGACTGGTTTGAAAGGATTTCATGTTAGCTAAATTCTCTTTACAAGCCAAATGATGTCTGGTGATTGAATGTTTAAAAACTTAATGAGAATAAGAAACAATAATAGTCTGAAAAAAAAAAAGAAAAGCTATTCGATGATGATGTGGTTAGTAATGTCTTTGTCTTGACTGATATGCATGGTAATCATGCTGGAAAAACAAATGCTTTACACTGTAAAGAAATATGTGATTAAATTTAATATAAAAATATAATAAAATTAAGAAGGCGAGAAATCCCCCCCCCACGGGGGGGGGGGTGGCCGCATTGCAATCCCTCCTCCTCCATTCTCCTCTTGGGAATGTACACACATGTGTCCGGTGTGAGTTTAAGCCACTGGGTCCAGGATTCAAACCATGGTCGACCATATGGGAGTCCAGTGACATAGCCATTACGCTAACTGCTAGTCCCATCTCACTCTCATTTTGAGAATACTGAACCAGGGTCAGCCCCATAGCCTAGTGGTTTAAGGGAGGTGGATCCAACAAACTAGGGCTGACCATAGTTTGAATCCTAGCTCTGGTGGCTTGAAAAACATGCTGGGTATATGTGTGTGAGTGTCCAAAATTCTGACAGGATAGAGAATGGCAGAGAAGGGATTACAAATAACCATGCCCCCTGGAGGAGGGAAGACTTTCTCCCTCACTCTCTCTCTGGTGAGTATATTCACCTTCTGGCAATTAAACAATAAATAAACAGGCCAGATGCATGACCTGGTGGTGTAAGGCACTCTGCTCTTACATGGCTGACCAAGTAGTTTGAGTCCTGGACTGGGCAGCTTCAGAAACATGCCCAAAATCCCAAAAGGAGGGAGAAATGGAGGAGAAGGGATTGCAACATGACCATTCCCTGCAGGGAGTACTTTCTCCTCTCCTTCTCTCTCTCTGTCTCTCTGGTGAGCACATGCACCCTTTAGCAAAAAAAAAAAAAAAAAAAAAAATTGCACCATCTGATCAGAGATCCACGTCTGAATTTTTATTGATAACAATAGCCTGCTAGCCATTTGCAAGTATGGATTTTGAGCAGTAAAACAAAAGAAGTCTGAAAATCAGTTAAGGAAACTATTCTTACCACTTTCTAAAGTTTAGTGTTAGTCATCACTCATTTTGATTAAGTCAATAAGAATACTTCATTTTTATAAACTGAAGGATTCTTGAGAACTATGAGATAATGACAGCTTCCTTCCTTCCTTTTTCCTTCCTCCTTCCCTCCCTCTCTTCTTCCTTTCCTCTCACTTTCTCTTTCTTTCTTGGTCTTCTCTCTCTTTTGTGTCTTAATTTACTACAGAGTACATGCACTCACCAGAGAGAAATAGAGAGAAGGAAAGTGAGAAAGCACCTCACCCCATGGATGATTGTCACACCGCAATCCCTTCTCCTCCATTCTTTTGGGATTTTAGGCATGCACACGCGGGCCCCTGGCAGTTTTTCAAGCTGCCAGGCCCAGGACTCTAACCACCAGTCAGCCTTGTGGGACCCAAAAGCCACCTTAAACATCACACCACCAGCTGACCCCATTTCTTGGTTTTCTTTCATTGTTTCTGCTAATCATATAAGTAATATATGCTCATCAAATGTCAAGTATTAGAGAAAGTTAAGGCTTTGAAACAAATTCTCTGTAATTGCATTCTCAAGAAAGATAAGCTCTGTTGATTGTTTGCTACATTATACAGAGGACCTATGAATAGTGTTAGTATGTATAATTGTCTTAGTCTAACTTCTACTGCTATGACAGTGTACCACAGAATGAGTAATTTGTAAAAAAAAAGTTAATGATGGACTTCAAAAAGTTTATGAAAAAAGTACAAATTTAGGCCAAGCAGCTGTGGCACAGAGGTAATATGAGTGCCCTGCAAGGTGGAAGCCCTATGGCTGACTGTGGGTTCAGATCCCCAGTTCAGCTCGAGGACACACCTGATGCAGACATCCAGAATCCAGAGAAGCTGGAGGGTGGGGAGGGGGGATCTCAGTATAATGAGACCTGTTGAGGATGGCTCTGTCTCTCTCATGTATGCATGTGGTCTCTGTCTTTAAAAGAAAACAAAAATTTTTCTGTAAAGAATTATTTTATTGGGACCAGTCTGTCTCTCTGGCGAGCGCGTGCGCCCTATAGCAAAAACCTCTCCAAAAAAAAGAAAAAAAAGAATTATTTTATTTAACTTCATTTGCTTGTTTGTTTATTTGTTTGTTTGTTTATTTATTTATTTTTAATTTGACCAGAGAGGGACACACAGAGAGAAAGAAGGTGAGAAAGCTAGCTGCCAGGTCCACGACTTGAACCACAGTCAGCCATATGTGAGTCCAGAGCCCTTAACTACCATGCCTCCTGCTGGCCCCAGAATAATACTTTTTTTAAGAGAGATTTTTGCTATAGGATATGTGCACTTGCCAGAGAGACAGAGAGAGAGACAGAGGGACAGAAAGCAAGAAATCACCCCCCCAGGGGGAATAGCCACACCACAATCCCTTCTCCTCCATTCTCCTCTTGGGATTTTGGGCACACACATACACATGCCTGGCGTGAGGTTTAAGCTGCCAGGTCCAGGACTCAAACTACAGTCGACTACGTGGGAGTCCAGCGATATAACCATTATGCCATCTGCTGGTCCCAACACAAAATGATTTTTACAAAGTCACTTCATCCCTGTCTCCCATCATTAGATTTTTTTTGTTTTTGTTTTTGTTTTTCCACCTGTAGTGTGTGTGCACTGGCCAGAGAGAGACACAAAGAGAAAAAGAGAGGAAAAGTGAGAAATCCCCTCCCATGGAGGATGATCATGCTGCAATCCCTCCTTCTCCACTCTCTTCTTAGGCTTTTGGGCATGCACATGTGTGTTTGGTATGATTTTCAAGCCACTGGATTCAGAACTCAAACCTTGCAGTCAGCAATGTGGGATTCAGAGCCTTAACCCCATGCTACCTGTGGGCCTGTCCCATTGTCTGTTTTATTCCCAGAGGCAATAGTTTTTAATGATTCCTATTTTCAGTTCTTCTTGTCATCATCTCTATAACACCAAATAACATGTTTATCCTGCTGTTTCTTGATGCAACAACTTCAGATCAAGCTCACATATACCACTCCCTACTCTGATTTTGTTTTTTGGAGAGGTTTTTGCTACAGGGCACGTGCGCTCACCAGAAAGACAGAGACAGAGAGACAGAAAGTGAGAAATCACCCCCGGGAGGGGGGGTGGCCACGTTGCAATCCCTTCTCTTCTCAGGATCTTGGGCACACACGCACATGTGCATAGTGTAAGTTTCAAGCCTCTAGGTCCAGGACTTGAACTGCGGTCGGCCATGGGGGAGTCCAGCAACATAACCATTACAGTATCTGTGGTCCCGTACTTATTTTTTTTTAATGCATTGTTTATAGATTGATTCTAAAAGTTGTAAATCAGTAAACAAAATTTACATTATCGTGACAAACATAAATGTTTTTCACTGCAAAGACAGAAGGGGTTTGGGAATTACATTTTCTTCTCTAGTGATACTGTGTGATGATTTCTGTGCTGCTTGAAGAATATTCCTAGAGTCAAGGTCAAATAATCTCTTTCCTCTTATACTCTATCCAAAATTATATCACATTTTAGTTTGCTTCACATATGTAAATACATATAAATATATGGGGGGATGAGAGAGTGTTATCTCATTATACAAGCTTATTAAGATTTTGTGAGGCCCAGCCTAGGTGGAGCAGTCTGTAGTGTACTGGATTACAGTGCTGGAAGCCACATGGCCAACTGCAGATTTGATCACCATCCTGGTTGACCTGAAATGTGTTGGGCACACACATATGTGCCCAAGATCTTGTGAGATGTAAGACTGGAAGAAGGGGATCATGGTGTGAACAAACTCTGTTGAGAACTGTCTGTCTGTCTCTCATGTGTGTGTACATGCTCTCTATTATGAATTTAAAATAATAATAATAATAAAATGTCTAAAAATAGTTTATATATCTATAGAAGAATATTATTTCTTATTAGAGAAAGGCAGGTATAGTACTAATTCTACTATTTCCATTTTTATAGATGTAAGGACTGAGAAATGTTCACATAAGTAAGTGGATGAGGGTAGAAAGAGTGCCACTAGATTCTTCGAAATCCATGCTCAGTCAAAGAGTGGTGCATCATTATTTTTACTAATCAGCTTGTAACTTACCAGGTTCCCTCTCAGTTTTGTTGCAAGTAAACTACCTGGGCTGGCTTCATGACCTTGTGGTTAAAGCAGCTGGGTCCCAGATATCTGACCAAATGGTTCAAGTCCCATACCTGGCAGCTTGAGAAATGGGCAGGGAACATGTGTGTGAGTGCCCAAAATCCCAAAAGAAGGGAGAGATGGAGAAGAGGTTGCAGCATGACCATTCCCCACAGAGGGTGCTTTCTTTCTTTCTTTCTTTGTTTCCTTTTAAGTATTATTTTATTTAACTTTATTCATTTTTATTTTATAATTTGACCAGAGAGGGACAGAGTGAGAGAAAGTGAGAAAGCAAGCCGCCAGGTCCTGGACTTGAGCCACGG
>NW_006159640.1:3924802-3933318 GCF_000334495.1 Tupaia belangeri chinensis
CCTAGGGGAGATGGTCACGCCGCAATCCCTTCTCCTCCATTCTCCTCTCGGGATCTTGGGCACACACGCACACGCGCCCGGCGTGAGTTCTAAGCCACCGGGTCCGGGATGCAAACCGCGGTCGACTACGTGGGAGTCCAGCGACATAGCCATTACGCTAACTGCTGGTTCCCAAGTCATTCACTTTCTCAACTCCAGGTTAGAGTACTACCGGAATAGCAGACAAATATGTATTTCTTTTGTAAAATGGGAAAAGGGGGCTGGCTGGCTCTGTGGAGCAGTGTTAATGCACTCACTGCTCAAGAAAAACTGGATCCCGCATGGTAATGGTGGTTAAAATGTCTGTCTTGGTCAGCACAAAACATGCTAGGCATGTGCACGAGTGTTCAAGATCTGACAGACTGGAGGGTTAGAATGGGATCACAGTGTGAATAGACCCTGCAGAGGGTGCTCATTTCTCTCTCTCTCTTTCTCTCTCTCTCTCTCTCTCTCACACACACACACACACACACACTATCATAAATAAAGAAAAATTTTTTTAAAAATGGGAAAAGTGCAGGACCAGCAGTTAGCATAATGGCTATGTCGTTGGACTCCCACGTAGTCAACCGCGGTTCGAATCCTGGACCCGGTGGCTTAAACTCCCGCTGGGTGCATGTGCGTGCGTGCCCAAGATCCCGAGAGGAGAATGGAGGAGAAGGGATTGCAGCGTGGCCATCCCCCCTGGGGGGTGATTTCTCGCTTTCTGTCTCTCTGTCTCTCTCTGTCTTTCTGGCGAGCGCACGCGCCCTATAGCAAAAACCTCTCAAAAAAGGGAAAAGTGCTGTTGTGAAAGGGGGATAAAAGGACAGCTCCATGGCCTGGAGGTTAAGGTAGCCAGATCCCACATAGCATACTGTGCATTCTAATCGTGATCCTGGCACCTTGAAAAACATGTCAGGTCTGTGTGCATGTATGCCTAAAATCCCAGCAGGGTAGAGAAATGGGGAAGGGATGGCAGTGTGACCACACCTCATCGTGGGGGGTGATTTTGTTCTTCCTCTTCCTCTCTCTGTCTCTCTCTCTGGTATGCGCACAGTCTCTGGCGATTTTTAAAACTGAGATTGGGATGGAAACTTGCTCTTCCAAGCTGCATAATGTCCTTTCTGAGATCAGTGTTTGAAATATGTACATGTAGAAGTTGAGTACCTGAAAACTGATTTCCTTGAAGCTATTTTTGCTCAAGTGCTCTTGGAATGTTTTCATGTATTATAGTTTGTTGCTTTAGAATTCATTTATCAAGGGACCAGCAGATGCCGTAATGGTTATGTCACTGGACTTCCACTAGTCGACCACAGTTTGAGTCCTAGACCCAGCAGCTTAAAACTCACAGTGAGCACTTGCGCGTGCATGCCCAAAATCCCAAGAGGAGAATAGAGGAGAAGGGATTGCAGCATGTCTACCCCTCGGGGAGTGATTTCTTACTCTGTCTCTCTGTCTCTCTGTCTCTCTGGTGAGCACATGCACTCTATAGCAAAAATCTCTAAAAAAAAAAAAAGAATTTGTTTATTCAATTTATATGCTATTGTTATTTGTTATATTTTTTCTATTTTTCAAAAAAGTATTACAAAACATTATAATTATTGTTTTATACATCAATGTTCATTTAGATTTACTTACATATTTTCCACTTGCTTTGGCATTTTGTTTCTTTTCTTCTTTTTTTTTTTTAGTATCTCTTTAGTTTTGGTCTTATGGCAAACTGTCAGTTTTTTTTGAAAATGTCTTTGTTTTTCCCATGTTCTTTAAGTTTTCTTGTTTGTTTATTTCTGTGTTTGATTTTGGCTGAGAATAGAATTGTAGCTTAACAAGTATTTTCTCTCAGCATATTGAAATACTATTCCATTGTCATCTGGCTTTTATTATTGCTATTGAGAAGGTCAGCTAACAGTGTGTGTCATTCCATCTGAAGGTAATCTGTTTTTTTTTTTCCCTCTCATTGCTCTGAAGATACTTTTTTGTGTTTGTGTGTGTTCTATAGTTTAAATATGTGTATAGGTATGTATTTCTTTTTTAAGATTTAATTTTAATTTTGTTTATTGTTATTTTTAATTTGCTATAGAGCACGTGCACTCACCAGTGAGAGAGAGAGAGAGAGAGAAAATGAGAAAGCAAACCACTAGATCAAGGACTCAAACCAAGGTCGGCCGTGATGTCCTATGTCTTAACCACCATGCCACCTGCTGACCTTATGTATTTCCTTTTTATTTATCTTGTTAGAGGTTCATTTGGTTTCTTGAATCTATAGGTTGGTTTCTTTCATCAGTTATAAACATCTTGTTCAGCTATTACTTGTTCACATAATGCCTTTGTCCATCTAATTTTTCTTTTATTATTTTACAATTAATATTATAAATGTTAGACCTTCTCACACTATCATCCATATTTGTTACTCTCTATTTCACATCTTTGTACATTATTTGTATTTTATATATTTTTTCTTTCTTCTTTTTTGGAGAGGTTTTCGCTATAGGGCGCATGCACTCGCCAGACAGACAGAGAGAGACATAGAGACAGAAAGCGAGAAATCACCCCCCGGGAGGATGGTCACGCCGCAATCCCTTCTCCTCCATTCTCCTCTCGGGATCTTGGGCATGCACGCACACACGCCCGGCGTGAGTTTTAAGCCACTGGGTCCGGGACGCGAACCACGGTCGACTACATGGGAGTCCAGCAACATAGCCATTATGCTAACTGCTGGTTCCCTATTTTTTTTCTTTTTGAGCTGCATTATGTATACTTTTTTTCTCAACTGCCTTATACTTTACTAATTCTCTCTTCATCTCTCTCTCTCATCTTGTGTTAAAGCTGCTTACTGAATCTTCATATTACACTATTTTTACTATCAAGTATAACAAGCATAGAGAACTGGAGAACACTCATGTATAGCTTGAATTATTTTAAGGCGAACATCCTTGCAACTACCACCCAGGTTATACAATAAAACTTAGTCAGGCATTCCAGAAGCCATTCACACCCTATGTCCAATCATAGCCTCCTTCTTTCCCACTAAAAAGAATCATTGTCAGGACCAGCAGATGGCATAATGGTAACATTGCTGAACTCCCATGTAGTCAGCCATGGTTTAAGACCTAGATCTTGTGGCTCAAAACTCACACTCTGTGTGTGTGTTTGTGTGTGTGTGTGTGCATACGCTCAAATTCCCAAGAGGAGAATGGAGGAGAAGGGATTGCGGCATGGCCATCTACCTTGAGGTGGGGGAGGGTTCTGGTTTTCTGTCTCTCTCTTTCTGCCTCTCTCTCTCTCCGGTGAGTACACATCCCCTATAGCAAAAATCTCTCTTAAAAAAAAAAAAAAAAAAGAACCATCAGGGCCAGCAGGTGATGTGGTGGTTAAGGCACTGGATTCCCATGTGGCCAATTGTGGTTCAAGTCCTGGACCTGGTGGTTTACTTTCTCACTTTACCTTTCTCTTTCTCTCTCTATCTGGTGGACATATGTGCTCTATAGCCAGTAAACAAATGTAATAGATAAAATTTTATAAATAACTTTTTTTTTGTTTGGAGAGGTTTTTGCTATATGGTGCATGCACTCACCAGAAAGACAGACAGAAACAGAGAGATAGAAAGTGAGAAATCACCCCCCAGGGGGGATGGTGACGCCGCAATCCCTTCTCCTCCATTCTGCTCTTGGGATCTTGGGCACACATGCACACGCGCCCGGCGTGAGTTTAAGCCACTGGGTCCGGGACTCGAACCATGGTCGTCTACATGGGAGTTCTGCAACATAGCCATCACACTAACTGCTGGTCCCATATAAATAACTTTTTAAAAAAGGACTCATTGTCCTGAATTTTATGATACTTCAATCTTCTTTATAGTCTTATCATTCAAATATTATATCATACACTGAAATTTAAACTTACCTGTTTTTTAAAAATCTATAAGTGTCTGCTGCAGTCCCTTCTTCATTCTCCTCTCATGATTTTGGACATGCACACACACATGCCTGGCATGTTTTTTCAAGTGTAGGACTTGAACCATGTGCAATTGAGCTGCCTTAATCACTAAGCCATTAGCTGGTCCCTGTCTTTTCTTTATATTAGTAGTTGGCTCTTCAGGCTCGATAAGGTTCAGGTTTGAGGTTTCTGACAAGACCATTTCATAAATGATTTTGTGTTCTTCTATTTGGAAGCACATATGTCTATTTGTCTTCTTTTTATGATGTTAGTAGCCATTTGATGTTCAAAACCTAGATTCATTTATTCATTAACTTTGTAAAATGGTGATATTCAAATTTTATTATTCATTCTTTATTTCCTGAAATAAAGAGAAATATTCTCTCACATATTTTTTAGTTACCCAATGGTATAAGTAATTAAGGAAAAGTAGGATCAATGCTTGGTTTTTCCCTTTAACATTTCCAAAATTATGAGTTGGTTCCCTGTGGTAAAAATTTCAGCAGTTTTTGTTGTTGCTGTTGTTAAGAGAGATTTTTGCTTTAGGGTACGTGCGCTTACCAGAGAGATAGAAAGTGAGAAATCATCCCCCTGAGGGATGGCCATGCAATTCCATGGCCATGCAATCCTTTCTCCTCCATTCTCCTCTCCAGGTCTTGGGCACGCATACACATGTGCCCAGTGTGAGTTTTAAGTTGCCGGGTCCAGAACATGAACCGCAGCTTGCTTTCTCGCTTTCCCTTTCTCTCTGTCTCTCTCTGGTCAAATTAAAAAATAATAACAACAGATGGAATTAAATAAATAAATATTTTTAAACAAACCAGAATCATCATGAACTCATAAATGTAAACATATTTGATTCTTTAAGCTCATGTTATACATTTCTTGTCCTAGACATGGATTCAGCCACTCCTCCAAAAAGTCCTGGTTTCTTTTGTGTGGGAAATGGTATTCCACAATCTGGATGCTAGCAATGTTCATACATACTGAGGTGGTCATTGTTTCTTTTTTTATATTTATTTTTCATTGCCAGAGGGTGTGTGCGTTTGCCAGAGAAAAATAGAGAGAGAAAGCACCCTACAATGGGACATGGTCACACTGCAATCCTTTTTTTCCCCCTCCATCTGTCCATCCCATTAGGATTTTGGGTACACATACACATGTATGTTTTTCAAGCTGGCCGGGCTTTGACTGAAACCAGTCAGCCATGTGGGATCTGTCTCCCTTTGCACAGTGCTTAACGACTAACACTTTTAAGTAAAAAGAATGCCTCATAAGTTCATACTGATTATTTTTTCACAGCTTATTTATTTCAAGAGAGAGAAATAAAAGAGTGTTGTATCCCTGACAGGGTCCTTGCACTCTGCAGCCAGCCAGTACAATGGGAGCTACTATGGTCACATCTGCTGTGCCCATCTATACCTAGTTCATGAACACAAAATGACTTTCAAAGATGGGGGCTACAAACTATTATCACTGTCTCAGTAGACATGGTCTGTAAACCATTCCTGAACAATCTATTCCCACATGGTCTCCAGGATCCATGCAACTGTACCCTCACTGCCTGCAACACTGTGGCTGGGCCCATACTGATACTTGCAGTTCAAATTTAGGTCTATAAGGTTTTTCTTAACTGTCTTACATTTGAATCTCCTTTCAAACTCGAGAATCTTGGTTCCCATGGATATATAGGATAACACAATCAGGATATCACATAATTATTCATTTGCTTTATCCTTCATAACATACACAACTGTCTCAGAATAAAGAATAATACCAATAAAAAATACCAATACTACCACCATTACAGGGCTGGCCCTGTAGCACAGTGGTTAAGTGTTGTGGATAGAAAACTAGATCCTATGACTGACTGCGGTTCAAATCCTAGCCCTGGTGGCTTAAAAAACATGCCATGCACATGTGTGTGTGCATGCACATGTCCCCAAAATCCTGACAAGATCAAGAAAAGGAGGAAAAAGGATTACAGCCTAATCACACCCTATTGGGGGGTTCTCTATCTCTCTCTCTGGTGAATGCCCTCTGGCAATTAAAGAGAAAAACTTTTAGGGGCCGGCAGATGGCATGGTGGTTGAGGTGCTGGACTCCCACATGGTCAATCATGGTTCGAGTCCTGGACCCAGCAGCTTGCTTTCTCATTTTCCCTCTCTCTCTCTCTCCCTCTCGCTCTGTCTGGTCAAATCAAAAAATGATAATAGGGACCAGTGGATAGTGTAGTACATTGCTGGTCTCCCATGTAGCTGACTGCAGTTTGAGTCCAGACTCAGTGCCTTAAAACTCACAGCAGGTATGTGTGCATGCATACCCAGATTGAGGTCTGGCCATCCCCCCAAGGGGATGATTTCTCACTTTCTGTCTCTCTGGCAAGTGCATGCGTCCTATAGCAAAAATATCTCTTAAAAATCATAATAATTGGGAACAGAAGATGGCAAAATGGTTATGTCAGTGGACTCCCATGTAGTTGACTGCAGTTCAAGTCCTAGACCCAGTGACTTAGACTCATGCCTGGTGCATGTGCTCGCATGACCAAAATCCTGAGAGGAGAGTGGAGGAGAAGGGATTGGGTGTGGCTATCTCCCCGGGAAGATGCTTTTTGTCTGTCTCTCCAGTGAGTGCATGTGCCCTAAAGCAAAAATTTCTCTCTAAAAAAGAATAATAATAATAAATAAAAATAATTCTTAAAATATTTCTGGAAAACTAAAACTAAAGTACAAGTTTCTTTAAAAAAGAGAGAGAGAAAGAGAGGAACATTTTAAAAGATACTATTGGGTTGTCAGGAAAGTCATGCATTTTTGCACTGAAAACCAGAACAAATGTCATGACTTTCTTGACAACCTAGTACAACCAGTAATAAAATGACAAAAGCAAAATGTTACTACATATCTTTTCTCCATTCTTCCCTTATTTTTAGCAATTATATACTGTAGCCTTATTTAGAACCTTCATTGAATCTTAGTTCTATAAGTATTTATGTACCTATGTGTGTTTGTTCATTTATTTAATCTTCTGCAACATATCATTTTTGGCCCATAACAGATATAAAAATCTTTGGCTCACATTTTTTTCCTGCGTATTTTCAATATGTTACTTTATTTTCTTCTGCCACTGCTGTCAATATATATGATGACTGACTGATATTCTTTCTTTCGCTTGTTCTCTTTGCCTGGATGCATAAGATTATTTTTCTTCAAAATCCAGTAATTCGAGGCCAGCAAATGGTGTGGTGGTTAAGGTGTTGAACTCTCACGTGGCTGACAGCAGTTCGAGTACCAAAGCTGATGGTTTGCTTTCTCTCTCTCACACACACATGTGTCCTATAGCAAATTAGAATAATAATAAATTAAATTAAAAATTCTTTTTAAAAATCCAATAATTTTATTAGAATAGTCTCAGTGTTGATCATTTTGGGATACTGACTCAGGTTCAATCGTCTTTTTAAAAAAATTTTTTAAAGAATTATTTTATTTAACTTTATTTATTTTATTTTGTTTTGTTTTATTTTTTGGGAGAAGTTTTTACTATAGGGTGCACGCGCTCATCAGAAAGACAGAGAGAGACAGAGAGACAGCAAGCGAGAAATCACCCTGTGGTGGGGGATGGTCACACCGCAGACCCTTCTCCATTCTCCTCTCGGTATCTTGGGCATGCATGCACAAGCGCCTGGAGTGAGTTTAAGCCACCGGGTCTGGGACTCGAACTGCAGTCGACTACATGGGAGTACAATGACAGCCATTACACCACCTACTGGTTCCTTTATTTATTATAATTTGACCAAAGAGGGACAGAGTGAGTAAGAGAGAGAGAGGGAAAGTGAGAAAGCAAGCTGCCAGTTCCTGGACTTGAACTGTGGTTGGCCATGTGGTAGTCCAGCACCCTTAACCACCACGCCACCTGCTGGCTCCTCAACTTGTCTTTTTAGCATGTTCTTTCAAGTCTTTGTTAAAAACAGTTTCACGGGACAGCTAGTAGTATGTGGTTAAGATGGCTGGATCCCACATGGCTAACTGCATGGTTTGAGTCCTGGACCTGGTGGCTTGTAAAACATGCCAAACACATGTGTATGCATGCCCAAACTCCTGAGAGGAGAATGGAGAAGGGATTGTAGAGTGACCATTCCCGTGGGGGGAATTTTTCACTTTCCATCTATCTCTGTCTCACTCACACACTCTCTCTCTCTCTCTAGCGAATGCATGTACCCTATAAAAAATTTTTTTTTAAAAAAGTTATTTCAGGGAAAACTTTTTCATGGTTTTTATTACTGTTCTGTTCCTTTGCTTTGTTTTTATTTTCTATGTATATTGCATTTTCTTTTTTTGGAGAGAGGTGCTTGTTTTTTTGTTTTGTTTTGTTTTCTTTTTTTTTTTAATAGGTTTTTGCTATAGGGCATGTGTGCTCGCCAGCCAGCCAGAGAGAGACATAGAGACAGAAAGCGAGAAATCACCCCCCAGGGGGATGGTCACACCGAAATCCCTTCTCCTCCATTCTCCTCTCGGAATCTTGGGCACGCACGCACACGTGCCTGGCATCAGTTTTCATCCACA
>NW_006159640.1:3933397-3940266 GCF_000334495.1 Tupaia belangeri chinensis
TTGTTTTTTTTTTTGTTTTTTTTTTTTTTTTTGGCTATAGGGCATGTGTACTCACCAGAAAGACAGAGAGACACAGAAAGACAGAAAGCTAGAAATCAACCCCCAGGGTGGATGACCATGCTGCAATCCCTTCTCCTCCTTTCTCCTCTCAGGATCTTGGGCATGCACGCACACGCGCCTGGCATGAGCTTAAACCACCAGGTCCAGGATTCGAACCACGGTCAACTACATGGGAGTTCAGCGACATAGCCATTACACCATCTGCTGGTCCTGTATATTACATTTTCTTTAATTATCTTCTAAATTTATCACTTTCTCTCAAATACTTTTTATATCTTTCTTCTTTTTGGTTAAAAAGAATCCTTTTCATTTTTTGTTTCTCTTTTCTTCTCTTTTCTTTTCTAATTTAATCACCCCCAGGGAGGATGGCCACACCACAGTCTCCACTCCTCCATTCTCCTCTTGGGATTTTGGGCACACATGAATATGCACCTACTGTGAGTTTTAAGCTGCCAAGTCCAGGACTTGAACCAAGTTTGACTATGTGGGAGTCCAGCAATGTAACCATTCTGCCATCTGCTGGTCCCAGTCTTCTATTTATCTTAAGTCATAGTGTGTTTGGTTTATTTGTTCTTGTCTTTCAGAAAGATTTTTTTCATAAGGCACATAAGGCTCGTGCACTTGCTGGACAGACAAATAGAGAGACAGAAAGTGAGAAATCCTTCCCCTCCCCCAAGGGATATGGCCACACCAAAATACCTTCTCCTCCATTCTCCTCTCAGGATTTTGGGCACACATGCACATGCATTCGATGTGAGTTTGAAGCCACCAGGTCCAGGACTTGAACCACAGTCGACTATTTGAGAGTCCAGCAACATAATCATTACGCCATCCACTGTTCCCCATTCTTGTGTTTCTTCTATTTTATAATTAATTTCCGTTTTTTCTTTTCTTTTTATTCCCTAATTCTATTACCTAGTTTTGGAGTTTTTGTGATTCCTTTTTTGAGAGATTTTTGCTATAGAATGCATGCGCTCACCAGAGAGGCAGAAAGCAGGAAATCATGGCCCCCTCCTTTGAGGATGACCACATAGCAATAGCTTCTCCTCCATTCCCCTCTTAGGATTTTGGGCATATATGCACACATACTCAGCATGAGTTTCAAGCTGCTGGGTATGGGACTCAAATAGCGATTGACCACATGGGAGTCCAGCACCTTGACCACTATGCAACGTACTGGCCCCGAGTTTTTATAATTCTGATTTATGCTGCTCTCTCATACCTTATATCATTTTCTTTGTTTCTTTTTTTTTTTTTTAGAGGTTTTTGCTATAGGGCATATGCGCTCGCCAGACTGACAGAGAGAGACAGAGAGACAGAAAGCGAGAAATCACCCCCCAGGGTAGATGGCCACACCGCAATCCCTTCTCCTCCATTCTCCTCTCGGGATCTTGGGCACGCACACACATGTGCCCGGCATGAGTTTAGACCACCGGGTCCAGGACTCGAACCGTGGTTGACTACATGGGAGTCCATAAACATAACCATTATGCCAACTGCTGGTCCTGTGTCATTTTCTTAATATCTTTTTTTTAAAATTTGCCAGAAGATGCATGTGCTCTCTGGAGAGAGAGAGAGAGAGAGAGAAAGCAACCTGTATGGAGAATGTTCACACTGCAATCCCTTTTCTTCCTTTTCCTCCATTTCTCCTTCCTTTCAAAATTTTTGGCACACACGCTCCTGTGTTCTGCGTGTTTTTGAAGCTGTCGGGTCCAGGACTCAAACCACACAGCCAGCTGTGTGTGATCCAGCCACTTTAACCACCATGCCACTGGCCAGCCCTCTTTTTTTTTTTTTTAACATCTTTTTGTCATAGGGCATGTGCACTCACCAGAAAGAAGGAAAGCAAGAAATCACCCCCCAGAGAGGATGGCCATGTTGGTCCCACCAGCTGCCCTCTTAATGTGTTTCTACTTGTTTTGAAAGAGTAAGTTCTGGGGACCAGCAGATGGCATAGTGGTTATATCGTTGGACTCCCACACAGTCAACCGCAGTTCAAATTCCAGGCCCAGTGGCTTGAAAATCACACCGGGCTTGTGCACATCCATGCCCAAGGTCCTGGGAGGAGAAAGAAGAGATTGCAGCATGGCTGTCCCCCCTGGGGGGGGTGATTTCTCACTTTCCCTCTCACTGTCTCTTTCTACCCGCCCCCAACCCTGAGAGCTCATGCAACCTTAGGCAAAAACCTATAAAAAAAGTAGGTTATAGTTTTCATTCTTTTAAGTCATATATTTCTGCCATGTTTTCATCACTTATTTTTCACTTACATAAATGTTTCATTGTGTCTAGTCAACTAATCAAACAAAATATGGTTACATAAATGATTATACAAATATTTTTTTGAAAAGGAAAATAAAGGCCAAAGGGATGATTCCCCAAAGCACCTTGGCACAATGGGGGAAAAAAATCATTCAAACCAGAACTAACACAGTTCAATTTATGCAATCAATGGTTATGTGATCTTTAGAAAATAATTTATCCTCTTTGAACTATAACATAAGAAATTATTTTCTTGTTGTCTAGGCCCCTAGATGTTCCTTAAAGTCCTAATATTCTGAACTTCTAGGTCACACTCTTATCCGAGTCTGAAGTGAAGCTTGCTAGGCAGGTGTTACCTCTGAAGTCTTGCTATTTTCCTTGAGGGCCTGTCAGAGTTGGATGAACCATGGCTCTGTCTTCTTTCTCCATATGCTGGAATCTCCCAATCTTTTTTCATGCTTGGGGTTGATTTTTTTTTAACTTAATTCTTTTTTTAAATTTTAAATTAATTTTTAAAATTATTATTCATACATGAAATCGCTATACATCATTTAAGTTGTGAAGAGACTACCCAGCATAATATACACCTCAGTCTAGCCCAGTTGAGACTCTTATACACAACTTCGTCAACAGATATTTATTCCTCCAGATTTACCTTCCACCCCTGTTTTCCTGTTTCTATGTTTCCAAAATCTGATGTGTATGGGCCCCTAACAAAGAACTTTTTGCTCTCTTGCCATTGATTCCAGATGGCCTCTTCTTTTTTTATTATTATTGTTATTAGTAGTAGTAGTAGTTTTAGTTTTGCTATAGAGCACATGTGTTTACCAGAGAGAGAGAAAGCGAGAAATCACCCCAGGAGGGGTGACGGATGGCCACACCCACAATCTCTTCTCCTCCATTCTCCTCTTGGGATCTTTAGGCACACATGCTCACGGAGTGATTTCAAGCTTCTGGGTCCGGGACTCAAATTGCAAAGTCGGCCATGTGAGATCCAGCATCAGAAACTCTATGCTACCTGCTGGCCCATAGATGCTTCTTCTTTACCCTTATCAGCATCCTGGAGATGAAAAAGGCTTGGCTAACTTAATTCTTTTTCTTTAAAATTTCCATTCAGTTCTTGCAAATCAGAAGTAGTTTTGTAATCTCTTCCTAGAGCATGTGATCTTTCCCTTCTCAATTTCACTTTTTCTTCCTCCACGTCCCCTGGTGATTTCACCTAGGTTGAGAGGTCCACTCTGCTTTTCTATGCTTTCATTGTTAACGGATGTTATTTTCCTTATCCTCTTTTTTCTTATAATAAATGCAACCTCGATTTTTTTCTATCCTCTTTTTTCTTATAATAAATGCAAACTCCATTTTTTTCTATTATTTATTTTTATAAATTTTTTTTAGAAGGAGGTTGGCTTCTAGACTGATTTCTAATTTTGTGGTTTTTAGCTCCCTCTTCTGTTGCTTTTGTGTAGTTTTTAAAAAAATATGAGAATTTCCTTTCTCAGATACCCTGGTGGTATTCTTCCTTACTTGACCCTACCCCCGCCTCACCCTACCCCCTTTTCATCTGAACCTTCTCTTGCTGTCTTGCTTAGTTTGGATTCTGTTCCCAGCGGTTTCTTCTCCATGTGGGACTTTGTCCTGGAATGGAGCTTTTCCTGGTTAGTTTAAAAAGTTCATAGAGGCACCAGCAGTTAGTGTAATGGTCATGCAGCTGGATTCCCATGTAGTCGACCGCGGTTCATGTCCCGGACCCAGTGGCTTAAAATTCACACCAGGCGCGTGTGTGTGCATGCCCAAAATCCCGAGAGGATAATGGAGGAGAAGGGATTACTGTGTGGCCATCCCCCTTGGTGGGGGGAGTGATTTATCGCTTTCTGTCTTTCTGTCTCTCTCCGTCTGTCTGGCGAGCGCACGTGCCCTATAGCAAAAACCTCTCAAAAAAAAAAAAACCCTCAAAAAAAAAAAAAAAAAAAAAAAAAAAAAAAAAGAGTTCATGGAGCTCACACTGCTCCAGACCCGATCGTTCCAATCTCTTTAGGTCTTTGAGTACTATTGAAATACACACAATCTCTCCCACTTTCAGCTGGTATCATAGGCCCTCTAAACTTTGCAGTGAATAACTCTGGCTATCTGGAGATTCTCTGGTTTTTCAGATGACCCAGTGTTTTCCTCTACTTCTTTTTGTACAAATGCTAATACCAAAAATGTCTTCTTAGTTAAGTTTATTATTTCTTGTTTTCCATGTCTTAAGTCTTAGATTTACCCTAGGTTGTTAGAATATATCTTTAAGTAATATAATAAGAAAGGGTGTGCAAAACTATTCTTTTGAGTCTTTACTGGGTACATTACAAGTACTAAATAATCTTTAGTACTTGTATTTATTAGATGGCGTGTGCGCTCGCCAGACAGACAGAGAGAGAGATAGAGAGACAGAAAGTGAGAAATCACCCCCCAGGGGGGATGGTCACACTGCAATCCCTTCTCCTCCATTCTCCTCTCGGGATCTTGGGCACACATGCACACGCGCCCGGCGTGAGTTTTAAGTCACCGGGTCTGGGATGTGAACCGCAGTCGACTACATGGGAGTCCAGCGACATAGCCATTACGCTAACTGCTGGTTCCCCAGCTGGTTAATTTTTTTTAAGAGAGAGATTTTTGTTATAGGGCACTTGTTCTTGCTGGAGAGATAGAGACAGAGAGAGAAAGTGAGAAATCACCGCCCCCCCCCCATGAGGGGTGGCTTCATTTCAATCCCTTCTCCTCTATTCTCCTCTCAGGATCTTGAGATGAATGCACACATGCCCAGTGTGAGTTTTTTGGGGGGTTTTTTGAGAGTCTTTTTTTTCTATAGGGCGTGTGCACTCACCAGAAAGACAGAGAGAGACAGAAAACCCCCTGGGGGAATGGCCATGCCACAATCTCTTCTCCTTCATTCTCTTCCTGGGATCTTGGGCACCCACACACACACTCTCAGGGTGAGTTTAAGACACCAGGTCCGGGACTCGAACCGCGGTCGACTACATGGGAGTCCAGCGATATAGCCATTATGCCAACTGCTGGTTCCAAGCTCGGTGTGAGTTTTAAGCCACTGAGTCCAGGATTCGAACCATAGTCAATTACATGGGAGTCCAGTGATGTAACCATTATGCCATCTGCTGGTCCCTCCAGCTGGGTTTTTAATTCTAAATTCAGAGTAATTTTCTGTAAGGATTTTAAAGTGTCATTTTAGCATTCAGTGTCACTCATTAGAAATACAATTTTTGTTTTTTATGGGTAAACTTGTTTCTTTCTGGAAGCAGTTACAAATTTCTTTTTATTCCTGATAGTGTGAAATGATATAGTGTCTAGATATGGGTCTTTTTTGTCCTTGTTGATCTTAGTAGGTCTTTATCTTTTCTGAAATATCTGTTCCTTCTAGAGTTAATTATGATTGCTTATCTTGACCTTTCTTTCCTAATGCAAGTTTTTCTTCACATTTCTTTAGTCTCTGATTACTTCTTCATATTTAAAAATGAAAGAATGAGTAGTTGATATAGTTTCTTCTACTTTATGCATGTAGATTCATTACTCACTAGGTCTCTCCTCTGGACAGGGAGTCTGACTAAGACATCTGAATAACTGGTCAAGTCTTGTGACTAGGAACCTACCCTTTAGACTGGATAAGGCAAGCTGACTTTAAGATAAAATTTCCCTAATGCCATATTAAGAATTTTCATGGGGCCAGCAGGTGGTGTAGTGGTTTAGATGCTGGACTCCCATATGGCCAACCGCAGTTCAAGTTCCGGACCTGGTAGCTTACTTTCTCACTTTCCATCTTTCTCTGTCTCTCTCTGGTCAAATTAAAGAATAATAATGATAATAAGAGAAATAAATAATAAATACAATAAATAATTCTTTTTAAAAAAGGATGCTGGACTCCCACATGGTTGACCACAGTTTGGGTCCTGAACCAGGCAGCTTGAAAATCACACTGGGTGCATTTGTATGCATGGCCAAAATCCCAGGAAGAGAATGGAGGAGAAGGTATTGTGGTGTGACCATCCTCCTCTCTGGAGTATGAATTCATACTTTCTCTCTCACTGTCTTTCTCAGACAAGTGCACATGCCCTATGGCAAAAACTGTAAAAAAAATAAAATAAAATAAAAAAGGGAGCCAGAGGTGGCATGGTGGTTAAGGTATTAGACTCCCACATGGTCAACTGTAGTTTGAGTCCCAAGACCTGGCAGCTTGCTTTCTCACTCCCCCCACCCCATTTCTCTGTCTTTCTCTGGTGAGAGCATGTACCCTGTAGCAAATTTAAAAATAAATTAAATTAATAATTCTTTTTATTTTTAAGAGGTTTTTGCTATGGGGAGCGTGTGCTCACCAGAAAGAGAGAGACTGAAAGCAAGAAATCACTCCCCAGGGGGCATGGCCACGCCACAATCCCTTCTCCTCCATTCTTCTCTCGGGATCTTGGGAACGCACACACACGCACCTGACATGAGTTTAAGCTGCCGGGTCTGGGACTCGAACCACAGTCGACTACATGGGAGTCCAGCAACATAGCCAT
>NW_006159640.1:3940468-3940822 GCF_000334495.1 Tupaia belangeri chinensis
TGATGGGTGGGAGGATTGCGGGAACATGGGCAGCATTTGTTTCATAGATGGGTTTTCAATTGACCCCCTAGTTTTCAAACTCTATTCTTATTTTGATCTTGCCAGCTCTGAAACAGGAACCTCTCTGGGATTTTGCCAGGCACAGTGGTTTGTTCCATTCTGTTTCATCAGTTGACACACTTCCAATCTTCCAAAATTTTGTTAAACCCATTTTCTTCACTGTTAAGGGCTTATTTCTTTTTTCTTTTTCTTTTTCTTTCTTTCTTCTTTTTTTTTTTTTTTGAGAGGTTTTTGCTATAGGGCGCGTGCGCTCTCCAGACAGACAGAGACAGAGAGAGAGAAAGCGAGAAATCA
>NW_006159640.1:3940876-3943042 GCF_000334495.1 Tupaia belangeri chinensis
CCTCTCGGGATCTTGGGCATGCACGCACACGCGCCTGGCGTGAGTTCTAAGCCACCAGGTCTGGGACGCGAACCGTGGGCGACTATGTGGGAATCCAGCGACATAGCCATTACGCTAACTGCTGGTTCCCAGGACTTATTTCTTTATTACCATTTTAATGGGATATCAAAAGGAAGGAAGATAAGCACACATCTTTAGTCAGACATCTTCAATTAAAACTCTCTTACTTCTATAACAGCTTCGTGGTAGACCTTTGCATGGATGTAATATAGCTTCTTAAATGCCCAAGTGATGGACATTTTTTTTTCAGTTTTTCATTTTGCAGATAATGCTGCAGTGGACATAAATTATACATAAAATTTTGGGCACCTGTGCAAGTATTTCTATAAGATAAATTCATAGAAGTAAAATTAGTAGATATTGCCAAATCACCCTCTTAAAACATTGATCCATGGGGCTGGCAGGTGGCGTGATGGTTAAAGGGCACTGATTCCCACATGGCCCACTGTGGTTCTGGTCCTGGACCTGGAGGTTTGTTTTCTCACCTTTCCTTTCTCTCTCTCTCTGTCTCTGTCTGGTCAAATTAAAAAATAGTCATAATATCAAGTGGAACTAAATAAACAATTCTTCAAAAAATTATATTGATCCATATCACACTCTAATCATACTCCAACCAGCAGAGAATGGAAGTATCCTCTCCACATCTTCACAATAGGGTTTATCATTAATCTTTTTTCATCTTTGCCAATCAATTGGGCAAAAATCTCTCTCTCATTGTTTTAATTTGTATTTCTTAATTATAAATGAGATTGAACATTTTCTTTTCAGATGTATTTGCCATTAACCAGTTTGTTCTGTGATCTACCTATTGAGGTACTTCGCCCATATTGCTTTTGTTTCTCCAATAGATTTGTAGGAGCTCTTTTGATATCATGTATCACAATTTAAATTCTAATTGCAAGTCTGGAATATGTAGGGCGAAACAAAATTAAACAAGCTTCTTTACCACAGGGTTTTTATAAAGCCTTTAATGTGGCGATATATGTTGTGATAAAGCAAATTTAGTATATGACATGTTGAAACTAATCTGACCGTAAAACTGTTTTTTTCTTGGAGAATCTTAAGGAACTAATTCTGAGATCGACTTGCAAACTGCTGTCCCTAGCAATTATGCTCAGTGAGAACAAGGACTTTGTCAGTCTCATTCACCATTATACTTCAGATTCTAGTACCTGGCATGCTATAAAAGCTCAGTAATATTTGTTGAATAAATGAGTGAATAAATATGTTAATGCCTAATAACTTAGCACTTTTCCATGTACTAGTATGGTAACTCTAGTAGATACTGCTCCAGGGGTAGAATTACTATTTGGGGCCAGCAGGTGGTGTGATGGTTAAGGCACTGGATTCCCACATGGTTGACCATAATTCAAGTCCCAAACCTGGTGGCTTGAAAATCATGCAGGGTGTGTGTGCATGCACGCCCAAAATCCTGAGAGGAGAATGGAGGAGAAGGGATTGTAGTATAGGCATCCTCCTGGGGAGGGGGTGATTTTTCACTTTCCCTCTCTCTGTCTGTGGTGAGCACACGTGCCCTATAGGAAAAAATCTAAAAAAAAAAAGAACTGCTTTATTTTATCTAATCTGGAACATTGTTGATGATAAAATGCACTCTTATTTTATGCACACTAAGAAAGAATAAAATACTGCTAATTAAATCATCACACAACCCTGATTTAATCACCATGCATTGTATTCATGTACTGAAAAATCATATTGTAACAATTGTTAAATTAATAAATATTAATTTAAAATAATTTATAGCACAAGATAACTTTGACATTTACAATTTATAATCTGTGTTTTGTACTCCAGAAAGATGTACAACTATTATATGTAAATTAGAAGTTAAAATAAAGAAGGGCTGGCAGGTTGCATGGTGGTTAAGGACACTAGACTCCCACATGGCCAACTGCGGTTCGAGTCCCAAACCTGGTGGTTTGCTTTGTCACTTTCCCTCTCTCTCACTCTGTCCCTCTCTGGTCAAAATTAAAATAAATAAATAAAGTTAAAATAATTATTTTTTAAAAAAATCATGCCGGGCGCATGTGCATGTGTGCCTAAAATCCTGAGAGGAGAATGGAGGAGAAGGGATTGTGGCATGGG